>NC_056729.1:1526080410-1526182910 GCF_019279795.1 Protopterus annectens
TTGCATATGGAATTAGTAGGATGCAGGATGCCATGAAGCCCAAAGCCTGCAGAATTTTTCTTGCAGATAACTGGGCCTTTGTTGCCAATATTTTGAAATAGGTAGTCAGTTGCCTTTGTTTGTCTGGCGTGAGATGGGGCAGCTGTATTTGAGCTTGCACCCAGGAATATTATCTCTTGAGAGGGTACTAGTTTTGACTTCTTTTCATTGACTGTGTACCCTAGGCATGTTAGAAGTCTTTTCACAAACTCCAAATGCTGTAGAAGAATGTCCTTGTTCTCTGCTTGAATTAGGCAGTCGTCCAAGTAGGGATATATTTGTATTCCTCTGTCTGCAGAATGCAATTACTGGTGCCAGGCATTTTGTGAAGACCCTGGGCACAGTAGATAAGCCAAAGGGCAGTGCAGAGAATTGGTAATACATTCAGCCAGCCTTGAATCTGAGGTATCTTCTGCATGATTGTCTGATTGGGACATGCAGGTATGCCTCTTTTAGGTCTAAAGTCACAAGCCAAGCCTTCTTGCCCAGCATGGGCAGAAGGTGCTGCAAAGTCAACATTTTGAATTTTGGTATATCCAGGAATGTGTTTAGGATAGATTGGTCTCCAGGCTTTGTTCTTTCTGGGTACCAAGAAGAGTCGAGTAAAATCCTTGTCCCTGCTCTTGCTCTGGTATTTGCTGAATGGCTCCCATGTCCATGAGGGATGAGACTTGCTTTTGTGCCTCTGCCCATTGATTTTTTGGCAGATCTGGCCAACCATTTGCCTTTGGCAGGGTATGGAAGTGGAACGTGTAGCCTTGTGACACTGTTTAGAACCCACTTGTCCTGGGTTATAATGTGCCAATTGTGAGAAAAAAGTGCTATTTTCCCCCCTAAAGGTTCTGCCAGGAGATAAGTGCTTGGTGCAGGCATGGGGAAGTCATTGGGACTGTTTCCTGTATGGTTGTGATTTGTCTTCTCCAACTTTGGAGGTAGAAGCACCCCATTGCCTTGACCTGTATGAGCCTTGTGCCTGGGATCTGCCTCTAGAACGTCTTGATCTGCCCCTTTGAGGTCTGTCTGACACAGGAAAGGACCAATTCTTTGTAGGCCAGTGTCTACTAAACCTAGGTGGCTGTACTTGTAAAAAATCTTTGACAGTTTGCATAGATTTAGCTTTGTCCTCCATTTTCTTTAACACCTCTTCTGCCTTAACACCAAACAAAGTATCATGCTGTAAAGGTGCATCTAATAATTTAACTTTGACATGATCAGGCAGATTTTGTTGCTTTAACCAAGCATGCCTCCTAATTACAGAACCCATAACTGTGGCCCAGCAGGAGGCCTCCAAAGAATCAAAACCACATTGCAAAGTATGCTTTCCAACTTGTTCAGCTGCATGCAATAAATCCTGCATTTCATTGTTTTCTGCACATTCAGAGTTTAACAACATTTTCTGTTTAAGCAATGCCATGACATGTTGCTGATATTTCAGCATATGAAACTGACAGTTTAAGGCCGTTATAGCCAAGGTAGCAGATGTGTAAACCTTTTTTCCCCATCTATCCAGTGCCCTAGAATCTCTGTCAGAGGGGGTAGGGTTTTTTGCAGTGGAAGCCTCAACTCCTTTGGGACCCTGTGAAATACTTTCTGGGTCTGCAGCAGGATTTTTGAAAAGGAATTTATGACAGTCAGGAACTCTGTAATATCTGTCAGGCTTAACAGGAGCTGGAGGTAAGGAGTCAGGGGTCAGATTAGACTCTGAAAACACATCATCTACAATGTCTAACACAGGTGGAATGGCTAGAGGCTAGTGTTGAGGTAGCAAAAGGAAGTCCCTGAGCCTCTTTTTAGATTCTGAAAAATCTTGGCTCTCCCAGTGGAAATGCTCCCTCATGGAATGCTAGGTTTCCCCAAATGAATAGTCCTCAGGAGGAGAAGCTGAAGGAATAGATTCTTCAGCATCAGAATCCTCATGGGGGGAAGAGAATATTCCTGATCAGAAGAAATAGAAACCTGATCTGAAGATTCATAGTCTGTCTCTTGCCTAGGCCTCTTATCAGGAGGGGGATGGGAACCCCTGATCAATGTAATCAAGTCTTCAGCCATTCTGAGCATCTGTTTTTTGGGCATAGAGGCCTGTCCACGTGGCTCTTGAGTTTGTTTCTTTGCTTTAGTTTTTGCCTTTGAAGTTGAAGTCGGTTTAATGTATAGATGTTTAGGTCTGAATACACCCTTGGAAGCCGGTACCTGCTCAGCGGCTCCGGACCCATCTGAGGGAATAGTGTCCGAGGCTCCAATACCTTGAGTTTCCAGCAGCATAGCTGACTCCACGTGGGAGTCGGTAGCGGCCTGCGACTCTAAAGTAGCGGGTGTCAGGGGCTGCGAAAGCACCTCACTGAGAGCCGGCAACTGGCTTAGGAGAAGTTCGTCGTCTGTTTTGGACCTCGGTTGTTTCTCTCCTTTTCTTTGCATTTTTTGTGAACTCCGGTAGTCGGATGGCTATCCGACAACATTTCTGGATAATTAAACCTGCGTCCAAAATAGTTTAATGCAAAATCATACCGACGCTTTATAGTGCATTGGTTAAATCTAGCACAAAACCGACAACCTGAAACGTTGTGATCAGGGCCAAGGCAAAGAATACAGTAAGAATGAAAGTCCTTATGAGGTATTTGCTTTCCACAAGAAATACAATTAACTTTTTCTGACATCAGTCTGAAGCAAGAAAAAAGTTTCCCCAACGGGGTACTTAGCTTTATTGAAGACTTCAGATCTGAAACTCGAACATGAAAATCTCAGGAGTCGGCCAACTGGCACTTGCGAACTGCTTCTGTTTTGGGCACCGCGCGGCAAGAAAGACTGAAGAAAATGGCATCGGCTGCATCTTTTATACCCCTGACGACCTGATGTCAGGGATGGGGCGACAGCAACCGACGCAGGACCCAAGACTTTGGAATTCAGGCCGACCAAGGGCAATGTGCCAGCAGGATTACCCAAATGTAATGACTGCAACAGTGAAACACGAAGAACATCTGGTTTAGAGTCGGACCTACAGCCTGCAACTCTCACAGTGTGAGTTCAATCCACGAGCCAATTGGCACCCCATCTTGTGACGTAGGGGTTTATGTTCAGGCTGGTGAGCTTGTCTATAATACTAGAATGGGGAACAGTGTCGAAAGCCTATGTGAGGTCTAGGTAGGCTGTCTGGACCTCCTTTCCCTCATCTAAAGCCTTGGTAACTGTCTCAAATAAGTCCACCAGGTTTAGGAGGCATGATCTGCCCTTAAAGCCAAACTGGGTAGGGTCCAATGCTTGAAGGTCCCCAATGTCTCAATGAATTCCATGATGATGCACTCCATAGCCTTGCAGTCCAGGCTAGTCAGACTTACAGGGCGATAGTTCCCAAGGTGTGTTGTGGCTCCACCTTTCTGGAGCGGGATAACTGTTGCTGTGCGCCACTCTCTGGGTATGTAGCCTGTAGACAGACTGAGTTTGAACAGTGTGTTTCGGTAAGGGGTTAGTTCATTTTTGGAGCTCGTGTAAGACACAGCCTGAGACACCATCTGGTCCCACTGAAGCTGTATTTCTGGCTTTGGATAGGGCTGTTTTAACCTGTGTGTCAGTGACTGCCGGGGCACTACATTCTTCTGGTATGGTTATGGGCCCTTTAGGGGGTGAGAGGGGGGTGAAGTTTGCACTAAACCTGTCTGCCAGAATGTTGGCAATATCAGTCGGTTCAGTGCATTTTGTGCCATTCTGCACTAACTCAGAGCAGATCTGACAGTTTCCACTTAGGTTCTTGACATAGCTAAAGAACGCTTTGTGGCTATCTTTGGAGTCCTTGGCAATTTTTCTTTTGAAGCTAGCCTTGGATGATTTTATGAGGGATCGTATTTTCTTGCTGATACTGATCAGGAATGTCTTTCCTTCTTGGGATTTTACTCTTTTCTGCACTAGTCTCCTCCTTCTATTATATAGCTTGTTTATGGCAGAGGTCCACCAGACTGGTTTCCTTTTCTTGGAGGAGTGAGTCTTGGTTTTGCTTGGGATACCACGATCCATGCATTCTTGCAGGTGCTCACAGAGTGCCTCTGTAAGGGAAACAGCTTGGACAGCATTGTCCTTTAGCATGGCGGCTATGAACCTTTCCACCTCAGTCTTAATTAACGTGAAGTTTGCTTTTGAAAAGTTTTTCACAGTGGTTTCCTTGACAGGGGGTGGGGCGGAATGTGGCTATACAGAGTGATTAGTCTATGGTCTGATCTAACCAGTGAGGGTTTGACCTCTGGTGAAGAACACCGGTGACCCATGTTGGTGATGACCAGGTCCAATATGTTGTCACCTCTGGTGGGGGTGTTGACCAGTTGATCCAGGGCGTTCGAGTTTATAAGTTCTAGGAAGCGTTGGGCAAGGGAGTTAGTACTGGAGTAGTTCTCCCAGTTAATGTTTGGGTAATTGAAATCACCTAATATTACGGTGTTTGGTAGGACCTTCATATTTTTCATTATCTCCAGAAACGCGGAATGGGGGTTCTGGGTCATGGTGGCTGATCTGTAGCAAGCTACAATTTGAATTGTAGTTTTGCCCGTTGTTAGTTGCACATGGATGATCTCTGAGGCATTGTGCTGTGCCACTAACCCGGAGGTGTGGGTATCCTTGATGAATATGGATACATGAATATGGATACACCCCCATCTTTTGTGTTTCGGTCCGGGTTCTGTGGCCGAAAAGTATGGTATGAGTTATAGCCTGGTACTGCTGGGGTGCTCTCTGGAGCCTTAAACCAAGTTTCTGTTACTGCACAGATATCTATGTTCTCCATACTGAGGAGTGCTAGTGCATGCATTTTGAGGTTTAGACTGCTGGCATTAGTAGCATTACCCTCAGTTTTTGGTAACTTGTGCTATTTACGGTAGTGGTTCTGTCTTTTGAGCCTTGCCTAAAAAAGGCACTATGGGGTGGCAAAAGCCTTGGCCAGTATTCGAAAGCCTAAGGGTGACAGGTACAAGCCATCTCTTGCGAAGCAAAGTGGCTTAGAGAGCATGTCATCCCAGGCAGACAGATACTGAATCCCCTTTGAATGACACCAGAAACTTAGCCAATTGTTGAAATTGATCATTTTTTCTTTATACTGTGGCATCATTCTTGGTGAGGGCAGGATGCTACTCAGGGTCATACCGGCCTGGGCTACATGATCAGAGAGCTCTTCCATGTCTCTTCATGTAGTCCAGGGAGGTATGTCTCAGGTCATTCACACCAACATGACAATGACAGAGTCGTATTTGTACTTGTTCTGGAGTGACCTGAGTGCTTGTGTTATGTGGTGGATCCTGGCACCCGACGGGCAGCTAACTGCAACCTTCTCCTTGTCCAGCCTAGTTAGTGGGACATCAGTGTGCCTGACTATAGAGTCACCTATTACTAGTGTGTTGGGTATGTTATTTTGCCTTAAGGGCTGTGATTGCGTGGCACACTGATTATGTGAAGTATGTGTTTTATAGTTTATGATGGGGTGTGGAGGTTGCTTGGGTGTCTGCTTTGGAGGTCTCTGTTGCTTTTGCAGATTTTTATTTAGAGCCTCCGAGTATGTTTTTGTGTATTTATGTGTGTTATTTGCCGATGTTGGTTTAGTAGTTCTATGTGAGACTGGTGGAAATTTGCAAGTATTTTCCTTCTCCTCTTGACTGTCAGTTCCAGTCTTGGGTTGAGAGAGCTTTGCCTCCAGTTTGGCTGTATAATATATTAGTGTTTGGTGGTAGGAGGAGAGGGTTGACTGTGTACATGAGGCAGTTGTAACATTGCCTCAAAATGCCCAGATTCATCAGATGGACTGGAGAGTACACCTGAAACTGACCTTTGGACATGCCTGAATAGGTAAAGTGAGCTGTTTTACTGATTAGCTGGTAGGGACGAAGAGAGAGCCTTGTCCTTCTGGACAGTATAGGGGGTCTAGTGCTAGGGTTAATTAGTGCTTGCTATGAGTTTTAAGCAAGTGCTGGGCTGTGAAATGAATGGTTTGAGTGCTTAAGTTGAAAGTTTGTCTAGTTCCAAGGGAAAAATTGAAGAGCAGACTTCATGGAGCTGGAAATAGTTTGACCCTAGCTAACCGGCACTGCCCAGCGAGCAAAACTGCACAAATGCGGTTTTTATAGCAGGGAAATGAAAGAGATAGAAATTAGCCCAAAATGGCCAATAAACTACTAACTTCTACGCTACAGCAAACAAGGCGCACAAATTTCAGAAAGAAACAGATCAAATAAGCAGGCACAATAAGCCTATAACCAAAAATTCCTAGCTCAGAAGGGCAGAATCTAGCCTCTCCTCCCACAAGAGTGCAGACTACAAACCTTAACAACTGGCCTGAAGCCCAAGTGCTTAAACCAGAACTAATGCTCTTTTAGAATAACACTGAGCCTTCAATCAGCAATTCCCAACTTAGAAGGATGTAACCTACCTGTCCTGCCACAACAATGCAGTCCACAAACCTTCTTAATGTAAAACAACTGGTTTGAAGCCCAAGTGCTTAAACCACAAGGCTTAGAATAACAGTTGCAATTTAATCAGGCTACTACCAAGCAGTAATAACTGCAGCAGAATAATACAATTTAAGAACATACACACACACACACACACACACACACACACACACACACACACACACACACACACAGATATAGACAGACACAGGTAAAAAGATACAGATATATAGATACAGAGATATATACATGTATATGCAAGTATATATAATTATATTTACTCAAACATATGTACTATATATCTCCCAATCCCGTTTCCACTTACCAAGTGTACCAGAACTCGTCAGAAATGTGGGATGTGAGGCTAGGTGTAAAAAGGTCCCAGTGGTCATTAGCCTAGTATACACCTATGAACCTATATATACATAACAAACACATTGCTGACATGGTCACAAAAAGGAGTCCTTGCAAGCAAATAAGGAAAAAAAGAAAATGTGCAATTACTCATCACATCTGTAGATCTTCAGAACTGGATAATGTCAGTCATAATTAACAGGATTACCCCTTTTTTGTTATGCAAGTAGAATAACTACCCAAATCAACATCTGCAGGAGCCACAACCCTCATTCTGTGGTCAGCACTTCTTGGCACTCAAGTGAAATTCTCATAGCATTTTACCTATTTCTTTCCGACCACAACCGACCCTTAGTGATTACCATATATCATATCAAATTTTACAGTGCTTGATACGCTGAAAATGTGTTATTTTTGCAATTAACTTTATAGACTAGATTCAGATGAATCTAGCTTTGTTTGTATAACTTGAGCACTAATCCAGGCCATCCTTTTTTTGGAGAGGGTTCCCCTGCACCCTAGTGGCAGGAGTGAGCAGTTAGAACTTGTCTGATGGAAGACTGTTGTAACAGGGCTCAGTTTTTAGCTTTTTTTATTGGTTAATTAATTTGTTCAAATCAGTTTACTCGTTTGCTATATTAAAAAAATGCACTTTATTCATCTTATTTTACCGTATTTGTGTTTCTTCCTACTTTATTTTGCTTTTGCTGCCTATTCATGCATATGGAAAAAAAGAAAATGTACAATTACTCATCACATCTGTAGATCTTCAAAATGCATTTTCTCAAATTACTCTGTAAAGACAGCTTTATAATTGTATAACCTTAGTGAAGTTGTATTTGACTATGTTGTAATAATGAATGTGCCTATTGTAGAAACTGGTCACGTCAATGTATCAGTTATATTTTTTCATATTTTGTAATTTGTATTTTTGGAGCTTTTCTCCCTGGGCCTCCACTGAAAATGGGTCCCCAGGGCCTAGTGGACCTCTCCGGTAATCAAACTGGGAATAACTAAATAAATAAATAAATAAATATACTTAAAAGTACTCAATTGCATTTATTCTGCTGCATTTATTACTGCTTGTTAGTAGCCTGATTAAACTGTAAATGTTATTCTAAGCCTTTTGGTTTAAGCACTTGGGCTTCAGGTCAGTTGTTTTACATTAAGGTTTGTGGTCTGCACTCTTGTGGTAAGACAGGCAGCTTACATCCTTTTAAGTTGGAAGTTGCTAATTGAAGGCTTAGCGTCTGTTATTCTAAAAGTGTCTTAGTACTGGTTTAAGCACTTGGGCTTCTGAACAGTTATTTTACATTAAGAAGGTTTGTGGTCTGCACTGTTGTGGGAGGAGAGGGTAGATTCTGCCCTTCTGAGCTGGGAATTTCTGGTTAAAGGCTTATTCCGCCTGCTTATTTGAACTGTTTCTTTCTGAAATTGCTGTGCCTTGTTTGCTGTAGCATAGACTAGATTCAGACATGCTGAATCTAGCTTTGTTTGTGTAACCTGAGCACTAATCCAGGCCATTATTTTTTGGAGAAGGTTCCCTTGCACCCCAGTGGCAGGAGTGTGCAGCTAGAACTTGTCTGATTGAAGGCTGCTGGAACAGGGCTCAATTTTGGGCTTTTTTATTGGTTAATTTGTTTAAATCAGTTTGCTTGTTTGCTACTGTTATATTAAAAAAAAAGTTCTAGCTTGTTTTCCCACCTTTCCTGTTACTAGAATAGTCCAGATACAGATTTGCTGCATTCAGGACTGTACTGTAGTTTCTGAGTTCCCAGACTTTCTGTGTTAGAGGGAAGCAACTCAGCTTATCAGTGGGAGTGGTAAGCACTAGGTAGCCTATCTACCCACAAGAGGAGTGGTTTCTAGCTCCCTTTCAACTTTCTGCTTTAAAAGTCAGTGTTTGCACAGTTTGCACACTGTGCAGCACCACCTAAGCTAGGGTAAACTATTACTGGTGCCAGTAAGTCTGCACTTCAATTTTTCCCTTAGATCTTACTGGTTTCTCTTCTCTCTTGCGTTTAACTAGCTTATTCACCTAGCACTTCATCTGCTTTCTTGTAGCAATTATTGTAGCACACAAGTGCTAACAGCACTAAACGTCCTATAAGGAAACAGCTCCAGTACTTAATGACCATCCTTCCTAGCATGTCTAAAGGTCAGATCCCTGTGCTCCTATTAGCCTGGTGAACTTGAGCATTCTGAGGCAGTATAGCAACTGCCTCATGTACACAGACGATCCTCTCCTCTTACCTCCCAACACTCAGACTTGTGACAGATGCACTTGTATATCCAAACTGGAAGATCGAAACCATGGCCTTAAGCTTAATGCCAAAAAATGCGTCATCATTCCCTTTGGGGGAAAAACCCAGTTCCCACCAATTACCACATTGATGGTAGCTCACTGAACACTGAAGGCATTATAAGAGATCTGGGGACACAGGTTGACAGAAACCTCTCCTTTGACCACCACATTGCTACTGTGGTCAGAAAGTCCTTCTATGTGGCACATCTCATTACCAAGGGTTTTGCATCCAGGAAGAAAAAGGTCATCATCTCTCTCTACTCTTCCCTCATTAGGCCAATCATTGAGTACAATGCCCCACTTGGCATGTACCTCACTGAACACCTGCAACAGCTGGAAAGGCCACAAAGTACATCATGAAAAGAATCCCAGGCCTTAAACACATGCCCTACATGGACAGACTCAAAACTCTAGCTTTTCTCCTTCTCATATCATCTATTAAGAGACGATTTCTGCTTGACTTACAAAGCCATGTCTGACCCAGCCCTGTTAGAACTGTTACACTAAAGAAATCCCAATCCCTCTGCACCACACACTCCAGGGACCTCAACCTCATTACCACAATCAACAGAACATGCTGGAGGGAGCGGTTTATAACTCAGAGACTGCCCATGCTCTGGAATAGACTTCCCACACATGTCAAGTGGTTCAATGTGGGCAGATCCAAAATTGGTCTGAGGTCCCCCACTTTCTTTGGCACTAAAAAGAACCTGGAATAAATGCTGGATCTGGACTGATCTAGGGGGACTGGCTGGATGACTCGTTTCTTCAGCAGCTTTCTTATTTATAGTGCTGCTTCCTCCCGTTGTGCGGGTGGGATGTCTGGGAGTAGCTTGTTCAGATGGGGAGGTTCCTTGAACGGAACGAAATATCCTCTGGATAGGATTCGCAACACCCAATGATCTGTTGTAATGGACTCTCATTGCTTTTGGGTGTAGCGACAGACGACCCCCGACTGCCTCCAGAGATGACCAATTGGGCAACCCTTCAGGGCTGCTGCCCAGGTTTTTCAGAGAAAGGTTCTCGGGACCCAAAATTCCTAGGACCCCCTCTGCCTCTGGGGGAAGGAGAATTCTGAATGCCACGGGAAAACGCCTGAGACTTCCGGAACCACATCATCTTCATTCCTCGCCGATTCCTGGAAAAGGATCTTTGAGGAGACGAGAAGCGGATCCCAATGGCAGATAGTGTCTTCCCATCATTCTCGCTCTGGACCAGTGTCGCTTTCACCGATTTCCCGAAAAGGGAAGAACCATCATTGGTGAAAGATGCCTTGAAGGGCTCTGAAAATTGAACAACCGGAGCCAGGTATGACACCTGATGGCAACACCTGTCTCGGCTGCCCTTGTGACTCCCTCTGTGGCATGAGACAGCAGTTGCATGGACATACTGGCAACTGGTTTGAGAGTGGCCATTTGGGCGGAGAATGTTTTGTCCTCCGTTGACATGGACTGGGGTCGACTCCATGATTTCTTTCACAAGATCTCTCTGAAGTCGAATGATGTGTGCCATATAGTTCAGCGCCTTCACTGAAGGTCGCTGACGCATATACTCACTTCCCAAAATGGTCCATTTCCCTCGATCAGGGGGATGAACCATGGAGCTCTCCTGTGCAAGCTCCTTCTTGGTGGTGGCTGCCACCATCACTGCATCTACTAGGGACCCTTGTTCCATTGTGTCCTATCCAAAGGGGGACCCAAGACTTTGTTGGTGCACTTGGGAATGAATTCTACGGTGTCCAGCTCCTTCCATGGCATAGATGTTATGATATCCACTAAAGGATTTGTAGGAGGGGAAACCCAAGAGGTAGACAGCCCAAGCCAAATGCCTCCAGGAACACAGACTCGTCTGAGGATGGTTTTGGGGAAGACCCCCCCCCTCTGGCAGAGGAGCTCCATGATGTGTCCAAATAAGACATCCTTGGAGGGGTGACTGTGGGGAATCTTCCCCTTCCTCCAAGTCAGTGTCTTCGGTGAGGGACTCTCGGGGGGAGTCCAAGAACCTCCTCTTACACGTTCAATTGCGAGGCATCTCCTCAGGGGGACTCTCTGGGGAGGACTCACAAGCCTCTTGTTGTTTTATCGCCGAACTTTCTGGGGCACTGCGATCACGGGCTGTTCTTGAGATGGCAAGGCAGTCGGAACTGCACAGAGTCAAGGGGGTCTGGAGAGAGGTCTCAACCCTGTGAGAACCCGCTCCACTATGGCGAATTCTGAGGGGAAGCAAACCTCCTGGGAAGTACTAACTGGGACCATTCCACCCTGACCTGACAGGGGAGTCGGGGCCAAGCCCTCCAGGAGCCGAGATGCCAAATAGGATGCTCCACTCCAAAGCACTCAGAGCAGAGAGCACCCCCCCCCAAATCCGACCCAGAGGCTACAGGTCTAAGAGCTCAAATCCAACCCAGTCGGATACAACCAGCTCAAGGCGACAGCCGGTGTCGAGGTACATGGTACCATCAGTGCCAACTCCTCAACCCAGAGGGTCCTCGGATCCAGAAACTCCAAAACTACCAGTGAGATCGGAGAAGGAATTATTGGTCAGAAAAAGGTTGCAAGGAGCCCCCTCCAGAGGGAGAAGGTGCTGGCAAGACCCCCATCCAGATCTGTGTGCGAATAAACCTCTGCATCATCTTGTCCATCTCCGCTTTATTGAGGCTCCCAGTGGAGCAGGATGACACCACCGAAACTGGACAGGAATGCTGCTGGGGGGGGGGGGACCTAGCAGGGGACTGGCCACAGGTTTCCTCGGGCTCGGGGGAAAACCTAGGTGAATGTAGCCAAGGTGACCCAGGCCTAGTAGGAGGCCTCGCTTTGGGTGGTGGATCCACCTGCGATGAGCGGTCGGGAGACTGCTTGCGAGACCAGTCTTTTTTGGATTTGACCCCATCCCCGGACCTCTTGGGGGGAGTACGAGTCCCAGAGGCTGGGGAAGAAGAAGAAGAAGATGCAGGAGCCGCTGCTCCCCCCATGGGGGAAGAAGGAACTGTCATCCCTGAAGATTGAAGCTTACCTTTAAGGATAAGCTTATCCTGCCTGTCCTTAAGTTCTCTGGGGTAGAACCCAGCGCAAACAGGACAGGGGGACTTGAGGTGGTCTGCACCCAGGCATACCATGCACAGATTGTGGCCATCCACTGGGGAGAGCTTACAACCACTCTCTGCATTTTCTGAAGCCTGCTTTAGGGGCTTCTGCCATCTCTGTACACACACACACACACACACACTAGAAAAAGATAAGAAAGAAGGAAAGCTTTTTTTTTGTCCGACACAGATGCAGGGAGGAAAGGAAACAAAGTAGAGACTAGGATAGAAAATACAACGTTTTCACACACTTACGCTTGTACCAACGCAGGTGGCAAATGACATCTGAAAGAAGACAGGGGCATTATGGGTAAGGGGAGGAGCTTGGAGTTTGGATCCATAGTTGGAAAATGTGGCCATGTCGGATCCAATGTGGATCCGAATCCCAGAGGTTAAATACCAAATAAAGTAGTTTACTTACTCCACTGGAGTGCATACCATTGTTATAATTACATGGCAGACTAACAGCCATTTACAGACACAGAGTGTATCCCTACACAGGCACTAGAAAATTGCCTGGCTTCCTTTTAGTTCACATAATACAGCTATGACTTGTGCACCTTTATTAGAATTCCTGCCCTGCTCACACAGCACATACTCCTCCACTGATGCTAGATGCAGAAATACTAGTCTACTCTTATTTCATCAACTTCTTCTTTCCATTACCATACAGAGACAGCACATGTCAGGTTGTATGCCTACAAGGCAAATACTTTCCATCCCTGAGAATGTGGCCTTCCCATCAACTGACAGATATCTCAAGCTACAACACTTACTACACTGGAATCATACTTGGGGTCCAAGACTGGAGGAAAGTTGACAAAATGATTTTGCCAGAGTGTGGAGGCAGGTACACATCAGGGATTTTGCTTTATTTATTATATATAGGCATGCAGAAGTGCCCCAATATGCACACCTGTATAGATGAGTATGAATTACCGGCCACCACTAGAAGTTGCTATATTTGTGATGGCAGTATGCAGCCCATGAATTGCAACCACTCAATCTGGCCCCACACCATCCAGCTCCCAAAGCAGGGATGTGTTCCTAAACCTGACAAACCAAAATGCAGGTGGTGACCAGAACAGATGCTTCTCGGTGGCATACTGCTAATGCATGAAGAATGTGTAGGTCTGTTTTAGCTGTAACACAAAATACAACATGATACCTCTTTCGCAGCTGAGCTTCACCCACTAACAAGAGTGCATATTGTTAGGAATTGTCTCAAGCTTTGAAAAAAATTTAGAAGTCAGGAAGAATGTTCAGTGTAGAGCCTTGGTCAGACAGTAAATAAGTAAGGTCAACAGGTAAAATTGTTCCTTTTTAAAGAAGCAAACTCCATTTGTCAATCTGAACACAAGCAGCTCATAATGGCATATACGATAAGCAGTTATTAAAAGCATTGCATGTCTCTGCATTCTTCCCATTGCTAATAAAGTTGCAAACTGCACTAGCATAGAAGCACAAAGCCCCGACTATGACTCAAGTGACCTGGATTTGAATAGTGGGTTGGACAACTGATGGAGCTGCCTTGGAAAGGATGGGTGTATCTGTCATGGAGGGAGGGGTGGATTAGGACCATCCAATGCCACAATCCCTGGGAGGAGGGGTGGTGATGCAAAGGGTCGTCTAGGGGCAGGAGTTTGGCCACCAAGCAGCAACTGCAGTAATCCTCATAGTGAGTGCATGGCAGCCCGTGGCAATGCTGGTCACCTGTTTCCCCTGCTCAGGTTGGGAGCTAGGGCCCATAATAAACACACCCTCACTGCTAGGATGCTAGTGAGCACAAACCACCTCTGAGATTGCCAGTAAAATGGACAACCCTATCAAGCTCGTCCATACAGAGGAATAAGCAGAACATGGAAACAAATGGGCTTAGCTGTTAAAGGGAGGTGTGATGATTGGCAGGCACACAGGAAAAAATACAGTTTGCAATGTTTCTTGAACACTTTTAGTCAGACAAACCACAACACGTCATAGGAAACTCCTTACACTACAAAAACAAAAAATAAACTCAATGCTGCTCCGACACAATGAAGGCTGTCCAATTGCCAAAATCACAAACTTTCTATTGTGTTCCAAATATGACCACGGAATGATGAAAATAAAATAAATATTTATTTAAACACTTGAATAAAAATCAAATACTACAACCAATTGATAAGTAAAGTAATGGACTTAGCGCTTTCATCTCAACACTGAGACTTCTTCAGAATCCTGTTACCATATAAAATAACTTTCCTTTTATAACAAATAATTGTCATTCATTGGTCTACAAAAATTGACATCATTGATTGTATAATTGTACAATTGATTGACACACTATACTTTCTTAGTGAGGCTGACTAAATGCTCAGATTACAAAAACTAACAGAAAACCATAAAAAACTAAATACTGAACCATATTGTCGGTTCAAATACTTAATACCACTATAAAATGTTTTGTCATGTAATTAAAATAACTAAAAAAATATATATAAGTAAAAAAATCAACAATACAACAAACATAGGCATATATATATATATATATATATATATATATATATATATATATATATATATATATATATATTGCCTACAAGTCTTACAAAACCCTAGTAACTCCTTACACACTCTTCTGGAATATAGAATGATTGAATCCAAAGACATACACTGGAGTTGCATCCTCATCCTAATGTGTAGTTAGAAAATGCTAGGGCTTTGTTTCTCCTTCCCAACATTATCGCAACATGCTGAGACTATTAGGCTAATATTAACTTTTCTCAAGTGCATTCTTTAAACATTTTTTCTCTTCCTGAATACCACACTGGCTGAATCCTAAAAAGTATAATGGAAGAACAACCTCAATATAAGATGCCTTGTTAATAATGTAAAGGCTACGTCCTGCTCCTTATTGGTATTCTAGAATGCTGATAATCAATCTACTGTCCACCTGAATAAAGGACGTATCCAAGATGTTTCCTCCATTCTGGAATACTATAAAGGCCGAATCTTAACTCATTCACTCTAGTACAGTTCTTTTGAGTGTGAAACTTTAACTCCCAGTAAGTGTGGTTTGAGCATTTAAAAATGAAATTATCATCTTACAATTTTAAAAAATACACATTGACAGAGGTCAGATATCAATTCATTTGTGTTTGCCATCATGTATGCTTCATGATAAAATATTCTGATACCTTGTATGTAGCAAGTTTTTGGAATTACTAATGCAAATATGAACAAGCAATATTACAGGCCTAGAGGCGCAGTAGGAGGTAAATGCAGAAACACCTGGAGGCGCACTCGGCTGTAATGAGTTTTAACATGCAACAGAAGAAACTACTATTGGTAATGTGTTTTGGTAGCCTATCTGCCACAAGAGTGGTTTCTGTCCCAGAAATAGTAGTTTATTGGCCATTTGGGCAGTTTTTCCATATCTTTCAACTTTCTGGTTTTAAAAGCCTGTGTTTGCGCTTGTTTCCCACCTTTCCTGTAACTAGTCTAGTCCAGATACAGATTTGCTGTGTCCAGGACTGTTTGTAAGCTTCTGAGCCCCCCAAGCCTTTCTGTGTTGGAAAAAAGCATTCTAGCTTATCAGTGGGAGTGGTAATCACTAGGTAGACTATCTACCACAAGATCCAGGTACAGATTCTTAGTTTTAGCACTTGAATTTGCTTATTCGTGCTCAGCACTTGTTCAGAACTAGTTGTTAGCCCTAAATAAGCTACAAATTACTACAGCACTCAACCTTCCTCTTTACCTAGAGAAAAACAGTTTTTTGTACTTACTTTCCTCACTTACTTAGAGAAAAACAGCTCTTATCCTCACTTGTCTAGAGGAAAGTAGTTTTTTATTCAGGCATGTCCAAGGGTCAGCTCCCAGTGTTCTCTCCTGTCTATCTGATGAATCTGGGCATCTTGGGGCAATGTAGCAATTGCCTCATGTACACAGACAACCCTCTCCTCCTACCACCCCAACACCACAACCTGTGAGAGATGCACTTACCTAGCCAAACTGGAGGTAAAGTTCTCTCCAACCAAGACTTAACTTGATAGTCAAGAAGAGAAGGCAAACACTTGCACGACACCACACCACACTCATCACATAGTCCCACTAAAGCTACACCACCAAACTCCACACATAGAAACACAAAAACATTCGCAGAGGCTCTCAATAATAATCTGCTCAAGCAACAGAGACCTCCAAAGCAGAAATGCAAGCAACCTCCAACCCCCAACACAACCCAAATGACACATGGCTCACAGACTCAGTGTGCCAATAAAGCACAGCCCATAAGGCAAAACAACGTACCCAACACACTAGTCATAGGTGACTAGTCGGGCATACTGATGTCCCACTCACCAGGCCAAACAAGGTGGTGGTTAATATCAGCTGCCTGTCGGGTGCCAGGATCCGCCACATACCCATGCACTCAGGTCACTCCACAAGTACAAATATGACTCTGTCATTGTCCATGTTGGTGTGAACGACCTGAGACGTACCTCCCTGGACTACATGAATAGAGACATGGAAGAGCACTCCAATCTCGTAGCCCTGGCAGGTATGACCGTAGACCTGAGCAGCATCCTGCCATCGCCCAGAATTATACCACAGTACAAGGACAAAATGATTGATTTCAACAATTGGCTAAGCTTCTGGTGTCATTCTAAGGGGATCCAGTATCTGTCTGGGACGACATGGTCAACAGTCCATGATGCTTTGCCAGAGATGGCCTGCAACTGTCACTCCTGGGATTCCAGATACTGGCTAAGGGTCTTGCCACCCCTATAGTGCCGTTTTTAGGCAAGGTTCAAATGACAAATTCACCACCGTAACAGGAACAGGCAAGCAAAAACTGAGGGTAATGCTACTCAATGCTAGAAGTCTAAATCTCAAAATGCACTCACTCGAGGCACTCCTTAAAATGGAGAAAATAGATATCTGTGCAATGACTGAGATCTGGTTCAAGGCTCTAGAGAACACCCCTGCATTACCCGACTATAACTCGTATCACACTTTTCAGGCCATCTAACCTGGACCAGAACACCAAAGGCAGAGGTGTGTTCATATTCACACCTCCAGGATAGTTGCACAGCATAATGCATTTGAGGTTATCCAAGTGCAATTAACTCTGGGCAAAACTGCAATCCAAATTGTAGCTTGCTACAGATCCCCCACCATGCTCCAGGATTCCCACTCCTCTTTTCTTGATATACTGGAAAATATTACGGTTCAACCAAACACCCTAATAATGGATGATTTCAACTATCCCACCATTAACTGGGAAAACTGCTCATGTACCTACTCCTTCGCTCAACACTTTCTGGAATTCATACATTCCAATGCCCTAGATCAACTTATCCACACCCCCACCAGGGGCAACAATATCCTAGACCTAGTCATTACCAACATGAGTGCTCCACACCTGAAGTCAACTCCTCATTGGTCAGATCCGACCATAAGCTAATCACCCTAGATATTCGCATCCTACCCCCACCCACCATTAAGGAAACCATGGAAAAAAATTTCTCCAAAGCCAAATTCACACTTCTTAAGACAGAAGTGGCGAACTTCATGACACCCATGCAGATGGACAATACAGTTACGACTGCTGAATCCTACAAAAATGCATTCTATACACAAGTGCATGGATCGTGCTAACCCAAACAGAACCAAGACGCTATCCTCCAAAAAAATGAAGCCAATCTGGTGGCCCCCTGCCATAAACAAACGCTACAACAGAAGGAAGAAACTGTTGCAAAAGAGAGTAAAATCCCATGAGTGGAGGAGCTCCCTGGTCAGCCTCAATAAGAAGGTGAGATCCCTTGCAAGATCCTCAAAAGCAAGCTACGAAAACAAAATCGCCACTGATTCTAAGGGCAACCACAAGGCATTCTACAGCTATGTCAAGAATATCAATGGCAACACCCAGATCTGCTCAGAGTTGCAGCAAAATAGCAAGAAAATTGCAGAACCAACTGATATTGCCACCATCCTGGCAGATAGGTTCAATGCTAACTTTATCCCCCCCCCTCATCCCCTAAATGGCCCACATCTATACAGGAATAATGCAGAGTCCCTGTAATCACATCTATGCAGGTAAAAGCTGTACTCACTAAAAAATACAGCATCCATGGGACCGGATAACATTCCAGGCTGCGTTTTACACAACCTTCAGAATGAACTGGCTCCCCACCTAAGCACCATGTTTAATCGTAGTCTCACGTCAGACGGCTTTGGGCCCACTGAATGGCACACAGCAACAGCTATCCCACTCCACAAAGGGGGAGCCACCGCTGATTCTGGGAACTATTGCCCTATTAGCCTGACGAGCCTGGTCTGCAAGGCCATGGAACGTATAATCATGGAACTCAAACAGACATTCGTAACCTCCAAACCCTTGGACCCCACCCAGTTCGGGTTTGTGAAAGGCACCCGGGGATCAGGAAATTCACCCCAGCGATCACCTCTGGGGCTTTGCTCGACAGGGGCACAGGAAAATAATTTTCTTGGGTGGCGAAAGCCAGGGTATCTTTTTGGCTAGGTTTGTATAGGCCCTAGGGCAGACAGCCTAGTACCTACCCATGAACCTGACTGACTTCTTTGAGGCAGTCACCAAAGCCGTAGACGAGGGCAAGGTGGTTCACACAGCCTATCTTGACCTCACCAAGGCTTTCAACACCATCCCCCATTCTGGAATTATAGCTAAACTCACTAAACTAGGTATAAATCCCTAAGTCACAAGATGGGTTGCCAACTGGCTCACTAACAGAACCCACACTGTAAAAGTTGCAAACTCCAAATCTGACTTCAAACCAGTGAAAAGTGGAGTACCACAGGGTTCATTCCTGGGACCTCTCCTGTTTCGTATCTACTTTTCTGAAGTACAGGTTAACACAGGATGACTCTGGCTAATGATGTTCGCAGATGACTGCAAACTAGGAGCCATAGTTGAGTCCCCAAATGATGTGAACATCCTACAGAAGGGGCCTCACTGAGACAGATGCCTGGTGTTAGAGGCATGGCCTTAAGCTCAATGCCAAAAAGTGCATTGTCATCCTCTTTGGTAAAAACTCTGTACCCATGAACTGCCACATAAACGGCAGTCTACTTAACACAGAATGTGTGATAAGAGACCTTGGGACCCAGGTGGACAGTAGTCTCTCCTTTGATAATCACATCGCCAAGGTAGTCAGGAAATCCTTCTATGTGGCACACCTCATCACAAAAGGGTTCTCATCCAGGAAAAAAAATGTCATTGTTCCCCTCTACTCGGCACTCATTAGACCCATTATACAGTACAAAGCCCCTTTTGGAATGCACCTCACAAGACATCTGCAGCAGCTGTAAAGGCCATAGAAGTACCTCACACAGAGGATTTTGGCCTCAAACAGATGGCCTACACTGATTGTCTCAAAAAACTCAGAGGAGATCTCTGCCTAACATATAAAGCTATGTTAAACCCAGAGCTGTTGGACATGCTACGCCTAAAGAAATCCCAATCCCTCCGAGCTACACTCTAGGGACCTAAACCTTGTCACCACAATAAACAGGACATGCTGGAGGGATAGATTCCTGTCCCAGAGACTTCTTATACTCTGGAACAAGCTACCCATCTATGTCAAGCAAAGTTCCTCATTAGCACTCTTCAAGAAAAATCTTGATGAGTGGATGGGAAATGGGAAATACACCCTGGGGATCACTTCTGTGGGTCTGCTTGACAGGGATACAGGAAATTAATTTTCTTGGGTGGCATAAGCCAGGGAACCTTGTTGGCTAGGCTTAATTTGGCCCTTGAGCCGATAGCCTACTACCTACCTATGAATCTACTGATGTTAAGGCCAACATGCTTAAATTTTATATTGCTTTAATTACCATAATGAAACAATTATAAAATTAATTGAAGACTGCACCATTGTTTTTACACATGTAAAAAATGAATGTTTTTGCTGGCTACATTCTCTGCTGAATGAGTATCTTCAATGCTTGTTACCGGACCTTCCCCATGGGATGGTCTAATTCCATTACTATTCCACTCACTATCACAGACATCTAGTACACTTGCCTTTGATACAGACGAGTGAGACTGTGGGGTCTATTCCCCCCACCAGGTGCTTGGATTCATTTTCCAGTACTGACAAATCAAGCAGAACTTTCCTAGTGTCCCAGCCATATTTTCACAAGTCAGTACAAATACAACCTTGGATCTCCATGGAAAATGGGCCATAAGCCTAGTGGGACTAACCTGGTCAACAAAACAAATACTATTAACACAAACATTGTAATACCTTTTGCTTCTTTTTGCTTCTCTGATACCTTGATGGACATTACACTTATGCTCTTTCTGCATGGATGGCCTGTTCATTCTCTTGGGAGGCCAGAATTGTATGGCCCATTTGATTCACAAATGGAAGACGGACAAGCAACAGATAAGTACAGTTGTGTACACTTAACAAATTTAGATGTTCAAGTGTGTTCACTGCTGTAGTCCTAATCATTGGGTTATCCATGCTTCGGTAGCCCTCAATCGGTCCAAATTCCAGAGTCACGGTTTTGAGAGCCAGCTGCTGTCACTTGCTAAGTGATGTCAGGTCGCCAGAGCTATAAAGGAGAGCAGGCGACACCATTACCTCAGTTTTGCTTGCCTTAACCAACCAAAGAAGTCCAATTTTAATTATTAGTAGTCCTGGGGTCAGAGACCCCCATAGAAACGTGCGTCTCTCCAAGGACAGCAGATATCAGGGGGAAGGAGGGAGCTTAAGCATGACTGCAGCAGTGAACACACTCGAACATCTACATTTATGGCGAGTGTACACAACTGTACTATGTTCTTCATGTTTCACTGTTGCTGTCCTAACCACTGAGAAGATTCCCAAAGCTGAGTAGAAGGGTAGAAGGTTGATAGAAACTTAAGATTGGGTAAGCGTGCCCTGCAGAACTGCAGAGGCAAACCCAGCCCTAGCTTCTGAAAATAGATTCAGATGGTAATGTTTGGTGAAGGTGTGGACTGAAGTCCATGTGGCAGCTTACAGGATTGTTCTTGGTGGGTCCCCCTCTAAGGAATGCTGAGGAAGTAGAGGTTGCCCTAGTGGAATGGGTTCTGATGGTCCTACGGGGTGGTTTTCCATGCAAGGAGTAGGAAAAACGAATGCAGTGTGCTATCCATTTGGAAATGGTCTGTTTGGATATAGGTTTCCCCTTTGCCCCTGTTTTAAAGCTGATCTAGTGCTGGTCAGTTTTCCTGAATGTCTTTGTACGATCTAGATAAAATACGAGTTGCCTGTGCACATCAAAAGAATGCAGTATCCCTTCCCCCTTGTTTTGAGGGTTAGGGAAGAAGGTGGCTAGGTGGATTGGCCTGGCTGAGGGTAACATCCGAAACCACCTTTGGCACGAAGGAGGGATTGGTTCTCAGGGAGACCCTGTCTGTATGCAAGATAAATGGCTCAATGGACATTAAAGCTTGAAGTTCTGACACTCTCCTGGCTGAAGTAATAGCTATGAGAAAGGCAGTCTTCCAAGAGAGGTACTTTAATTCTGAGGAAGCTGCAGGCTCTAAGGGAGGCAGAGTAAGCTTTTCTACAAAAACAGTTCACGTCCCAGGCTGGGGTGGGCTGTCTTCTGGGAGGCCTGATATTAGAGGCTCCTCCAAGGAATTGTTTGATAAGGGGGTGGGAGAACAATTGCTGCACTGTATCAAAGTGTGCAGAGATGGCAGAGGCATGGATCTTTATGGAGGAGAAGGAAACCCTTATTAAGAAACTCAGCAAGATAATCTAGAATAAGAGGAATGGAGGGCAAATGTATGTCTGCTCCCTTGGACTGGCTCCAGGAGCAGAATCTTTTCCATTTTCCAGCATAGGATTTTCTGGTGCTGGGCCTTCTGGCTTCTGTGATTATGTTAAGGACCTGCTTGCTTAGCATAGATTCCTTGTTGGTTATGGTAGAATAAGCCATGCTGAGAGCTTGAGTGTCTGAAGGTCTGGGTGCAGCATTGTTCCCTCCCCCCCGGGATAGCAGGTGAGGTATCAGAGGTAGCTCCCAGGGAGGCTGGTGACAGGCTGCGCAGCAGTGGGTACCAATGCTGTCTGGGCCAGTCTGGGGCAATGAGTATTGCTCTTGGTTTTTCATCTCTTATCTTGATTAATACTTTGGGAATGACAGGAAGAGGTGGGAATGCATACACAAAGAGGGTATATTCCAACGGAAGGTCAGGGCATCGACCTTCCAGGCCAGGTAATGGTACTCCCTGCTGTAGAATTTCTGTACTTGGTGATTAAGATGAGAGGCAAAGAGGTCCACTTGAGGGGTCCCCCATAAGTGGGTAATTTGCAGAAAGATGCCTCTGTGGATTTGCCATTCATGTGGGTCCAGCAGGTTTCTGCTTAGGTGGTCTGCTAGAGTGTTGCTGATGCCAAGTAGGTACTGGGCTATAAGATGTAGTCCCAGGGATGAGGCCGTTAGCCACAGGTTCATGGCTAGTCTGCACAGGGGGGAAAGATAGAGTCCCTCCCTGTTTGATGAAGTACCATATGACTGTGGTGTCTGTTTTTATGAGGAGAACTCCTGGTTTGAGGTAGGGTTGAAGGATGCCAGAGAGTTTTGCACTGCTATCATTTCCTTTTGGTTGATGTGCAAGGGTAGTATTTGTGCGTCCCAGAGACCTTGGGCGCATCTGCCTTCTAGGTGGGAGCCCCAGGCTATGTCCAAAGCATCTGTAGTTATGGTCTGGTCTGATGGACGGAGGGTGAATGGAAGTCTCTTGTTCAGAGCATAGGCCTGGGCCCACCAGAGGAACTCTGATCTTATGCAAGGGATCACAGGCAGGAAGGTGTCCAGAGGTTGTGAGTGTTAACACCACAGGTTCTTTAGGTACCATTGAATTTTCCTCATGTGCAGTCTGGCCAGAGGTACCAGGAGGATGCATGAGGCCATGTACCCTAGAGCTTGCAGGAATTTCCTGGCAGAAAGCGGGGTTTGTGAGGCCAGAGTAGTAAAGTATTTTGGTAAGAAACTTTGTTTTTCTGGGGACAGAAAGGCCATTTGCTGTTCTGTGTCCAATAAGGCTCCTAGAAATATGATTTTCTTGGTAGGTGTCTGTTTTGATTTCCTTTCGTTAGTGAATCCCAGAGAGGTGAGTAGGGTTTTTACAAATGAGAGGTGCTGCAGGAGCAGTTCCTTGCAGTCTGCCTGAATGAGACAGTCGTCCAGGTAAGGGTAAATCTGTACATTGTTTTGCCTGCAGAAGGCAATAGCAGGAGCTAGACATTTGATGAATACCCTGGGAGCAGTAGATAAGCCAAAGGGCAAAGCAGAGAATTGAAAGTGTAATGATCCTGCTCTGAAGCACAGGACTTTTCTGCATGATTCCCTTATTGGGATGTGCAGGTAAGCGTCCTTTAGGTCTACGGTGACCATCCAAGGTTTGTTTGGCAGCACTGGTAGAAGCTGTTGTATGGCAAGCATTGTAAATTTTGGAATTACCAGGAAGGTATTGAGAAAGGATAGATCCAGGATGGCTCGCCAAGTCCCCTCTTTCCTGGGAACAAGGAATAGTCTGGAATAGAATCCTTTTGCAACTTGTTCTGGAGGTACAGGTTCTACTGCCCCTAGGGATATTAGGTTTTGCACTTGTTTTAGTGCTTTTGCCCACTGGTTTGGAGGTAGGTCTGGGTACACCCCTCTTGGAGGTAGTAGTTCTTGGAAATTAAATTTGTACCCCTGAGCAATGATTTTTACGACCCATTGATCTGTAGTTGCAGAGTTCCAATTTTCTCTGCATAGAGATAGCCTTCATCCTAGCTATTGGTGTGGTGGAGGCATGCAGAAATGGGACAGATAGTCATTGAGAGTTTTTTCCATACAGGGTTGCTTTTGAACTCTCTGCTCTAGTGTTTGAAGGGGGCCACTGTTTAGTTCTTTGCTGGCCCTGAGTTTGAGTCCTGGTGGGTCTGTCCCTACAGGTTTTGCCTTGTGCCTGCCTGTTTGGTGCAGGAAGTGACCAGTGTTTAGAGGGAAAATTTCTGCTGAACCTAGGAGGTTGTACTTTAAGAAAATCTAACAGTCTGCATCGATTTTGCTTTGTCTTCCATCTTTTTAAGTACTACTTCAGTTTTCTTTCTGAACAAGCGGTCTTTGTCAAGAGATGCATCCATGATTTTAGCTTTGACATGATCAGGGAGAGGGTGTTCCTTCAACCATGCATGTCTTCTGATAACAGATCCTGTCACTGCTGCGTGGCCTAATGGTTAAGGTGATTGCCTTACAAACAGAAGGTGCAGGGTTAGAGTCTCACAAGAGCTAATTGGCTAGGCTTAAAATGGCTCGCAAGGGCAGTTAGTCTAGTACTAATCTATGAACCTATGCCCTGCTAGAAGCTTCTAGGGCGTCAAATCCACAGTGCAAGGAGTGCTTTGCCACCTGAGCTGAAGAGTGCAGTAATTCTGCTCTTTATTGTTGGCAAAATATGGTAAAGCAGAAATTTTCTGTTTCACATGTTCCAAGTGTGCTGTTGATATTTTAAAATATGGAAATGACAGTTGAGAGCCCTTATAGTTGAAGTTGGAGAGGTATATACTTTTTTACCCCATCTGTCCAGGGCCCTGGATTATTTGTCTGTGGGAGTGGGATTCTTTGCAGAGGTAGCCTTAACTCCCTTAGGTCCCCGAGTAATCACCTCTGGATCTGCTATAGGACTTCTACACAGGAATTTGGGTCAGGTACCCTGTAGTACCTGTCAGGTTTTCTGGTGTCAGGTAGAAGGGTGTCAAGGATAAGGCTGGATTCTTGGTAAACATCATCTACCACATCCAAGATGGGTGGGATGGCCACAGGCCTATGCTGGGGTAGGTCCAGAACTCTTAGTCTTTTCTTGGATTGAGGGAAATCCGGTGATTCCCATTGGAAGTGTTCCTGGAGGGTGTGGAGTGTTTCCCCAAAGGAAAAGTCCTCCTGAAGAGATGCAGAAGGAATAGATTCATCTGCATCCGAGTCTTCATAGGCAGTAAGAGGATTTTCCTCTTCAACAACAGAGGAGTCAGATCCCTCAGAGTCTAAATCCGACTGGATGTCTGGAGAAGGTTCTCCTCCCCTTTTGACTGGAGTGGCCTGACTACCCCAGATGAAAGTGATGAGATCCTCTATCATTTTAAGCATTCTAATTTGTGTGTGTGTGTGGGGGGGGGGGGGGAGTAGTAGAATGGAGAATTTTTGCTGTTTTCCTAGGAGTAGCTCTAAGTCTGGCCTGAAGAGCATCCCTCGATGCTGTCGGTGCGTCAATCGGAAGAGAGGGCAAAGGCCTTGAAGTGAAATCCGAAGTGCGAGTGGTATCCTTGGGAGACAGTGCCGGCTTAGCGGCTCCAGCCCCAACCGTGGCAGAGACAGCCGAAGGCTCGTTAGATGATGCAGACATCTGCGTCATACAGGACTCCGAAAGGGTCTCAGCAGAGGCCTACAAAGTAATCAGGGGCTGCGAAAGCGCCTCACTGAATTCCGAAGAACTGACTACCCGTTTAGCGGTGGTGTCGTCAGAAGGCTTGGCCTTATGCAGTCTGTCTATATCCTTATTTTTACGTTTGTTCATAAGATCTGCAGTTTGCTGACTGACGGATGCCATATCGGTAATCGGAGATGGAAGACTAAAATAACTAGCTACAAATAGAGGTCTACAATGAATAGTTCTAGCATTAACGAGCGCACAGAACAGACAGCGGGGTACGTTGTGATCTGGGCCTAAGCAAGTGACACAGTAAGAATGGAAGTCTCAGTGTAGTATTTGCTTTCCACAGGCAAGACAATTATTGACTTTTCCGGACATCAGTTACTGCAAGAAAAAGGAAGGATCCCCAAAGGAGTACTTAGCTTTAGATGTTTTCAGCTGAAGTTCGAAGTCTGGAAACAGCCAACCGGCACTGTTGTGAATCGCTTCGGCTACAGGCTCCATGGCAAGAAAGACTGAGATAATGGTGTCGCCTGCTCTCCTTTATAGCTCAGATGACCTGACGTCACCCAGCAAGCGACAGCAGCTGACACTCAAAACTTTGACTTTGATATTCGGACTGACTGACTACCACAGCATGGATAACCCAATGGTTAGGACTGCAGCAATGAAACATGAAGAACATCCATGTTGTCATTATCTGCTTGTGGAATCAGAAGACTTTCTTCATTAAGCCCTATATCTTTTCTGTGTACACTCATTATCTTAAGAGATTACATGCATGGACCGTACTCAGCTCCACTGAGGGCAAACAGCCTATGGCAATTGCTGTTCTTCAGCACTGATTTTCATGCAGAGTACACAGTAATTCTGTGCCCCCTCCCCCCAAGAGAGAGAGAGAGAGAGAGAGAGAGACAGAAAGGTAAGTAGGCACTGCATAATCAGTCCCCTCTTCTCCCAGCCAGCTACTCAGACTCATGCCTACTAATGAATCCTGGGCTAGACATGGTGTATAGTCAGGGCTAGCCTTAGGTGAACTGTGCTGTAGGTGAGGGATTCACTGCTTTGGAGCCCTTTTGCCTAGAGCACCAGTTGAACAAAGGCTGGCCCCGCTCACCAACTCCAAAGCTACTGAAAATCAAATGCTCAAAAGCAGCACTCCACAAGTTTCACAACCAGAGGGTCATAAAGGCAGAAAACTAAGAAAGGCAGACAATATTTCTCTTTCCCTATCCACAGATTCTAAGCTTGCTTTGGGAGGTCTTAATGTATTCCCAGGCCAGTCAGGAGATATAATCTCTCAAGCATATTCAGCATCTATTCCAGGGCCTTCTTCACTGGAATTCCCTCAGATTCTCGCCAAAGCAGACTGTCCAGGGGCAAATGTAAGATACACAGACATCTTTCACTGCAGGGTAGCTAATATTCTATTCACCTCTTCTAAATTTCCATGCTTCTCATTCTGTTATAAGTATTATGCCCTCAGGTCTTGCAAAGAAAATTTAATTTCCACCCCTTATAACTATGATGTCATTTTTTCAGTCACTACCAAAGACTCCTGACCAAAGGTGATTGGCCAAATAAGAAAGTACAGTTGTGTACACTTACCATAAATGTACATGTTCGAGTGCATTCACTGTTGCAGTCATTACATTCGGGTTATCTGCTTGCAGTTATCTGCTTGCAGGTAGCCCTCAATCAGCCCGATTAACAAAGTCTTGGGTCCTGCATCAGTTGCTGTCCCTTCTTCCATGATGTCAGGTCGTCAAGGGTATAAAACATGCAGCAGATGCCAATACATCAGTTTTTCTTGCCCTAGATGTCAGGTGCCCCCCTAATGGGAAGGGATTAAATATAAAAGTACAAAGATGTACCTCCAACAAAAAAACAAATACACCAAAAAGGCTTTTAAGCATAGTAAAGGAAAGTAGAGGTATAGCCAAAAGAAGTTAGGGGGCTGGAGGGAGGGTAACAAGGACTGCCAACAGTGAATACACTACATTTATGGTAAGTGTACACAACTGTACTATGTTCTTCGTGTTTCACTGTTGCAGTCATTACATCTGGGTAGACTCCCAAAGTTATGGTTGGGAGGAGGAATTTAGATAGCATTAGCGCCAGCTATAAGGCTCTGCAAGACTGCAGTGGCAAAGCCAGCTCTGGATTTAGAGAAAATTGGCAAATGATAAAGCTTGGTGAAAGTATGTACAGAACTCCAGGTAGCAGCTTCTAGGATGTCCCTGGTAGGGATGCCTCTGCAAAAGGCTGTGGAGGTAGATGCGGCCCTAGTGGAGTGAGGTCTGATCCCCTGGGGTATAGGTTTCCCATGGTGCTTACAGCAGAAATGAATGCAATGGCTTATCCATTTAGAAATGGTTTGCTTTGAAATAGCCTTCCCCTCTGCCCCTGCAGCAAATGACACCAGTAGTTGTTCAGATTACCTTTGAGACTTAGTCCTGCCCAAGTAGAATCTAAGTTGTCTGTGAACATCTAAGGAATGCAGTATCCGTTCCCCTTTATTCTGTGGATTGGGAAAGAAGGTTGGCAAATGAATGGACTGATTAAGAGCCACACTGGATACCACCTTGGGCATGAAGGATGGATTGGTTCTGAGGGACACCCTGTCCGCATGAAAGATGATTATGAAAGGATCCACTGCCATAAAGGCCTGTAATTCAGATACCCTTCTAGCTGAAGTGATTGCTAAAAGGAAAGCTGTTTTCCAAGAAAGAAATTTTAGGTCGGCAGTAGCAGCTGGCTCGAAAGGAGGTCGAGTGAGTTTCTCCAAGACAAAGTTAAGGTCCCAGGCTGGGGTTGGAGCTCTCCTGGGTGGTCTCAAATTTTTGGCCCCTCTAAGGAACTGCTTGAGCAGTGGATGAGAGAGGAAGGGATGTTCTGTGTTATAATGAGCTGAAATGGCTGAGGCGTGGATTTTAATAGAGAAAAAAAGACAGGCCCTTGTGAAGCATCTCAGTTAAGTATTGTAAAATTTGAGGTAAATTGGGTACTGCTGTGCTCGTCCCTTGAGATTGGTTCCAGGTACAGAATCTTTTTCATTTTTCAACATAAGATTTTCTAGTAATAGGCCTCCTTGCCTCTAAAATTATATCCATCACAGGTTTGCTGAGGGATGGTAAATGAGAGATTAAGTAATTAGCCAGGCTGCAATTTTCAGTGTTAGAAGGTGAGGGTGCAGAATCTGGTTCTCCTGCTGAGACAGCAGGGAAGGAGAGTCTGAGGCAGGTGCCATGAAGATAACCGTGACACACTGCGATGAAGGGGGTACCAGTGTTGGCAGAGCCAGCCTGGAGCAATCAAAATCATCCTTGGTTTGTCCTGTTTGACTTTTAGTAGTATGGAGAGCAGAGGCACAGGGGGGAAGGCATAGACTGATAGGTTTTTCCAGCTGAAGGACAGAGCATCCACTTTCCAGGCTTATTTGTGGGGAGTCCTTGTGCAAAATTTGTCCAATTGGTGGTTCTGGGGAGATGCAAACTGTTCTATATCTGGACTACCCCCATTTGCTTGTCAACATGTTGAAAATCCTTGCTTCCAGTTTCCACTTGTGTGGGTCCATGAGGTTTCTGCTCAGTCCGTCTGCCAGTGTATTTAATTTTCCTGGCAGGAATTGAGCTTGTAGGTGCACTTGGTAGCTCAAGGCTGTGTTCCACAATGCCATGGCTAGTCTGCAGAGGGGGTAAGAATGTGTACCCCCCCCCCCCTGCTTGTTTATGTACCACATAACAGTGACGTTGTCCATTTTTACCATTAGTTGTCCTGGAAGAATGTGGTCCTTTAAGGCTTTCAGAGCATTTTGTACAGCTAACATTTCTTTTTGATTGATATGCAGGTGCATTTGACTTGGGTTCCATTTGCCCTGAATGCATTTCCCTGCCAGGTGAGCTCCCCATGCATAGTCTAATGCATCTGTTAGGGTTTGGGTGGCAAGGGGTGGTGTGAAAGGTAGTCCCTTGTTTTGGTGGCAAGCCTCTGCCCACCAAAGGAACTCTAGGTATAGGCAAAGTATGATAGCAATCATTGTTTCTACGTCTTGAGAATGTTGACACCATAGGCTTTTTAGATACCACTGTAGTTTCCTCATATGCAGTTTTGCATATGGAATTAGAAGAATGCAGGAGGCCATGAACCCCAAGGCTTGCAGTATTTGCCTTGCAGATAGCAGGGTTTTTGTGGCCATTTGTTTGAAGTAGGTTGTCAAATGAATTTGCTTTTCTGGCATGAGGTAAGCCATCTGGAAAGTTGTATTCAAGCTTGCTCCCAGGAATATAATTTGTTGACAGGGTACCAGGTGTGATTTCTTCTCGTTTATGGTGTACCCCAGACAAGTTAGAAAGTACAGTTTTGTACCTACCATAAATGTAGATGTTCGAGGATTCCATTGCTGCAGTCCTTACTATTGGGTATAGTCCGCATCCAGTTATCCTCAGTCTTTTCTTGCCCCAGATGTCAGAAGACCCTAAAAAGACAAGGCCCAAAATACCTGCACCAAAACATGAACAATATATACAAAAATATAAGCAGGTAAATCACCTACACAACCACCCCTAAACACAGAGGGAAGGAGGGAGGAATGGAATCCTCGAACATCTACATTTATGGTAGGTACAAAACTGTACTATGTTCTTTTCCATTGCTGCAGTCCTAGAATCCCAAAGCAGAGGTAAGGGAGGCTGGCAAATCATAAAGAAGCAGGAGCTGACAACATGCCGTGCAAAACAGCTGTGGCAAAACCAGCCCTAGACTTAGAGTAGATAGGAAGGTGATAATGCTTAGAGAAAGTATGCACTGAACTCCAAGTAGCTGCTTCCAAAATATCCTTAGTTGCCACCCCGTAGAAATGCTGTTGAAGTGGCAGTAGCCCTAGTGGAATGAGGCCTAATCCCAGCTGGAACCTCCTTGCCATGATGGGAATAACAAAATGCAATGCAAAAGCCAATCCACCTAGAAATAGTTTGTTTTGACACAGGCTTGCCCTGAACTCAAAGCAAAAGAAACAAACAACTGCTGAGACTGCCTAAAATCCTTAGTCCTGCTTAAGTAATAACGCAATTGCCTGTGTACATCTAAAGTATGCAAAATCTTTTCCCTTTATTTTGGGGGTCTGCATAAAAGGTAGGCAAATGAATAGTTTGGTTTAAAGCCACACTAGAAACCACCTTAGGCATAAAGGAAGGATTATGATACCCTATCCTTATGGAAAATCAAAAGGGCTCGACTGCCATAAGGGCCTGCAACTCAGACACCCTTCTTGCAGAAGTAATAGCCAACAAAAAGCAGTCTTCCATGACAAATATTTCAATTCAGCAGTAGCCAAAGGTTGTAGAGTAAGTTTTTCCAACACAAAATTGAGATCCCAAGCAGGAGTAGGAGCTCTCGTGGGGGTCTTATATTCTTAGCCCCTCTAAGAAACTGCTTGAACAAAGGATGCGAAAACAATGGTGGGTCACAATCATAGTGAGCTGAGATCGCTGCAGCATGAATCTTAATGGAAGAGAAGGACAGACCCTTGTCCAGTAACTCAGTAAGATATTGAAGAGCCATACCCAAATTAGGCTCAGAAATCTCCAAATTCTTTGCTTTACTCCAAAATAAAAATCTTTTCCATTTTGCTGCGTACACTTTCCTGGTACTAGGTCTTCTAGCTTCCATAATCACATTTAAAACTTGTTGAGGAAGTTGAGACCTGCTGTGTTTCAACACAGAATATGCCAGGCTGTCAGAGGAAGAGAGTGAAGCTTGACATTGAGCAGATGACCGTCCTGCTAGGTTAAGGCCATGGAGGCTTCTTTACCAGACTCCGTAGTAGAGGTTACCAGTGTTTGCGAGGCCAATCTGGAGCTATCAAAATCATCCTTGGCCTGTCCTGTCTGACCTTTAACAGTACCTTTGGAAGAAGAGGCAGAGGTGGAAAGGCATACAGATGAAGGTTTGTCCAACTGAAAGACAGAGCATCCACTTTCCAAGCTGTGTGATGAAACCCCTTTGTGCAAAACTGTGGCAGCTGGTGGGTTAGTGGAGAAGCAACAGATCTATGTCTGGAGTTCCCCATGACACTGTCAATTTCTGAAATACATGAAGATCCAGTTTCCACTTGTGGGGATCCATGATTTGTCTGCTTAACACATCTGAGTTCTGTGCTCCTGGCAGAAACCTTGCCTGAAGAGTTAGGTGCAGGCTCCCATAAAATCATTGCATGCCTGCATAGAGGATAAGAATGTGTTCCCTTGTTTGTTGAAGTACCACATGACAGTTTTGTCTGTTAGAATCAACACCTGCCCTGGAAGAAGTAACTCCTGTATGTTGATATGTAGATGCTGTAGTCTGGCAGGCCACTTGTCTTGTATCCACTTTGCATTTAGATGAGCTCCCCAAGCAATGTCTGAGGCATCTGTCGGTAAAATCTGACTGCTCTGGCCGGGTCACAGAGAGTCCCTTGTTTAGGTGACATTCCTGAGCCCACCACAAAAATACTCTTTGAAGGCAAGGTATTATTTGAATGACAGTGTCTAAATCCTGGCAGTGCTGTGTCCATACATTTTTGAGATACCATTGTAACTTCCTCATATGCAGTTTGGCATTGGGAAGCACCAGAATACAAGATGCCATGAACCCTAATGCTGGAAGGACTGTCTCTGCAGTCAGCACGGACTGATGAGATAGTGGATGGAAGTAAAGTGACAGACTCTTTCGCTTGTCCGGTGTTAAAAAGGCCATCTGCGTTGGTGTATTCAGTCTCACACCCAGAAAGCACATGTGTTGAGAGGGTACTAGACTGGACTTTATTTCGTTCACAGAATACCCTAGGCATCTTAGCACTGCTATAAGATATTCCAGATGCTGTAGAAGGCCTTCCTTTTCTTGAGCCAGAATCAGGCAGTCGTCTAAATAAGGATAGATTTGAAGTCCTTGTAGCCTGAAGTAAGCTATCACTGGAGCCAGAACCTTTGTGAATACTCTAGTAGAGAAGCCAAAGGGCAATGCAGAGAACTGATAATGAGAATCTCCAGCTTGAAACTGCAGATACTTCCTGTAACTTAGCCTGATATGCACATGAAGGTAAGCTTCCTTGAGATCTAAAGTTACCATCCAGTGATCTTTGCCCAGCAGGGTAAAAGCTGTTGTAACGCCAACATCTCGAACTTGGGAATGTCCAGATAAGTGTTGAGGAGAGATAAATCCAAAAGCAGTCTCCACGTGTTTCTGGTACTAGGAACATGCGAGAATAAAATCCTAGGCCCCTTTGACACAGGGACTGGTAGAATGATGTCCAACACCCATCTGTCTTGAGTAATTAAATCCCAAATTCCTTAAAGAGACAGTTGTCCTTCCAAAGGAGCTGCCAGACGAGAATCTACTGGCAGCTGAAAAGGCAGGTCATTGGGTCTGTTTAAGGACTGACCCCTGCCCTCACCAAAAGTCTGAGCAGGTGAACTCCCTGTTCTAGGCCTAAAAGAACCTTGAGCCCTGCCCCTACCACGCCTAGACCTACCCCTAGACTGGGAATCATAAGCAGGATATGTCCACCCCTTAGCAGGCCAATTTCTACTAAACTGTGGCTGTACCTGCAAAAATCTTTAACAGTTTGCATAGACTTAGCTTTGTCCTCCATTTTCTTCAAAACTGCTTCCACAGGTGAACCAAACAACACATCAGACTGTAAAGGAGCATCCAAAATCCTTGTCTTAACATGCTCAGCCAAATTTTGATCCCTCAACCAGGCATGCCTGAAGAACAGAACTAGTGGCAGCCACCCTCGAGGAGGCCTGCACAGCATCAAAACCACATTGCAAAGAATGCTTGCCCACTTGTTCAGACACAAACTAAATCCAGCAAGTCTTTACAATCAATACCTTCCGCCAAAGCATCCACCTTAGATTTCAATTGTGAAAGGAGATAATTTTGATATTTCAGCATGTGAAACTGACAATTTAATCATGGCTAGAGTGGAAGAAGTATACACTTTCTTACCCCACCTATCTAATGCCCTTGCCTCTTTGTCAGTGGGAACAGGATTCTTAACCACAGAGGCCTTAACACCTTTAGGCCCCTGAGAAACAGTTTCTGGGTCCGCCCTAGGACTCTTAAACAAATATTTATGAGCTTGGCACCCTATAGTACCTATCAGGTTTAACAGGAGCAGGAGGCAAAGAATCAGGGTTCAGGGAAGCCTCTGCAAAACATCTTCTACCACATGCAACACAGGCGTATAGCTAAGGGCCTATGCTGGGGTAAAACAAGAATTCCCTAAGCCTCTTCCTGAATCAGAGTAATCCTGGCCTTCCCATTTAAAGTGCTCCCTCATGGAATGCAGAGTCTCTGAAAATGAAAAATCCTCAGGAGGAGAAGCAAGGAGTGGCATCATCCACATCAGAATCAGAATAATGAGGATACTCCTGCAAATCTTCCGCAGAAGATTCAGAAGCCCTGAACCCTGTTCAAAACTGTCAAACTCTGGTTCCACTCTAGGCCTCTTATCAGGAGGGCCCATAGAACCTCTAATCATAGTAATCAAATCTTCTGCCATTTTAAGCATATGTTTCTTAGGCACAGAACCCGAAAGGCTAGGAGAAGCCCTACTGAAGCTGAAGTTGGCCTACCTCTAAAAGAAGTTTTGGCAACAGAAGGAGAGGCTCTAACTACTTTGGGAAGAGAGGGAAGAATAGTTACTTGAGAAGCCCCCTCAGCCTGGCCTGCCTCCTGAGAGGGTACATCCTGTAACAGCAAAGTTTCTGCCTGAGACTCTATAGAAACTCCTGGCAAAACCTCTGGCTCCACTGAGCCATCTAAAGAACCCCTGGGACTGCCGGTTCATCAACCCTAGGCTTCGCTGTTTTGTCCCTCGGAGCATCCGACGGCATTTTATAATTGCAACGCTTCCCAAACACTAATCTGGCACAGTCTAACCTCCTCTTAATAGTGCGTTGTTAAACCTAGCACAAGAGCGGCAACCAACAACGCCGTGCTCAGGCCCTAAGCGAGGTATACACAATGTATGGTAATCCCTATGAGGTATTGGTTTCCCACAAGAAATAGAGTTATTCAGTTTTTCTGACATCCGGTTAAATACTGAGGCAAGAAAAAACAAAATGTTCCCCACGGGTACTTAGCCAACTCTGATTCGGTCTGAAACTCCGAAATATTTCAGAACGCCAACCTGCACTCGCAAAACTGCTTCTGCATCGACAGCGGCAAAAGACTGAGGATATGACGCCGTCATGCGATAGTACCCTGACGCACTGACGCCAGTCTAATGCGCTGACCGACGCCAGCCTTATACTCTGGTATTCGGGCCGACTGGATGCGGACTATACCCAATAGTAAGGACTGCAGCAATGGAAGACGAAGAACATCCCTTTTTACAAAGGCCGGATGATTCAAAAGTATGTCCTGGCTTTCTGCTTGAATTAGACAACCGTCCAGGTATGGGTATATTTGAATATTTCTTTGCCTGCAAAATGCAATAACTGGAGCTAGGCACTTTGTGAATACGCTGGGTGCAGTAGATAAGCCAAAGGGCAGTGCAGAGAACTGATAGTGTGTATAACCTGCTTTGAAGCGTAGGTATCTTCTGCAAGATTCCCTGATTGGGATGTGCAGGTATGCTTCTTTTACATCTAGTGCTGCCAACCAGGCATCTTTGCCTAGCATAGGAAGTAATTGGTGAAGAGTCAGCATCTTGAATTTTGGAATCTCCAAAAAGGTGTTTAGAGTAGACAGGTCCAAGATAGGACGCCATGAATTGTCTTTTCTGGGTACCAGGAAAAGTCTCGAGTAGAAACATTGTTCCTTTTCCTCTTCTGGTACCAGTTGAATAGCCCCCATGCTTAAGAGAGAAAGTACTTGTTTGTGGGCCTCTGTCCACTGATTTGGGGGTAGGTCCGGCCACCCACTTGGTGTTGGCAACGTGCGGAAGTGAAATCTGTATCCCTGGGATACTATATTTTAAACCCTTTTGTCCTGGGTAATGAGTTCCCAATTCTTTGCATGAAGAGCAATCTTTCCCCCCAAAGGGGCAGTCAGTTGATAAGTGCTTGGAAATTTTAAAAGGAAGAAGTCATTGAGACAGTTTACCATGGGGGGAGTCTTATTCCCAGATTTGGAAGTGGAGGCCCCCCCACTGCTTAGTTCTGCGAGTCTCCTGGGACTGAAACCTGGGGTTTTTGCTGTGTCTGGGCTTGGCTTGAGAAGACCTGGAAGGGGCTGGAAAGGACCAATTCTTAAGAGGGCCAGTCCCTACTAAATCTAGGAGGCTGAACTTGTAAAAAATCTTTAACAGTTTGGATAGATTTAGCTTTATCTTCCATCTTTTTAAGAACTTCCTCAGCCTTGTTGCCAAACAGGCGGTCCTGATTTAAAGGAACATCCTACAATTTAGCTTTAACATGATCAGGCAAAGATTGCTTCTTAAGCCAAGCATGCCTTCTGAGCACAGACCCAGTAACAGCAGCCCTGCAAGAGGCCCCTAATGAATCAAAACCACATTGTAAAGTATGCTTTCCAACTTGTTCGGCAGAATGCATTAAATCCTGTAATTCTTTATTTTCCACACAATCAGGAATCAAAATCATTTTCTTTTTAAGCAGTCCAATAACATGTTGCTGATACTTTAACATATGAAACTGGCAGTTTAAAGCCCTAATGGCCAAGGTTGCAGAACTGTAAACCTTCTTACCCCATCTATTCAGCGCCCTGGAGTCTCTATCAGAAGAGGTAGGATTTTTAGCAGTAGAAGCCTTAATGCCCTTGGGCTCCTGTGAAATAGTCTCTGGATCTGCTATAGGATTTTTGAAAAGGAACTTGTGGGACTCAGGGACCCTGTAGTATCTGTCAGGTTTTCTGGGAGCAGGAAGCAGGGAATCAGGGGCCACACTAGATTCCAAAAAAGCATCAACAATGTCTAGTGCAGGAGGAACAGCTAAAGGCCTATGCTGAGGTAGGAGAAGGAAATCCCTAAGCCTCTTTTTTTGAATCAGAAAAATCCTGGCTTTCCCAGTCAAAATGGTCCCTTAGAGTATGTAAGGTTTCCCCAAAAGAAAAATCATCAGGAGGGGAAGCAGAGGGAATAGAGTCCTCTGCATCAGACTCTTCATAAGTAGATAAGGGCAAATCCAGATCATCAGAAGAATCAGGAAAAAAAAACAGAATCCTGATCAGAAGATTCATAATCAACTTCAGTCGTAGGCCTCTTAGAAGGGGGGGTGGCTACCCCTGATTAGAGTTATTGGATCTTCAGCCATTCTTATTTGTTTTTAGGCATAGAGGCCTGAGCATGTGGCCTGGGTGTAGGTTTTTTAGACATGGATCGAGATTTAGGCCTAAGTAAAGAAGCAGGCATCAATTTAATATGCAAGTCCATAGGCCTGAATACACACTCAGAAGCCAGTGCCTGCACAGTGGCTCCGGACCCATCCAAGGTAGAGACATCCGCAGGTTCCATAGTTGAAGCATCGCGCAGCACACTCCGAATGGGTCTCAGTAGAGGCCTGCGAATCAGAAGTAGTGGGTAGCAGGGGCTGCGAAAGCTCCTCACTGAGTACTGGTGAACTGGTGACTGGCTTAGGAGAAGCATTGTCGGCAGTTTTGGACCTCGGCAGCCTGTCTCTGTCTTTATGTTTATGTTTTTTTGGAATCCCGGTAGTCAGTGGTAGTCGGATGGCTAACAGACGACATTTCTGAATAATTGAACCAAGAACCGAAATAGTTAGAGGTGAAAATATACGGACGACGGATAGTGTGCTGATTAAATAAAGCACAAAACTGACAGCAAGGTACGTCATGGTCAGGGCCTAGGCAAGGAATACAGTATGAATGAAAATCTTTATGAGGTATTTGCTTTCCACAAGTAATGCAATTATTAACTTTTACTGACATCGGTAAGGAGCAAGAAAAAGTTTCCCCAATGGGGTACTTAGCTTTAGTTGAAGACTTCAGTTCTGAAATTTGAAAACGAAAATTTCAGGAGTCAGCCGACCGGCACTTGCGAACTGCTTCTGCTTCGGGCACTGCACAGCAAGAAAGACTGATGTAATGGCGTCAGCTGCATGTTTTATACCCCTGATGACCTGACGTCATGGAAGAAGGGACAGCAACCGATGCAGGACCCAAGACTTTGTTAATCAGGCCAACTGAGGGCTACCTGCAAGCAGATAACCCGAATGTAATGACTGTAATAGTGAAACACGAAGATCATCTCTACTCCTGTTTCGCCACAACTGATCAGTTCATCACCCATCACTTGATAATCTCAGTTTCATTTCCCCTTGTTACCATTTATAAGCAATATGACAAACGAAATAAACTACTTTAATAACTAAAGTGCCCCCTACACTTGAAGAAAATTATTCATTTTTTTTTTCTGGGAAAACACCATGGCCACAGATTTAAAAGTCTGGATCATTATACCAGTGGATTCAAATTCAACAGTGAACTGCTCTAATCTATGCTGGAGGTCACAGTCACAAAAGGCCCACTAAAATCTCTCTTACTTCCTCCACAGGGAATGGAGGACTGCAACAGTCCCTCTACAAGAAGGGAGACCATCAACAGACCCATAAAACTAAAGATCCATAAGTTTGACTAGTCTTAACTCCAAAGCCATGGAAAGAATTATCAGGGCCTGATAGAAAAAGACATAGGAAATTGTCATACATGGGACCTATCCCAGTTCGGTTTCAACATACCTAACAAACCTGGTGAACTTTGAGAAGGTAACTAGAGCCATGAATGACAGAAAAATAGTGCATACTACCCACCATAACCTGGCAAAGGGCATTTGACAATATCTCACTTGGACATTATACACAATGTCAACAATTTAAGAATAAATTCATGTCACCTGATGGGCAGCAAAATGTCTCATGGGTAGGACATGAAGTTGGGGGGGGGTCCACTACCATCAACAGGCCTGTTACTAGTGCTGTCAAGCAGAACATGGTACTGGGACCTCTCATGTTCAGAATATGCTTCTCTGAAGTAATAAGGCGAATGTAGAGGACCTTTGGCTTATCAAATTTGCTGATGACTACAATTTGACTGCAATCACTGCATTACTCAAAGATGCAGATTTCCTCCAGGAGAGTCTGACAGACAAATAACTGGTGCCAGAGCCATGGCCTAAAACCCAATACAAAAAAATCCATAATTATACATTTTGGGAAGAAGACCGCCCCTGTAAATTACAACACTGATAATACTCCTCTAACAGTAGACCCTGTGGTAACCTGAATTTTGATCACTGTGTATGCATGACAGTGAGAAAATTATTTTATATTAAACAACTTACAAGTAAGGACATGGAATACATCTAAGTAGATCAGAGTTTCCCTATATTTAGCCCTCAAAGGACCAATAATTGAATACAGTGCACCTTTTGGCATGTACCTTACCAGGCATTTGCAATAGCTGGTGAGGCCACAGAGGTTATTCACTAAAATATATAGGGTATGAATATCATATCCAAAGTGGAACCCAGCACTGTATACAGTCTACTACAGACTACATAGGGGCAATCTATGCTTTACCTACAAGACATTCTCTGATCTAACCTGATGAATCTGTTACATATTCACAAAATAAACAGCACTACAACCTTGTCTGTGACAAACAAATCAAGTTGGAGGACAGGTATGTGTCTCAAAGAATACCCCTTCTCTAGAACAGGCCACCCATTCATATGAAGCAGAGCTCTTCCCTAAAGCTATTTAAACACAGTTTGGACCAATGGATGGGAAATCTCAAATTTCCCCCTAGCTTGTTGCCTGTGTCCATTATGGTCAGGGGCAGCCTGTAGATGTCCTAAGGCACATGCAAATATCAAAGCCATTCTAGTCCTTGGGCACTGAAAATTTGTGAAACTGGGTCATGATTGGCTAGACTTAAAGAGCCTCTAGGACCATTAGCATAGTAACCTCCTATGGTCTCATGGTCATATTATTTGCAAACAGAGACATTGCCTCCAAGTACTCACAAAGCATATTTTCACTACCTTGGTTGCACTAAGATATCCTGTCCATGAAAATCATTCATTTACTTATTTCCCCCTCTGTTGAGTGAGTTGATCCCATTAGGCCAGTGGTCTCTTTTCAAGAAATAGTCAAGGTGGTTTTCATACTGACCAGAAGAAATTTGACCAGAGGACTGGGGAGCTTCTTCTCTTTCTAAGGGTGAGGCTGAGAGTAATGCAGTATTGCAGAGAGAGGATTAGTTTGTGTAGCCAAACAAGGTGAACAGAGAGCCAGTGGCAAGTAATGCAACTGATGGCATGGATGCTTCACAAGAGAATACCATGACTGTTAATAGGTTCACAGAAGATTACTAGGCTAATGGCTCAAGAGCCCTTACAAGCCTTATGACATTAAAGTCAGGTAGCGTGCCTCACAAACAGCTGCAACTTCTTTTGCAGGCAGAAGATTAGTTTTATATGGAAAACAAAATTGGGATAAAGTACAAAACAATACACCAGATGGTGACCTGTACCAGAATTTGTGGATGCTACAGTAACTGTAAGAGAATAGTTAACACTCTTATGTCACAGCAGTAGCAGGAAAAGAGGACCACGGTGGACAGGGAATAAAAAAGTACAGGATAAAAGCAAAACCAAACTTAAAACAGATTGCGTTTTGGATATATATGACATATGGGATAATGTTGATTTGCCACTGGGTTTTAAGGCATCTAATGTTAAGAGCCTTTATTCTAACAGGGAAGGAACCTTTTAGTGAATTTTTTTAGTCATCCTTGATCATGGAAAAATTTTAAAAGGTTGTGTAGAGTGGGCAAATGGGTTACCCATGGAACAAATATCTATTTCAGACTCAAAACCTAACAGTCAAAAAGAAAACTGCAATTCAAATTTAGGAAAAAAGTGGAAAAGTAAGACGTGACTGATTGTTTTAAGATCTGTCTGTAACTCAGATGCAGAAGTAAAAGAGAGAGATATGTGGACTGGAGACTTTGATCTTTTTTTTTTTACTTTGAAAAATGAAGATGGAATGAAACATTTACCAGATATCTCGGAGGTTAAAGGAAATTTACATTATTGGGAGCAACCTAAAACAGGCTTTTTTGTTGGATCTGATGGGTACTTAAGGACTGCACTGAATGGACGTGTAGAGATTGTGGGAGTAAAAGTCATTCAACAAAAATGAAAGAAACGTTATAAATGGCACAGAATGGGGCATTTTTGGATGGACCGTGATAAAAAAACGAATGAAAATAAAAATGTTGACAATGTTACTTTAACAGTGATATAAATACAAAAGAAAATTTACATGCAGAAAATAAAAATGTTGCTTCCTGATGTAAGGAAGGAAGGTATTTCTGCAGGTGGAGAACAGAATCAAAGGTGAACAAGAAAAAAGAAGTTATATCTTACCATAACGTTCCATCTGTATTCTTCATCTTCTTTCATTCATCACTGATGGGTTCGGTTCTGAGCCCTTGGAACTGAGTCGGCCTATTACCTTAGAGTGCGTCGGTTGAAGGAAGCACAGGCAGAACAGGCCGACACGTCATGGTCTGGGCCTAGGCAAGGTAGACAGTAAGAGTGGAAATCCTTATGAGGTATTTGTTTCCCACAAGTTAAGCAATTATTAATTTTATCTGACATCGGCTGAGGCAAGAGAGAGTCCCCAACGGGGTACTTAGCTTTTGAAGTCTTTGGTTTAGCTGAATTACAGGAGCGGGCCGACCGGCACTTGCGAACTGCTTCTGCTTCGGGCACCACGCGGCAAGAAAGACTGAGGAAGATGGCATCGGCTGACGCTTTTATACCCCAGGCCTGACGCCGGGAAGGGCGACATCAGCCGACGCCGGACCCAGACTTTGGAATCCAGCCGACCGAAGGGCTGCCTGAGGCAGGACAACCCATATGTGATGACTGCAGATGCATACCTATCGGACATCTACATTTATGGTAGGTACAAAACTGTACTTTTGTGCCAGCCAAAAACCCTTGAACTAAGCTTTTACCCAGAATGCCCTTCTCCCTGTCACCTCAGATCGAATTTACTGAAGATAGAGAAGTAAAGCTGAGGTCACTTCTGCGCAAATATCCTAATACACCATTAGGACCCAAAGCATCCCCTAGGAGCCTCTGGTGGGGAAAGGGGGTGGGGGGTGGGGAAGAAGATGAACAACACAGATGGCTCATTATGGTAAGACACAACTTCTTTATCTGATGTTGTTAATTTTCTTTTCATTTATCACTGATGGGACAGAATCCCAAGCTACCTTGAGGTCCATGGGCAGCCCTTATGGAAGAACATTCCTGAGTACCACAGAGCCGAAGGCAGCTCTCCCGCTGGAGAATGCAGTCCCTCAGTCATTTTAATAACATAACCTTGGAAACAGGAATTTCCCATTCTAGGCCCAGAAAAGGAAATGAAAAGCTGTTCAGACTTACGGATAGGCTTGGTCCTGTCTAGGAAGAATCTCAGTTGCCTATGTACATCCAAGGAATGCAGACAGTACTCTCCTTTACTGGAAAAATTCAGGAAGAACACAGGTAGGTCAATGGTCTGGTTAATAGAGAAATCAGAGACAACTTTGGGGAGGAAGGATGGGTTCCGTCCAGAGTGATGCACTGTCTTTATGGAAGACCAGATAGGGCCTCTAGATACACAATGCCTGCAGCTCTGAGACCTGTCTGGCTGACATGATAGCTACTAACAAAGATTTCCAGGACAAGAACTTTAGGTCACACTTTGCTGTGGGTTCAAAAGGGTTTTGAGTCACAGACTGAATGACTAAAGTGAGGTTCCATGTTTCCACAGGCTGTCTAACAGGAGGCCTGATGTGAGATGGTCCCTTGAAAAAGGCTTTACATAGATGCAAGGAGATGAGGGGAATGCCATCTACACCACTGTGGAAATTAGAAAATCGCAGCCAGGTGTACTCGTACGGTAGAGGCATTGGTTCCATTATCAAAAAACTTAGCCAGGTATTGTAGCACTGCAGTCACTGGAGCAGAATACGGGTCTAGCATGTTATCCTTAGACCAGATGGAGAACCTTTTCCATTTATCCTGATACAGTCTTCTGGTGGATGGTTTATGACAGGCCAGAATGATGTCCTGAATAGGGGAGGTGAGATTAGCTTGCCAGGCAACTAACAAAAGTGGAGAAACCAAGCCGTTGGCTAGAGACTGGACAGATTTGGGAGGCTCAACCCTTGGGGGTGAGTAATCAGATCTGGACGAGAGTCCAGAATCCAAGGCAGGTATACTAGTTGAGGCCGGAAGGGGAACCAAACTTGTCGAGGCCAGAACCGAGATATGAGGATCACCTTGCATCTCAACCAAAGAGCTTTCTTTAAGAACTGTAGGATAAGGGGGATGGGGGGATAAGCATAAAGAAGTCCCGTGGGCCAGTTGAGGATCAGAGCATCCCTCTGGGGGAAACAGGGTGAAATAGCTGCCACACTTGTTATTCGATGGGGAGGCAAAAAGATTGCAGCAAGGCTGGCCCCAATGGCTGAAGATTTCTATCACTACCTCGGGATTGAAGGACCACTCGTGAGGCAGGAGGATGCATCTGCTTAGTTTGTCCGCAATTATGTTGGAGCTCCCCAGGATATGAGTTGCTATCAGAAAGCAGTCGGAAGCTATCGCCCACTGCCAGATTCTCATGGCCTCTCGATACAGGGTGTAGGACTTGGTTCCTCCTTGCTTGTTGATGTACCAGACCACTGACATTGACTGAATTGCAATCGTCCTAGAATGGAGAACCGGGTGAAATGCCTGCAATGCTAACAGCACCGCTCTCAGTTCTAGAATGTTGATATGCAGGTTGGCCTCTAGGGTAGACCATGTGCCTTGGACCGCATCCGTGGTCACAGTGGTCTTGGGTGGGGAGACTGGAATGGGAGACTCCACAGTTCTGCATCTGACCTCATCCACCAAAGAAGGTCTTGCTTGCAGGAGTTGGTTATAGAAATCTGGGAGCAGAGAGGGCGACATTTTGGGAACCACTGTGAAAGTAGCAGCCACTGCAGAACTCACATGAGCAGCTTCGCAAGAAGCAATATCAGAATTGAAGCTGCCATGGATCCTAGGGCCTGAAGAACCTCCCTTGCTGAAACTTTTGTTTGACAGAGAATCACCCGGAGCTGAAGCCTCAATCTCCGGAGTCTGTGGGTTGAGAGTGACACTAGACAGGAACGGGTATTGAACACTGCTCCAATGAATTCTACTTGCTGCGTATGAGTAAGGTTTGACTTCTCCCACTGTACTGTTATGCCCAAAGTTTCTGCCAGAGACGGTGTGTAATGTAGGGCTGTTACCAGCAGATGCTTGGTGGGGGCGGTGAGGAGCCAGTCATCCAAATATGGAAACACCCAGAATCCTTCAGGACTCCAGTGAGATGTGACCACTGCCATACACTTCGTGAACACTCTGGGGGCTGTAGAGAGACCGAATGGTAGGGCAGGAAACTGATAGTGACTGGCTCCCAGCCGGAAGTAAAGCAAACTCCTGGAGCGTTTGTCCATTTTGATGTGGTAATACGCATCCCTAAGATCTATCTAGCACATCCAATCGCTTTCCCTTAAAAAAGGGAGAATGGACTGAACCGTGACCATCCGGAGTTTGGTTTGGGTGACAGACTTGTTTAAGCTGCTGAGATCCAGAATGGGTTTCCAGTCCCCTGTCTTTTCTGGCACCAAAGAAAATCTTGAATAGAATCCAGATCCGCACTGGTCTGGTGGGACTGGCTGGATTAATTTTTTGAGACTGCTTTATTATTTCTGAAGCTGCTTCTTCCCTTTGACTGGGTGGAATGTCAGGAAGCTTTTTTGGAAGTCTTGGTCGACAAGAAAGAGGAATGGTGTAACCTCTGGTGATTATACTCTGCACCCAACGATCGGTGGTAATAGAGTGCCAGGCAGCTCAGTGCAGAGAAAAACAATCCCCCCCCCCCCGACTACTTCCAGAGGTAAGCAAACAGGCTGCTCTTCAGGAGTGCTGGTAAGGCTGTCCAGAGAAGGAATCCCTAGAGCCCTGGTTACTCCTCTGCCTCTGTAGGGGCATCTTCCAGAACTGTTACCCCCTCTGCCCCTGGGGGTATCACCACGTGCAGCATGGAAAGGACCCCGAGATTTTTTGTGACACATCTTCCCACTCCTCTGATTCCTGGAAAAGGAATGCTGAAGGTTGGAAAACCATAGGCCTATGGTAGACGGGGTCTTGCTGTCTTGCTCGCACCTGGCTAGCATGTCCTTCACCTTGGAGCCAAAAATGGACAATGCTTCAATCGGAGCTTTCAGAAAGGAAGACTTGAAGGGATCCATGAGGTCACAAATGAGCATCCAGGCATGACGTCTCATGACTATGCCTGAACCTGCCGCTCTAGCCACCCCTTCAGTTGCATGCGATAGCAACCTCATGGACGAGTTGGAAATCGATTCCAGGATTGTGAGCTGTGAGGCAACCTTATCCCTTACCTCATCAGACACCTGTCCTGTGAGTGTTCCATATAGTTCGGAGATCAGCTCCCTCTGGAGCCTCGTAAAATGTGCCAAGTAGTTCAGAGACTGTATGGCAAACGTTGCTGATGCATAAACTCGCTTCCCAAGTCTGTCCACCACCCAGGTCTCTCTGTTGGGTGGGTGGACAGCTGGACTTTCCTCAGCCAAGTCCTTTTTCATAGCCACTGCCACCACCATAGCGTCGACTGGTAACCCTCTGGACCAGTGCGGGTTCTCGTCAGGCGGGGAAAGAATTTTGTCAGGTTTCTGAGGGATTGCCTCAATGGAATCAGGATTCTTCCAAGTGTGCTGCACGAACTCATTCGCAGGCGGGGTCACCCAAGAGGTAGATGGCCGGGCGTGAAAAGCCTGCAGGAACACGGATTCCTCAGAAGAAGGGTTGGAGGGCTTCCAGTCCTGTTTCAGCATTTCGAGGATGTATCCAAAAGAGACATCAGGAGTTGACCGTGGGGACCCTTCATCATCGTAATCCGTGTCTTCCATTACAGACTCCTCGGGTGACTCTACATGCTTCCTCTTCCATGATCTTTTTCGAGGGGACTCTGAGCAGGACTTGGAAGAGCGGGTACCCTGAACAGGGGCATACTGCGACTTCTCTGCCCCGTGCCCCTGGGAGGTGGTCTGTGTCAGCTAAAGCTCAGGGGGTGAGAATTGGAGTTCCGATGCCAATGGAGTGCTTCCAGAAGCAAGAGCCCTCTCCATCACGCGGAAAGCAAGTCCACCCAAAGAGGGACCGGAGCCTGGAGCAGAGAGAACCTCGGTACCGGAGTCGCACCTCGCTCCGATGAACCCCCCCCCAATGGATGGAACCTCAAGCATTCGACGAGACAACCGGCACCGAGGACAGAACCGAAGGCTCACCAGGAACCGTGCCCCGAGCCAAGGAGTCTGCCCCCCCCCCAATTTCGAGATTGAGGAAGGACCGGTTCCATAGGAACAGAGGACCAAAGGGGCAAACCTGGAGCCTGAGTGAGGACCACTATAGGCGCCGAGGGGTTGGGTTCCAAGAAGAACGTACGAGCAGAAAGCTTCAGAGCTGGAATGGTCGAAGGACAGTAAGATGGAGTCCGTGGAGAAAACAACCAAAGTCCTGGAAGCGGATGGGTCTTAGAATTTGTGGGTATCCCCAGGGCTGCCAATAGCTGGTCTACAAGACGCACCTCATTGAGTTCTAACAGGCTCCTGGTGGATTTAGTGGATACTCCTGGGATGAAGAGTCAGGTTGATCAATGAACGGGCTTATACATCTGACCAAAGAATGGATCTATGGATGGGGAATATTGAGTCTGTGGTGCAAGGTCTGCCAGGCACTAATGTCTCATGATTCAAGACCAGGATTAAAGGAGTCAAGTCCAGTTTAGTCGGAACTGAATACGGAACAACGTTCTGTGCCAAAGGGGCGCTCTGAGCTGAAGCAGAGGGTTCCAATGTCAAATCAGAGGTAGGTACCAAAGGAATGCACTGAACCAGAGAGATAACAGGTGCCGAAGTCGCAGCAGGCGTGGTGAGGTCTACCGCTGGTGCCGGAGGCAGAATCAGAACCGAAGCTGTCTCAGATATCGTAACTTTCGAAGAGCTCGGAGCCGACAAGGCCGATTTATGCTCAGAGGACAGCTTAGGAACTTTTGATTTCACAGGCTTACCCTGATCACCCAAGGGTGAAGGAGGAACAGAGTGGGATCTCTTTTTGTCTTTAGTAGGAGTGGTTGAGACCTCCATCGCAGAAACAGCCTCTGAAAAGGGAGACTTAAATAACCCTTTCAGTATCAATTTATTCTTGCTCTGAGTGCATTGACTGAAACTGATAAATACCACATGGAGGTTGCACCGAAAGATGGGGCACCCCCAAACAATACACACAATCATGGTAAGAGTCACGATTAGGTAACTTGTCATTACACGAAGCACAATGCTTAAAACCCGAAGTATCCTTATCAGACATCTTGAAAGAGACACACAACAGGCTAGCACTTCATAACCAAATCGAAACAAGTCTGCTTTAGCAATTCAGACAGAGTTCAAAAAGCACATAGTAGTTATAGATACACATATAACAAAAACTTACTACGAAAGGCATTAGTAGATTAGGAAGGAAAAAGAAATACCAACTATGGTATTGGAGGAGTACCACCCCGGGTATCACTTCTGTGTCACTGTTAGACAGAGGCAAAGTATACTAACCTCGAAAAAGGGCATAGCAAAATTAATTTAAAATGGGTGGCGAAAGCCAAACATACTCTGGCTAGGCTTATAAATGCCCTAGGGCAGATAGCCTAGTATGAACCTATGAACCTATAAGGGTAAACAGAGAGGGCCATACCAACAATGGTACTTTGAAGTTTACCAACGGGTAGAGAAAGGAAGACAGAACAAGATCTAACTGTAAATTAACACTAGAAAGGTTAACACTCAATAAAGGAAGAAATCTTAAAGAATTTTTCACACAAAATATCAAAAAAGTTTTCACTTAGTTGAGAGCTCGGTCAAAACGTGGCTCTACGGCTATGCAGCAAACGAGATCTGAGGTAACAGGGAGAAGGACATTCTGGGTAGAAGCTTAGCTCGAGAGTTTTTTGGCTGGCACGAGCTTGGTAAAAGGTTGACTCTGTTCCGAGGGCTCAGAACCGAACCCATCAGTGATGAATGGAAAGAAGATTAACAACATCAGATTAGATGATAAAGAGGGATGTACCTTACCAGACACCTGCAACAACTGGAAAGACCCCAAAAGTACCTCACCAAGAGGATCAAAGGGCTCAAACAGATGCCATATGCTGCCCGGTTAAAGAAACTCCAGCTCTACTCAGTGGCATACCGTCTGTTCAGAGTCGATCTGTGCCCGACGTATAAAGCCATGTCCAACCCGGAATTAATGGACATGCTGCACCTCAGAAAATCCAAATCCCATCGAGCTACGTGCTCGAGAGACTTGAAACTCAGCACTGAAATAAATAGGACATGCTGGAGGGACAGATTCATAACCCAGAGGCTCCCTTCACTCTGGAATAAAATCCCAGTCCAGGTTAGGCAGAGTCCCTCATTGACTCTCTTCAAGAGGAATCTTGATGAGTGGATGGGAGATTGTAGGTTTACTCCGGGTATCACTTCTGTGTCACTGTTAGACAGAGGCACAGTATACTAACCTCGAAAAAGGGCATAGCAAAATTAATTTAAAATGGGTGGCGAAAGCCAAACACACTCTGGCTAGGCTTATAAATGCCCTAGGGCAGATAGCCTAGTATGAAACTATGAACCAACACGTAAGAGACATATACAGAGCACATACATAGTTTGCAAAATAAAAACATTGTATTGCAAACAGACGAAAATGAAGATGGAGAAGGTGTGTGTTGGCAGCAAGTGAAAAGATAGATTTAGTTAAGGAAACGTTTATGATCAATTATTAAAAGAAAAATGAAACAGTTATTTTAAATATCGTTTCACTGAATAGAAACAGCATTAAGGATATCAGGTTTCTCCAGTGTACAAAAAAAAAAAAAAAAAGATCACTTCAAATTGTTTTGGAAAAAAAAGTATTTAGATTTTTGGAATAGAACTGTGTTCTAGAAATGTGTTTAAACATTAACAAATTACTAGACCAAACTACAGTTAAGGAAGGTAGAACATATTCTTTTGGTATAAGAAATAAAAAATAAACACAAGAAATATTGTCATGTATGCATGCACAGCTGTTAAGAAGAGACAGGAACTGTCTGAGAAGCTGATAACATCTGTTTTAGTATATATGGATCTTATTGTTATAGGGGATTGGAATTGTGATATTAATCCAGGAAAAAAAGTTATAAATATTGTGGTTCAAATTAATGAAATAAAGATATGAATGACAGTTAAAGGTAGGAAAATGTGAGTATCCGTGATACCTGTAGTACAAATACTAAAAGTTTGATTTTATGACATTCAGAATCACTGATAGAAATTCATGGTGGAATCATAAAAGGTGACTTTACTGATCATAGTGTTATTTTTGTGAAAGTAGATAGCAATACTAATATTATAAAGTAGGAAAGGGAATTAAGAAATTGAACGGTAAGAAATAAAGAAAGAAATCAAAATTTTATGGAAGGAGCACAAATCAATGTTTCCTTTTTATAAACCCTGGACTGAAAAGTAGACAGGGTCAGTGCTAGCATTTTGGGGGCCCCCAGCAGGTTTCTAGTTGGGGGCCCTACTCAGGAAAATATGAAGTGTGACTACACTGCTGTCACACCCCCTTCCCAGTCAAGCTCAGCCAGCACCATTTAATGACCACTATAGTGTTAACGACTTTCAGATCATTAAGAAAACTGGACCGGAAAGGTAAAAAAGGAGAAGGAGTAGCCATCCTTTATAAATCCACTCTCGAGGTATCCACAATTACCACCCCACAAGAACTACCAACTCTGAAACAATCATCTCAAAAGTCCAACTTAACAAACATAGGTTCATAGGTAGGTACTAGGCTATTGGCCCTAGGGCCTATATAAGCCTTGCAAAAAAATGTACCCTGGCTTTCGCCACCCAAGAAAATTATTTTCCTGTGCCCCTGTCGAGCAGAGCCACAGAAGTGATCCCTGGGGTGAATTTCCCATTTCCCATCCAATCATCAAGATTTTTCTTGGAGTGCTAATGAGGAGCTCTGTTTGACATAGATAGGTAGTCTGTTCCAGAGTATGGGAAGTCTCTGGGACAGGAATCTATCCCTCCAGCATGTTCTGTTTATTGCGGTGACAAGGTTTAGGTCCCTAGAGCGTGTAGGTCGGAGGGATAGGGATTTCATTAAGTGGAGCATGTCCAACAGCTCTGGGTTTGACATAGCTTTGTATGTTAGGCAGAGGTCGCCTGAGTAGGCGATATGCGATGGAGTAAAGCTGTAGTTTTTTGAGACTGTCTGCGTAGGGCATCTGTTTGAGGCCAGTAATCCTACTTGTGAGGTATTTCTGTGGTCTTTCCAGTTGTTGTAGATGTCTTGTGAGGTACATACCAAAAGGGGTATTGTACTCTATAATGGGTCTAATGAGTCAGTAGAGGGGAACAATGACCTCTTTTTTTATGGATGAGAATCCTTTTGTGATGAGATGAGCCACGTAGAAGGATTTCCTGACCACTATGGCGATGTGATTATCAAAGGAGAGACTACTGTCCACCTGTGTCCCAAGGTCTCATCACATTTTTGGCATTAAGTAGACTACCAGCTATGTGGTAGTTCATGGGTACAGAGTTTTTACCAAAGGGGATGACAATACACTTTTTGGCATTGAGTTTCAGGCCATGGCTTTGACACCAGGTATCTGTCTCAGTGAGGCCCTTTTGTAGCTTGTCTCCATCGTTAGGAGTTTCGATTATGGCTCCTAGTTTGCAGTCATCTGCAAACTTTGTTAGCCAAAGACCTTCTGTGTTAGCCTGTACTTCAGAGAAGTAGATACCAAACAGGAGAGGACCCAGGACTGAACCCTGTGGTTCTCCACTTGTTACTGGTCTGAAGTCGGATTTGGAATCCGCTACTTTCACAGTGTGGGTTCTGTCCGTGAGCCAGTTGGCAACCCAACTTGTGACATAGGGATTTATACCTAGTTTAGTGAGCTTATCTATAATTCCAGAGTGGGGGATGGTGTCGAAAGCCTTGGCGAGATCTAGATAAGCGGTGAACCATTTTACCCTCATCTATGGCTTTGGTGACTGCTTCAAAGAAGTCAATCAGGTTTAGGAGACATGATCTGCCTTTTACAAATCCAAACTGGGTAGGGTCCAGAGTTTGGAGATTACCAATGTCTTTGTTTATGAGTTCCACAATGATACGTTCCATGGCCTTGCAGACCAGGCTCATCAGGCTAATGGGGCGGTAGTTTCCAGGGTCCGTCGTGGCTCCCCCTTTGTGGAGTGGGATAAACTGCCGCAAGCGCCATTCAGTGGGTACAAAGCCCGAGTGAGGTGAGGCTATGATTGAACATGGTACTTAGGTAGGGTGCCAGTTCATTCTGTAGTTCGTGTAGAACGCAGCCTGGGATATTGTCAGGTCCCATGGATGCTGTGTTCTTGGCTTTAGGGAGTGTTTTTTTACCTGTGCAGCCAAATTGGTCTCGCATTCTTTGGAATGAGAAGGACCCTAGTAGATTCGGGCTAAAGTAGCTGAACTGGCTGAATTGCTCTTTGCAAGCAGTTTGAATTTGTATACTGCAGTCCCTTTGAACTAGGCAAGATCTGGGGGCTTTTCATTGGTTTGGAATTAAGAATGGAATGGATGCTTTTGAAATCATGGAAGTACCCATTTGTTGAGTCATGGAAGCAGTTTATGGGTTCAGACAATCTTCCAGGACCGGGCCTTCAGTGGGGTTCGGTTGCAACCTCGGGATCTGTAAGAGTTTGCTTATGCAGAAAGTGGCTTTGAATAACTCGGTTCTCGAGGGCCTGCTCATGCGTTAGTTAAGTCATTTGTTAGGTTCCCTCGCCTCTGTGGACCACTATGGTGCGTCATGAGTTTGCCCTCTGAGAGTGTAGTTGGAACACATTTTCCCATTTTCTGGTTCAATGGGGGAGAAGGATTCATCGTCTGCACTCTGGTCAGGTTTCTCAGTTGACCTTGGGTGGAACAGGTTATGTCCATCAAGGCAGGATATGTGCTGTGGATTGATTTGATCAAGGGTCCATAAATTCTAGCGCATGACCAAAGGGATGGTACATGTAAGTTTCCCATTAACGTGGTACTAAAGCCCTTTTAGGTCTGTTTCCAACTCGACATAAGAAGAAAGGATAGGATCCTGCATGGAGGGTTGTAGAAGTCAGTAGCTCAGCTGTGCCATTCATCTCTGTGTATAGGAGCATGTAGGACCTTCAACAGGTCACTGTCTTTGATCAAGTCCCTTTAAGATGTAATGGTAGCTGGTAGTGAGCATAGAAGTCGCTGAGAACTCATGCGTGCTCTCTGGATTGACCAGATTCCTGCACGTTCATGTTCCATTAAGGAGCCTGAAGGCATTGGGTTAGTTCCTCATTGGTAGTCCCAGTCTCTTGACCAGTCCAAGAAACTTGCTTTGAAGCCAAATAGACTTAGTGGTCAAGTATTAATTTGAGGATCTCACTGGAGGTCGGGCCACTGATAGGAGTCCGGCTGCGATCATTCAACCAGCACAAATAGGGAGTCTAGAATGAGGGAACCTAGGAGGTGGAAGCAAGTCTTAACGACGTGAATCAAGATTCACCTCGAAGGGATTAGGGTGGCCACTTTGCATTAGATCAGGATCATGTCCTATGTCTGAGAAGAGGCATCTTCAGAAGGGGAAATGGACAGGTCTCGTACTAATTGGTAAGTGCAGATGGGGATCCGGAGTCTAACACATTTAAGCTCTATACCATTTCCAGTACAGCTAGAAGCACTCCAGTATCAGAGACAGGCCTCGAAAGGATGAGACCCAAGGGATGCTAATGTCTACTTCGCGGTCCATAACTTAGGTGTCAGATAATTACTTCCCAGAAAGAACCAACAAAAGGAAAGGCCGAGATTGGATCTTAAACAGTCCAATTATCAAATCAGTACCCGAATGCAACCCTGTAGGCAGACAGAGGCCGGATGCATGGCAAACTCTCCTTCGGACAAAGAAATGCTTTGACGACCATGAAAGAGATTCAGTCAATCAGCTGCTACAGGGTCCTGCGTCAGGGCGGGGTCCGAATCAAAGTGGTGCCGACTTCCCTCTCGAGCCGACGAGGGAAGCCGGCGCCGAGATTCTTCAAAGGAAGAAATCGGAGCCGAAGACAAATGTATCGGCTCCGGCTACTACAGTCTCGGGTCCCGACGCCCTGGCTCCGAGCTCAAAGGAGTCGGAGGAGGAATATTTATTGGAACAAGTTGAGGCATCGACTGATGAGTCGGACTCTGGAGCATTTGGGCCAGTGCCTCGGACTTCAAAAGTCTACTCACTACCCTCTGGAGGTCGTGATCCGAGAGCCTCGATGACCTGGAGGAGTGAGATCATGGCCCGCTCAGACAGCAGGGACGCTGGAGCCGAATGAACGGAGCCAAGGGACGGTGACCTCGATCTCTTTCTAGATGTCGGCTCCGATGGTCTGATCGAGCACCCAGGAATTTAATGCCTCGCTCCAGCCGGAGCCGAGGAAACCACGGATACTGCAGTCAAGATCTCATCGCTCCAGCCGGAGCCGATGAAGCAGTAGGCTTGACCTTAGGCCTCGACTCTGAAGCTGGAGCCGAGGTCTTAGAAGCCTTAGAAGTTTCCGATGACACAGAAAGGGAACCTTCAGGCTTAATTAAACCCCTCAAAATGAGTTTATTTTTTTTCCTGCAGGACTCTAGGCTGAAGCCATGGCATACAGCACAAGAGTCCTGCAGGTAAAGGTCCCAGACAATACACACAAGAAGTGTGACCGCCTGTCAGAGACATTTTCTGACAGCACGAGTCACACTTCTTGAAGCCTGAGACCTTTGTATCCTTGGACATATTCAAGGAACCGAAGTGTAATCACACACAGAACACTCACACACAGATTACACTAATAGGGTTCAAAGGGAATTATTTAAACTAAAGGTAAGTTAAATAAGAACTCCCTAATTAAAACACATACACACCCTAAGGATAGGGAAGGAAGGGCCCGAAGGCCTTGGGAAAGAACTATAAGTTCTTTAGAAAAAAAGGGGGGCTGGATAAAAGGTAGAAGGGATAATAAGTCCACTACACTAAAGGGAAAGAAAAATACACAGAGCTAGCTTAAGTCTAAGAATTTAAACTAGTCTAACTTTCACTAACCTGGAGCCGGTAGAAAACACACCTCGATCGCTGTAGCGGCAAACGAGATCTGAGGTAACTCACGCCTAGCATTGTGGGATATAGGGGAGCCTCGAGCCGGTGGAACCAACTCTCGAGCTTTTAGAGTGGCCGAGTCGGAGCCGAGGTCGGCTCCGAACCCATCCAGCAAGAATGAAGGCGAGATAGACAACTTAACATCATCTGTTTTAGTATATATGGATCTTATTGTTATAGGGGATTGGAATTGTGATATTAGTCCAGGAAAAAAAGTTATAAATATTGTGGTTCAAATTAATGAAATAAAGATATGAATGACAGTTAAAGGTAGGAAAATGTGAGTATCCATGATACCTGTAGTACAAATACTAAAAGTTTGATTTTATGACATTCAGAATCACTGATAGAAATTCATGGTGGAATCATAAAAGGTGACTTTACTGATCATAGTGTTATTTTTGTGAAAGTAGATAGCAATACTAATATTATAAAGTAGGAAAGGGAATTAAGAAATTGAACGGTAAGAAATAAAGAAAGAAATCAAAATTTTATGGAAGGAGCACAAATCAATGTTTCCTTTTTATAAACCCTGGACTGAAAAGTAGACAGGGTCAGTGCTAGCATTTTGGGGGCCCCCAGCAGGTTTCTAGTTGGGGGCCCTACTCAGGAAAATATGAAGTGTGACTACACTGCTGTCACACCCCCTTCCCAGTCAAGCTCAGCCAGCACCATTTAATGACCACTATAGTGTTAACGACTTTCAGATCATTAAGAAAACTGGACCGGAAAGGTAAAAAAGGAGAAGGAGTAGCCATCCTTTATAAATCCACTCTCGAGGTATCCAAAATTACCACCCCACAAGAACTACCAACTCTGAAACAATCATCTCAAAAGTCCAACTTACAAACATAGGTTCATAGGTAGGTACTAGGCTATTGGCCCTAGGGCCTATATAAGCCTTGCCAAAAAATGTACCCTGGCTTTCGCCACCCAAGAAAATTATTTTCCTGTGCCCCTGTCGAGCAGAGCCACAGAAGTGATCCCTGGGGTGAATTTCCCATTTCCCATCCAATCATCAAGATTTTTCTTGGAGTGCTAATGAGGAGCTCTGTTTGACATAGATAGGTAGTCTGTTCCAGAGTATGGGAAGTCTCTGGGACAGGAATCTATCCCTCCAGCATGTTCTGTTTATTGCGGTGACAAGGTTTAGGTCCCTAGAGCGTGTAGCTCGGAGGGATAGGGATTTCATTAAGTGGAGCATGTCCAACAGCTCTGGGTTTGACATAGCTTTGTATGTTAGGCAGAGATCGCCCCTGAGTAGGCGATATGCGATGGAGTAAAGCTGTAGTTTTTTGAGACTGTCTGCGTAGGGCATCTGTTTGAGGCCAGTAATCCTATTTGTGAGGTATTTCTGTGGTCTTTCCAGTTGTTGTAGATGTCTTGTGAGGTACATACCAAAAGGGGTATTGTACTCTATAATGGGTCTAATGAGTCAGTAGAGGTGAACAATGACCTCTTTTTTTATGGATGAGAATCCTTTTGTGATGAGATGAGCCACGTAGAAGGATTTCCTGACCACTATGGCGATGTGATTATCAAAGGAGAGACTACTGTCCACCTGTGTCCCAAGGTCTCATCACATTTTTGGCATTAAGTAGACTACCAGCTATGTGGTAGTTCATGGGTACAGAGTTTTTACCAAAGGGGATGACAATACACTTTTTGGCATTGAGTTTCAGGCCATGGCTTTGACACCAGGTATCTGTCTGAGGCCCTTTTGTAGCTTGTCCACATCGTTAGGAGTTTCGATTATGGCTCCTAGTTTGCAGTCATCTGCAAACTTTGTTAGCCAAAGACCTTCTGTGTTAGCCTGTACTTCAGAGAAGTAGATACCAAACAGGAGAGGACCCAGGACTGAACCCTGTGGTACTCCACTTGTTACTGGTCTGAAGTCGGATTTGGAATCCGCTACTTTCACAGTGTGGGTTCTGTCCGTGAGCCAGTTGGCAACCCAACTTGTGACATAGGGATTTATACCTAGTTTAGTGAGCTTATCTATAATTCCAGAGTGGGGGATGGTGTCGAAAGCCTTGGCGAGAACTAGATAAGCTGTGAACCATTTTACCCTCATCTATGGCTTTGGTGACTGCTTCAAAGAAGTCAATCAGGTTTAGGAGACATGATCTGCCTTTTACAAATCCAAACTGGGTAGGGTCCAGAGTTTGGAGATTGCCAATGTCTTTGTTTATGAGTTCCACAGTGATACGTTCCATGGCCTTGCAGACCAGGCTCATCAGGCTAATGGGGCGGTAGTTTCCAGGGTCCGTCGTGGCTCCCCCTTTGTGGAGTGGGATAACCGTCGCGGTGCCCCATTCAGTGGGTACAAAGCCTGAGGTGAGGCTATGATTGAACATGGTACTTACGTAGGGTGCCAGTTCATTCTGTAGTTCGTGTAGAACGCAGCCTGGGATATTGTCAGGTCCCATGGATGCTGTGTTCTTGGCTTTGGGGAGTGTTTTTTACCTGTGCAGCCGTGATTATAGGAACTTTGCATTCTTCCGGTATAGAGATGGGCCCTCTAGGGGGTGAGAGGGGGGTAAAGTTAGCACTGAACCTATCTGCAAGAATGTTGGCAATATCAGTTGGTTCTGTTTATTTAGTGCCATTGTGCTGTAACTCAGAGAAGATCTGAGTGTTCCCATTGAGATTCTTGACATAGCTATAGAATGCTTTGTGGTGGTCTTTTGAGTCCGTGAAAATTTTGTTTTCGTAACTAGCTTTGGAGGATTTTATGTGGGATCTCAGCTTCTTATTAAGGTTGACCAGGGAGTTCCTTCAGTCATGGGATTTTACTCTTTTTTGCAACAGTTTCTTTCTTCTGTTGTAGAGTTTGTTTATGGCAGAGGACCACCAGATTGGCTTCCTTTTTTTGGAAGATAACATCTTGGTTCTATTAGGGATAGCATGATCCATGCACTCGTGTAAGTGCTTATAAAATGCATTCAGCAGTCACCTCTATTGTCCATCTGCATGGATGTCATGAAGTTTGCCACTTTTGTCTTAAGTGTGAAGTTGGCTTTGGAGAAGTTATTTACGGTGGTTTCCCTAATTGGGGGTGGGGGTGGGATGTGGATGTCTAGGCTGATTAGCTTGTGGTCAGATCTGACCAACGAGGAATTGACCTCTGGTGTGGAACACTGGTTTCCCATGTTGGTAATGACCAGGTCTAGGATACTGCTGCCCCTGGTGGGGATGTGAATAAGTTGATCCAAGGCGTTGGAATTTATGAATTCTAGAAAACATTGAGCAAAAGAGTTGGTACATGAGTAGTTTTCCCAGTTAATGGTGGGGTAGTTAAAATCGCCCATTGTTAGGGTGTTGGGTTGTACCCTAATACTTTCCAGTACATCAAGAAATAAGGAGTAGGAATCCTGGGGCATGGTGGGGGGGTCTGTAGCAAGCTACAATCTGGATTGCAGTCTTGCCCAGAGTTAGTTGCACTTGGATAATCTAGGATGCATTATGCTGTGCAACTAGCCTGGAGGTGTGGATATCCTTAATGAATATGGACACACCTCTGCCTTTAGTGCTTCATTCTGGGTTAGGTGGCCGAAAGGTGTGGTATGAATTGTAGCCTGGTAATGCAGGGGTGCTCTCTGGAGCTTTGAACCAGGTCTCTGCCACTGCACAGATGTCAATGTTCTCCATTTTAAGGAGTGCCTCGATTGAGTGCATTTTGAGGTTTAGACTTCTAGCATTGAGTAGCATTACCCTCAGGTTTTGCTTGCTTGTACCCGTTACGGTGGTGAATTTGTCATTTGAACCTTGCCTAAAAAACGAACTATAGGGGTGGCAAGAGCCTTAGCCAGTATCCGGAATCCTAAGGGGACAGGTGCAGGCCATCTCTGGCAAAGCATCGTGGTCTGTCGATCATGTCGTCCCAGGCAGACAAATACTGGATCCCCTTAGAATGACACCAGAAGCTTAGCCAATTGTTGAAGTCAATCATTTTGTCCTTGTACTGTGGTATCATTCTGGGTGATGGCAGGATGCTACTCAGGGGTTAGGGTCATACCTGCTTGGGATACAAGATCGGAGAGCTCCTCCATGTCTCTCTTCATGTAGTCCAGGTAGGTACGTCTCAGGTCATTCACACCAACATGGACAATGACAGTGTCATATCTGTACTTATTGTGGAGTGACTTCAGTGCATGCGTTATGTGGTGGATCCTGGCACCTAACACAAATCTATAAGCATAGTATGTACCTATATTCCCCCAGGTAACAACATAGAAACCTTAGAATGCACCCTCCATGGTTATCCACTAACCACCCCCAAGAAACAATCATTCTCGGGGACCTCAATATCGACTGGCTAACATGTTCATCAAACTTCCCCACCATCCATATCAACTTACATGGTTTCTCCCAGATAATTACTTCCCCCACTAGAATCAATAAACCCAACAATAAGGAAAGTATCCTAGATTGGATCTTAATATATCACAACCCTCAAGTTATACAAATCAGGTACCCCCACCTGAGGATATGAGCAACCTCCTCTTAACCTATATAATCAGAAAAAAGGATGACATGGCTCTACAAACTACCTTTAAAACCTTTAGGTATACAAAGAAAGTACAGTTTTGCACCTAACATAAATGTAGATGTTCGAGTGCTAATACAGCTACAGTAATCACATATGGGTTCTCTGCCGTCAGGCGGTCCCTCGGTCGGCCGAATTCCAAAGTCTTGGTCCGGCGTCAGTTGCTGTCGCTTTCTTTCCTGACGTCAGTGCGACAGGGGTATACAAGACACAGCCGACGCCATATTCCTCAGTCTTCCGACGCCATATTCCTCAGTCTTTTCTTGCCCCAGATGTCAGGTGCCCCCAGAAGGAAGGCAATACATAAATCATATATAAAAATATATGCAAGCAATGCAATGTAATCAAAAAACAGTAGTTGCAAGCAAATACACCATAGGAGGATAACCCAATTAGGTTGTAAGAGGAGGTGTTAGCCACAAGTCCTTTACCAAGAGGGGAAGGAGGGAGGGAAACCTGTACTGCAGCTGTATTAGCACTTGAACATCTACATTTATGGTAGGTACAAAACTGTACTATGTTCATCGTGCATACAGCTGCAGTAATCACATATGGGTAGAATCCCAAAGCTACGCACAGGGTGGTAGGCACTAGGTGGAACTGGGATGAGCCAAAATGCCCTGCAATACAGCAGTGGCAAAGCCTGCTCTAGTTTTGGAATATAAAGGCAGGTGGTAGTGTTTTGTGAAGGTATGCACAGAACTCCAAGTGGCTGCCTCCAAAATATCTTTGGTAGGAACTCCTCTGAGGAAGGCTGTAGAGGTAGCTGTGGCCCTGGTGGAGTGGGATCTGATGCCTGTAGGGACAGATTTCCCATGATAGGAGTAACAAAATCGTATGCAGTGGCCTATCCATTTTGAAATTGTCTGTTTGGTAACAGGCTTCCCTTGAGCTCCTGCAGCATATGACACAAAAAGCTGTTCTGATTTCCTGAAAGGCTTTGTTCTGTCCAAATAATAACGTAACTGCCTATGGATGTCTAAGGAGTGTAGCAGCCTTTCCCCTTTGTTTTGAGGATTGGGGTAAAAGGTAGGTAAGTGTATGGCTTGATTCAAAGCTACCCTGGATACCACTTTAGGCATAAATGACGGATTGGTTCGAAGGGAAACCCTGTCCTGATGGAAGATGAGAAAGGGCTGCACAGCCATGAGGGCTTGTAGCTCCGAAACCCTACGAGCTGAGGTAATGGGCCAGAAGGAAAGCTGTTTTCCAGGACAAATATTGCAAATCTGTTGAGGCAGCTGGTTCAAAGGGAGGCAATGTTAATTTTTCTAGAATGTAATTAAGATCCCAGGCTGGCACTGGTTGTTTCCTTGGTGGTCTTATATTCTTAGCCCCTCTGAGGAACTGTCTTAAAAGTGGGTGAGAGAATAACGGTGGATCTGTGTTGAATTCTGCAGAAATGGCTGAGGCATGGATTTTTATGGAGGAAAATGAAAGCCCACTGTTCAGCAGCTCAGCTAGATACTGTAATACCTGAGGCAAATTTAGTTTTCTAGGATCCTGGCCTTTTTTCTCATTCCAGGAGCAAAACTGTTTCCATTTTGCGGAGTAGGCCTTTCTAGTTGATGGCCTCCTGGCCTCCAGAATGACGTCCTGCACCTGTTTGGGGAGTAGGATCTGTTGTGGTGTTAATGAATTTTCCATGCAGCGAGATTGAGTGTTTTCAGCTGACTGTGAAGAGTTTTGTAGCTGTGCTGAGTCAGCAGAAGAGGCATTAGTGGTAGAAACCAGGGAGGAGTATGTGTTAGGCTCCTCAGGAGTGGGTACCAGTGCTGTCTTGGCCAGTCTGGAGCAATCAGTATCATCTTCGGTCTGTCTGCTCTTGCTTTCAAGAGCACCTTGGGCAGAAGAGGCAGAGGTGGGAAAGCGTACACTGTCCATGCTGTCCAACTGAATGAAAGTGCGTCCACTCTCCAGGCCTTTGGATGGAAGGTCCTTGAACAAAACTTTTCCAATTGATGATTCCTGTGGGAGGCGAAGAGATCTATGTCTGGCCTTCGCCACGCTTGGATTATCTTTGTAAACCCCTGAGGATGCAACTTCCATTCGTGGATATGTCATATTTCTGCTTAGACTGTCTGCCAGCGTGTTTTCCAAACCTGGCAAGTACTGTGCTTGAAGTTCGATTTTCCATTCCAGAGCCAAGTTCCAAAGTGTCATGGCTAGTCTGCACAGGGGGTATGAATGTGTTCCTCCTGGTTTGTTTATGTACCACATTACTGTGGTGGTGTCTGTTCTTATCAATAATTGTCCTGGATGCAGGAGGTCCTTGAATGCTGTAATTGCATTTATCACTGCTAGCATTTCTTTTTGGTTGATGTGAAGGTGCTTTTCCTTTTGGGACCATTTGCCCTGAATGCACCTGTCTGTCATGTGCGCCCCCCCAGGCGTAATCTGAGGCGTCTGTTGTGATGACTTGATTTGCTTGAAGCTTGCAGAATGGGAGACCTGTGTTTGTTTGACATGCTTGGGCCCACCATAGAAATTCCTTTTGCAAACATGGAATTATTGGTATTATTGTTTCCAAATTGTGGCTGTGCTGAGACCATAGGTTTTTTAGGTACCATTGAAGTTTTTTCATATGCAACTTTGCACATGGGATTAGAAGAATGCAAGATGCCATGAAGCCCAGAGCCTGCAGGATTTTCCTTGCAGTAAGCCTGGTACAATTTGCTAGTATTTTGAAGTACTGAGTTAGTTGCCCCTGTTTTTCTGGCGTAAGGTAGGCCATCTGGGTGTTTGTGTCCAAGTTGGCACCCAGGAAAGTTATTTTCTGAGATGGTGTTAGCCTGGATTTCTCTTTGTTGATTGTGTATCCCAGAGAATTCAGTAACCGTATTGCATAAGCCAGATGTTCCAGAAGTTTGTGCTTGCTGTCCACTTGGATCAGGCAGTCATCCAAATAAGGGTAAATTTGTATCCCTTGTAGTCTGCAGTAGGCGATTACTGATGCCAGGCATTTCGTGAATACTCTGGGCGCAGTAGATAAGTCAAAGGGCAATGCAGAGAATTGATAGTGGATTGAACCTGCAAGAAATCTGAGGTATCTTCTGCAGCTTTGTCTGATTGGGACATGCAGGTATGCCTCCTTGAGGTCCAATGTTACCAGCCAAAACCCCTTGCCCAGCATGGGAAGAAGCTGCTGTAATGTGAGCATCTTGAATTTTGGTGCAGTAGAAATGTATTTAGGATGGATAAGTCCAAAATGGGTCTCCAGTCGGTTCCTTTCCTTGGTACCAGAAATAGTCTGGAATAAAAACCTTGACCTTGTTCGTGAGTAGGTACCTCTTGAATAGCTTTCATGTCCATGAGTTTTGAAATTTGTATTTGTGCCTCTGCCCTTTGATTGTGTGGCAGGTTTGGCATGCCTCTCATTTTTGGAAGAGTGTGAAAATGAAATCTGTAGCCTCTGTTTATAATGTCCAATATCCATTTGTCCGTTGTGATAATATGCCAATTTCTTGTAAATAATGCCAGCTTTCCTCCCAAGGGAGCTGCCAGCTGAGACTTGCCTGGCATGAAAAGGAGGAAGTCATTGTTTTTTTCTTCTGTATTGTTGTGCACTGTCTTCACCACCTCTTGGTGCTGGAGTTTGCCATTGTCTGCCTCTATATGATCCTTGAGATTGTCCTCTGCCCCTTGTGCGCCTGTATCTACCTCTTTGGGGCTTGTCCGTGGCTGGAAAGGACCAGTTTTTAGAAGGCCAATTTCTGCTAAAACGAAGTGGTTGTACCTGTAGAAAAGCCTTGACAGTTTGCATAGATTTAGCTATTTAGCTTTTTCTTCCATTTTACGTAGTATCTCCTCAGCATTAGTACCAAATAGTACATCCTTTTGTAAAGGAGCATCTAGTAGTTTAGCTTTAACATGATCAGGCAAGCTTTGTTCCCTAAGCCAAGCATGTCTACGAATGACTGATCCTGTAACAGCAGCTCTACTTGATGCCTCTAAGGCATCATAGCCACATTGTAAGGTGTGTTTACCCACTTGTTCTGCACTATGCATCATATCCTGCAATTCCTTCAAATCTGGTTGATCTGGTTGAGACATTTTATTTCTTAATTGAGATAACAGAAACTGCTGGTATTTAAGCATATGGAACTGACAATTTAAGGCCCTCATGGCTAGGGTGGCCGAGGTGTATCCCTTTTTCCCCCCACCTTTCTAAGGATCAAGATTCTCTTTCGGAAGGTAGTGGATTCTTGGCAGTAGAGGCCTATATTCCCTTGGGGCCTTGAGAAATGGTTTCAGGGTCAGCATTATGGCTTTTAAAAAGAAATTGGTGAGAGTTAGGAACTCTGTAGTACCTATCAGGTTTGACTGGAGCAGGAGGCAGGGAATCCGGACTAAGACAAGCCTCCGAGTAATCATCAAGTATGTCTAAGACAGGAGGTATAGCCAGCGGTCTGTGTTGAGGTAGCAAAAGAAATTCCCTAAACCTTTTCTTGTAATCAGAAAAGTCTTGGCCTTCCCAATGGAAGTGCTCCCTCAAGGTGTGCAAGGTTTCCCCAAGAGAGAAATCCTCTGGGGGAGATAAAGAAGGAATGGACTGTTCTGCATCCAAATCTTCATAAGGGGAGTACGAGTGCTCCTCTACATCAGAATGTTCTGAGAAAATGGAGCCCTGTTCAGAAGAGGGAGAATCTTCCTCCACTCTGGGTCTCTTGTCTGGAGGGGGTTGGGAACCCCTGATAAGGGTAATCAAATCCTCAGCCATTTTAAGCATCTGCTTTTTAGGCATGGGGCCTGGGGATGGGCCCTGAGCAACAGGCCTCTTGGGATGCATGGCTGATTTGGACTTAGTGAAGGCCTTAATGGAAAAGGAAGATGAGGGCCTAAAGACACCCTGGGTGGAAGTGGACCTGTCCACATTAGGAGACTCAACACTCACAGTGGCTTCGGTGGTTGTAGTCTGAGTAAGGGCCAAGGCATCTGCGGTCTCGGGCACAGAAGACACCGCCAAAGAAGTGTCGCCAGTAGTCAGGGACTGCAAAGGCGTCTCGCTGAGAACCGGACCACGTGCAGTCGGTGGAGACCGCGGGCCTCGCGTGCCGGTCCTAGTCCTTGCGTTTTTTTGGACAAAAACGTTAGTCGGATTCTCCAACGACATTTTATAATCAAAGGCTTTACCAAAATAATGTTGGGCAAACTCCGCCCGATGCTTAATAGTGCGTTTATTGAAAGTAGCACAAAAGCGACAGCCCGAGACTTGGTATGCAGAGGGAATGGAAATCCTTATGCGGTATTTGCTTCCCACAAGAAATACAATTGTTAACTTTGTCTGACATCGGTCTGTGGCAAGAAAAGTTTCCCCAACAGGGTACTTAGCTTTAAAGAAGACTTTGGTTTCCAATTTTTCGTAAATTCAGGAGCTGGCCGACCGGCACTTGCGAACTGCTTCTGCTTCGGGCACCGCGCAGCAAAAAAGACTGAGGAATACGGTGTCGGCTGTGTCTTATATACCCCTGTCGCACTGACGTCAGGAAAGAAAGCGACAGCAACCGACGCCGGACCAAGACTTTGGAATTCGGCCGACCAAGGGACCGCCTGACGGCAGAGAACCCATATGTGATTACTGCAGCTGTATGCACAATGAACATCTTTAACCTAACCTGTTTCCAAGCTGAACGTAACTCATGCAAATGGGTCAATCTTAAAGTACTCCCCCTTGACGAAGCAGTCTCAGAATTCAATGCTAGATTCCTTGCCATCTTAGACAGGCATGCTCCCACACGAACAACCAAAAACAAAATTGCTCCATGGCTAACCAATAGTACTAGACAAAAACTTATTGCTAGAAACACAGCATGGACCTCCTGGAGAGCCACCAAATGCCCACAAGCCCACATTAGATACAAAAAATGAGAAATGAAACAAAAAGGTCTACTGTGTTAGACAAACAAAACTACTATTTAAATTTACAACAAAAACACCAAAATCAACCCCAAAAATTCTGGTCAGGTCTGAATAAACTGCTCCACCCAGGCAAATTCGCAAACCCCCACCCCCTCACCTACCCTACAGCTACCTCCTAAGAGTGTTGCAATGACCTTTAATACTTTCTTCACATAAACAGTCCAGTCCCTAGCTAACAACCTATCTCCCATCTCCTCTACTACAACCGCACCCACTCAGGCAAATATCCCTCCCTTTAAATTTGATCCTATACCCACAGACTATATTAAATCCTTGTTTAAGAAAATAAAACCCACCACTCTGTCAGCAAACCTACTTCCTGCAGAGTTTCTGCAAAAGTCCGCAAATTAAATAGCATAGCCTATTGCCATCCTAATCAACCGTACTATACACGAATCCTACATCCCCTCCATCTGGAAAATCTCTCACATTATTCCTTTTCATAAAGGGGGCAACTCCAGAGAACTCTCTAACTACACACCTATTGCCAATCTAGCTCCCTTAGCCAAAATAATGGAAAAATGCATACACAAGCAAATTCTAACACACCTTACTCAGAATACTCTACTAGCACCAACCCAGCACAGATTTAGACCTGCACATAGTACAACTACTGCCCTTTTCTCACACAATAAATCACAACCGTAATCAAAATAAGCTCTCTTCTGCCCTCTTTCTCGATCTTTCAAAAGCATTTAACATGGTAAATCACCACCTACTCCTAGACTCCCTAAAATCACTTTCCTTAGACAACCCAGTAATCAACTGGTTCCACTCTTACCTCCATGGCAGACAACAAGCTGTTCTATGGAAAGACGATCTATCCCCGCCTTCTACCTGTCAACCTTGGAGTATCCCCCCAAGGTTCTATACTGGGTCCCCTCCTTTTCACTATTTTCATAAACGACCTACCCAATGTTATCCCAGATGCAACTTGTATACAGTATGCAGACGACTCCACATTTATCTGCTCTGCCTCCACTCCCACAGAACTACAATCCCTATCCCAAATCACATTCAATAAAGTAGAGAACTGGCTAAATAAGCGTTGCCTCCTGCTTAACCCAAACAAAACCACACTTCTTCTTTTCTCCCCTACCCGTAAGTTAACTTTACCAAAAATTACAATTTCATCTAACAATGGCACCATAATCTCCCCCGAACTTTACACTAAACTACTTGGAGTAATCATTGATAATTATCTGAAGTATGACGCCCATATAAACAAAACCATAAAAACAGTTAACAAGAAAACAGGCTCCTTGTATAGGATTAAACAATTCTTAACTCCATCTGCCAGAACAGAACTGCCATAGCTCGGACACATCTGCTGTCAACCCTTCTCTACGCCTCACCCATCCTTACAAATCTAAGTAAATCAAACCTTAACAAAATCACTACCTCCTATAACAATATAGCTAGATTTGCCACAGGGTCAGCCTATAGAACCCACCACTGTCAAAATCTTCGCAAACTAGGCTGGCTAGAACTACCCAATCAGCTCCATTATAACCACCTCATAGTTATACATAAAACCCTCTACCTACCTACCAGTACTCCCACTCTGTCCAATATTATTACCCCCTACAGCAACCTAGCATCCCTCCGCTCATCCAACAGAATGCTAGTACAATCAACCAAAGCCAACAACTCGGCTGGTGAATCTTTATTCTCCAACTCTGCTGGAAAAAAATGGAACCTACTTCCTGCTGAACTAACCACTATATCCTCCCTGCCCCAATTTAAAACATCCCTAAAGATCTGTCTAAACAGGGATTGGCTATGTCCATGTCTAAACCCAGACTAGCCAAAAAATAAGAAATAGGTAAGAAAATACATAGGTATGTCCATGTCTCCACCTAGACTAACCGAAAAAAAAAGGGGCAAAGGTAAGATAAACAGCTCACAGAGGTGAAATACCCATTAATAACATTCCCCCACCCAAAAACATACACTTCTCTACAAACTTTAGAATCCTATTATCAGGAATATAGCTCGTTTCCTACCCATTCTGAGCCTACACTCTTCTCCCCCTCTATATTCTATTCACAAAAACTTTCCTTCTTAACTAACCACCTTTTATCTTGGCTGTCATCCTTACATTCAACCTTGAAATACATGTCTTTCTCTCCTACACACTTCAAACATGTATAATGTTATCTCTATATGAATACCATAAACCTACAATGTTTGCTTCAATTACATGGAACCTTGACTATAAATTGTTGGTGATTTCTTAAATGTGTTGATTTCTATGTAACTACATACTTAACTGTCAATTATTTGTAATGTGGAGCTTTTCTCCCCGGGCCTCCACTGAAAATGGACTTGTATCCAGTCGGACTATCCCGGTTAACAAATGTAAAATAAATAAATAAAACAAATTGATGTGCCAAGGTACACACTGGCATTTAGTACCAATGTTACATTATGACAACCCCCTGTACCACAGTAAGATAACCCCTTAGAGGTGCATGCACACACTGACTGGAATTTAGTACCAGTGCTACATTATGAAACTCCTGTACCACAGCAAGGTAGCTACTCCGAGATGTATACACACTGATTGCATACTCATCTGTTCAGATTTTCATAGAATGTCTAGATTTGACTAATTTTAGGTCTGTTCCTCAAAATTTGTAGTTTTTCTGGATTTTTGTGGCAAATTATTGACGGCTGAATTCCTAAATAATGACAGGTATTCCAGTTTCAGACTTCATATCCTTCAGAAAAAAAATGTATGGTAATACACCTTTTATTCTATCAACTTTTTAAGTATATAAGAGCAGTATTTAAAATGTGTCCTTATTTTTGTGGCTGTTCTCCCATTATCTTTGGCTTTGTCCAGATTTTTTGTGCCATGAGATTGAGAGCTATGACTGACTTTCATTTAGTAGCAATGGTGTTACATTACGACAAGCCTCTGTTCTGCATTAAGGTAGCCAGTCCCACAGAGGTACACAAAGACACCCACACGGACAGACACAAGATAAAGACAGCAATACAAAAAGGCTGAACAGAGACACCCAGACTCCATCACACAAAACAGACATCCACAGATGATAAAGGCAGTACTCAAAGAGACTAAACATTAACACCCACACAGACTCTTAACACAAAATAAAGACAGCATTATAGCAAGACTGAACAGAGACACAAGACAGACAGCCACACAGACTTTTGCAAACCGGACAGACACACAAGAAAGAGGCAGCACTACAGCAAGACTTAACATTGAAACCCACACCAACCCACGCACAGGATAGGCACACACATGATAAAGACAGTACAGCAAGACTTAACACCCACACAGATTTTCATACAAAGGACTGAGATAGGACAAGGACAAAAAGTACAGTTTTGTACCTACCATAAATGTAGATGTCCGATAGATATGCAACTGCAGTCATAACATATGGGTTGTCCTGCCTCAGGCAGCCCTCGGTCGGCCGGATTCCAAAGTCTGGGTCCGGCGTCGGCTGGTGTCACCTCCTCGCCGACGTCAGAACGGCTGGAGTATAAAGGCATCGGCCGACGCCATCTTCTTCAGTGTTTCTTGCCCCAGATGCCAGGTGCCCTCCTAGGATAGCTAAATTTGGTGAATGGATAAAGAATTCCAGACATGCACAACAGTAATAAACAGATACACCACAGAGATACCCCCAGCTAATAGGAATAGGGGTAGTGGACCCATAAAGAAGGTTGCAGAGGGGTAGGAGGGTGGGAGAATCTGACTACAGTTGCATATCTATCGGACATCTACATTTATGGTAGGTACAAAACTGTACTATGTCCTTCAAGAATGCAACTGCAGTCATAACATATGGGTTGAATACCATAGCCAAGCTGGGGGTGGTTGGAACTAAGAAAGTGATGGTGTAGCTAAAATGCCCTGCAGGACTGCTGAAGCAAAGCCTGCTCGGGATCTGGAGTATAAAGGCAGGTTGTAGTGCTTGGTAAATGTATGCACGGAGCTCCATGTAGCAGCCTCTAGAATGTCCTTTGTAGCCACTCCTCTTAGGAAATCTGTGGATGTGGCTATAGCTCTGGTGGAGTGTGGCCTAATATTGGCTGGCACACCTTTTCCATGAAAGGAATAGCAGAATCTGATGCAGTGTCCAATCCATTTGGAAATTGTTTGTTTGGAGATTGCTTTTCCTTGTACTCCAGCAGCATAGGCTACAAGCAGTTGGTCAGACTTTCTGGTGGCCTTAGTTCTGTCCAAGTAGTAGCGTAGTTGCCTGTGTATGTCCAAAGTATGCAGCAGTGCTTCCCCCCTGTTTTGAGGATTGGGGAAGAAAGTAGGCAGGTGAATGGCTTGATTTAGAGATACCCTGGAAATTACTTTTGGCATGAATGAAGGATTGGTTCTTAGAGACTCTGTCCTGATGAAAAATGAGAAAAGGAGGTACTGCCATGAGTGCCTGTATCTCAGAGACTCTTCTTGCTGATGTGATTGCCAATAGGAAAACCGTTTTCCATGAGAGAAATTGCATTTCTGAAGTTGCTGCTGGTTCAAAGGGAGGAAGAGTTAATTTTTCCAAGACGAAGTTGAGGTCCCATGCAGGTACTGGCGGTTTCCTGGGAGGTTTGATATTCTTTATCCCCCTTAGGAACTGTCTGAGCAAAGGATGTGAAAACACATGTGGATCACAATTGTATTTTGCTGTGATTGCTGAGGCATGAATCTTTATGGAAGAATATGAGAAACCAGTATGAAACATTTCTGCCAAGTATTCCAATATCTGAGGTATACTCAATACTGTTGTATCCTGACCCCTGCTAGCATTCCAGATGATGAATCTCTTCAACTTGGCTGAATAGGTTTTTCTGGTGGAAGGTCTGCGTGCTTCCAGTAAGATCTCTTGAACTTTTTTGTAAAGAGAGATATCGGAAGCAGTTATGGTAACCTCCAGGCTGTATGATGCAATGTTTTCAGGTTTTGATGAACCGTCCTGTAATTGTGTTGTGTTAGAAGCAGAGGCCATAGGGGCAGAGGCCACGGTTTGGTCCGAGTTATGCTCAACAGCAATGGGTACCAGTGCTGCCTTGGCCAGTCTGGAGCTATCAAAATGCCTGTTGGTTGTTCTGCTTTGATCTTCAGTATCACCTTGGTCAGCAGTGGTAGAGGAGGGAATGCATAAATTGTTAGGGACTTCCAGCTGAAGGAGAGAGCATCCGTTTTCCAGGCTAGAGGATGGTGGGTCCTTGTACAGAACTTTTCCAGGTGATGATTCATGTGAGAAGCAAAGAGATCTATGTCCGGTCTTCCCCATGTCCTTGTTATTTGTGAGAAAATGTGAGGATGCAGCATCCATTCATGTGGATCCAAGAAATTTCTGCTCAGCTTGTCCGCCAGTACATTGTCCTTGCCTGGCACAAACTGGGATTGCAGATGTATCTTCAGACTTAGAGATTTTTCCCAGAGAATCATTGTTAGTCTGCAGAGGGGATAAGAATGAGTGCCTCCCTGCTTGTTTATATACCACATAACAGTGGTGTTGTCTGTCCTTATTAGCAAATGTCCTTGTTGAAGTGATTTTTCGAAAGTCTCGATTGCATGTATCACTGCCAACATCTCTTTTTGGTTTGTGTGCAGATGCCTTTCCCTTGGTGTCCATTGACCTTGAATGCATCTGCCCTCCATGTGCGCCCCCCATCCATGGTCTGAGGCGTCTGTTGTAATCATTTGACCTGCTTGAGGTTTGTTGAAAGACATGCCTTTGTTTAACTGACTTGCTTGAGCCCACCACAAAAATTCTCTTTGCAGACATGGAATGAGTGGGATTACGTCCTCTAGGCTTTGGCTGTGTTGGGACCATAAGCTTTTTAAGTACCATTGCAGCTTTCTCATATGAAGTCTTGCCAAAGGTATCAGAAGAATGCAAGATGCCATGAACCCCAGGGCCTGCAGGATTTTCCTTGCAGTCAGCTGGGAGAGCTTTGCTAGGCCTTTGAAGTACTCTGGTAACTGCTGTTGTTTTTCCTCTGTGAGATAAGCCATCTGTGTTTTTGTGTCCAGTTTGGCTCCTAGGAAAATAATCTGTTGGGATGGCAGAAGTCTTGATTTCTGAATGTTGACTGTGTATCCCAAGGCCTGTAGTAATTGAATGACATAGTCCAAGTTTGCTATCAAGGTTTGCTTGTTGTCTGCTTGTATGAGGCAGTCGTCCAGGTAGGGGTATATTTGAATTCCCTGAAGTCTGCAGTGTGCCACTACTGATGCCAGGCATTTCGTGAACACTCTAGTCGCAGTAGATAAGCCAAACGGCAATGCTGAGAATTGATAATGCTCTGTCCCTGCAAGAAATCTGAGGTATCTTCTGCAGCTTTGTCTGATTGGGACATGCAGGTATGCCTCCTTGAGGTCCAGAGTGACCAGCCAAGACCCCTTGCCCAGCATGGGAAGGAGTTGCTGCAACATCAGCATTTTGAACTTTGGCACAATGAGATAAGTATTTAGAGTAGACAAGTCCAGTATAGGTCTCCATTTGTTTTCCTTTCTTGGAACAAGGAACAGTCTTGAATAAAAACCCTGGCCTTGTTCCTGTGGAGGGACCTTTTCTATTGCTTTTATATTTAACAGCTCTGAAACTTGAATGAGTGCCTCTGCCCTTTGATGAAGTGGCAGGTTTGGCATGCCTTGTCTTATTGGTAAAGTATGGAAGTGGAATCTGTAACCTTTGTCTATTAAATCCAGAATCCAGTTGTCCTTGGTTAAGATATCCCAGTTTTTTGAGAATAAGGATAATTTTCCACCCAAAGGTGCTTCTCTTTGAGCCTTTGTAGGCGGTATGAAAGTCAAGTCATTGTGGTTGTCCTTGTGGTGCAGCTGGACTGCCTGCGCCACTTCTTTGATTTGGTGGTTGCCATTGGCAGCCCCTGTAGGAGCCTCGGTATTGCCCTCTACCTCGGGCACGCCTGTTTTTTCCCCTTTGAAACTTGTCAGTGTCTGGAAAGGACCAATTCTTTGAAGGCCAATTCCTGCTGAATCTGGGTGGCTGAACCTGGAGGAAATCTTTGACTGTCTGTACTGATTTAGCTTTTTCCTCAATGGACTTCAACACATCTCGTGCATTAGCACCAAAAAGCTTCTGTTTTTCCAGAGGTGCATCAAGTAACTTTACTTTAACATGGTCTGGCAGTGGCTGTTCTTTTAACCAAGCATGTCTACATATAACAGCCCCAGTCATAGCTGCCCTACATGAATCCTCCAATGCATCATAACCATACTGAAGAAAATGATTGCTAACCTGCTGAGTGTTATGTACTAGATCCTGCAATGCCTTTCTATCAATAGGCTCAGGAGAGGCTAGCTTTTCTGTAAATCATCCAGTAAAAAATCCTGGTACTGAAACATATGAAAAAGGCAGTTAAGTGACCTCATGGCCAGGGTGGTAGAGGTATAAACTTTTTTACCCCATCTCTCCAGGGACCTAGCTTCCCTATCCGCTGGCAGTGGATTCTTGGCTGTGGAAGTAGCCACTCCCTTGGGGCCCTGTGAAATAGTTTCTAGATCCACAGCATGGGCCTTAAAGAGATGTTTGTGGGTGTCAGGGACCCTATAATATCTTGACAGGAGCAGGAGGGAGAGAATCAGGGTTAGCACTGGAGTCGGAGAAAACATCATCCAGGACATCCATAACTGGAGGGATAGCTAAAGGTCTGTGCTGGGGTAGCTTGAGGAAGGTACGTAGCCTTTTCCTGGAATCAGAGAATTCCTGACCCTGCCATTTAAAATGCTCCCCTCAGAGTGTAGGACTTCACCGAACGAAAAATCCTCTGGAGGAGAGGCAGAGGGAATTGATTCCTCAGCATCAGAGTCCTCATAGGCCTGGAAGGATTCTTCTTGGGTATCTGAAGGCTCAGAATCCCCAGAGGCTTCATCTGAAGAGAGGTTGTCGGCCTGCTCAGTTCTGGGCCTTTTCTCTGCAGGCGGCTGAGAACCTCTGTCTGGATGAGGCTGAGACCCCCTGATAAGAGAAATAAGATCTGCAGCAAGAGACATGATCTGTTTATCAGAAGAAGGGGCCTGGGCAGTAGGTTTAGGATGGGCCTTGGCCTGGCTGGTGGCCTTAGCACGTGCAAAGGCCTTGATGGACATGGATACAGGAGGCCTAGCTGCCCCATGTGCAGGAGTAACCTTGTCCACAGGAATGGTGTCGGGTAGATCCAGAACTTCGGTTTCTGGAGGAAAGTCAACAACCGGCACCGGTGTAGACTCCGAGAACGAAGGACGAGTAAACACTGTGTCGTCGGCCTGGAGCGGTTGAATTACCGCTTCCGAAGGGACCAAAGCACTCGCGGAGGGTTTAGGAGGAGTATCGGTGGAGGACGCGGGCCGAGGATGCCGGTCCCGGTCCTTTCGTTTTTTGGAAGTTTGAGTAGTCGGTTGTTCCGACGGCATGATATAAGCGAAAGATTCGCCGAAAAAGTCTTCGGCAAATTCTGCCCGGCGCCTGAGTGCGCGCTTATTAAAGCAAGCACAGGCCGAGACGTCGTGGTCTGGGCCCAGGCAAGGTAGGCAATAAGAATGGAAGTCCTTATGAGGTATTTGTTTACCACAAGACAAACAATTATTAACTTTCTCAATTTGTTCTGACATCGGCTGAAGCAAGAAAAAATGTTCCCCAATGGGGTACTTGGCTTTTAGATGACTTCGGTACTGAAAACACAGGAGCTGACCGACCGGCACTTGCGAACTGCTTCTGCTTCGGGCACCGCGTGGCAAGAAAGACTGAAGAAGATGGCGTCGGCCGATGCCTTTATACTCCAGCCATTCTGACGTCGGAGAGGAGGCGACACCAGCCGACGCCGGACCCAGACTTTGGAATCCGGCCGACTGAGGGCTACCTGAGGCAGGACAACCCGTATGTTATGACTGCAGTTGCATTCTTGAAGGACATCTACTGCAAGACTGAACAGAGACCTACACAAGATGAAGGCAGCACTACCACAAAACAGGACTAACACCACTCCCAAACACAAGATGACAGCACTATGGCAGGAATGAAACACAGAAGCAGCATTAGATGAACTGACCCCATCACACAACACAGGCACAATTACTAACATGCAGAACAGTCGCACTGCAGAGATGCACAAGACAGCTATCAGACAGACACAGAAAAGACTACAGGTACACAAGACATACAAGGGAAAGCCATGGGGATTACTGAGCCTGAGGTAGACAAACTCAAACCCAAAGAAACACAAGAGAAAGCCATGGGGATTACTGAGCATGAGACAGACTCAACTCCAAAGAAAAACACAAGAGAACCAGTGGGGATTACTAAGCCTGAGGCAGACAGACTCAAAGCCAAAGAAACACACGAGAGCCATGGGATTACTGAGTAACACAGGAAGACTCAAACCCAGAGAGAAACAGGTGGTCAAGACCACCAGAGTGTCATTCATCTTCAGTGTGCAGTTTGCTCCTCAGCTTTTCTGATTGCTGCCTCTTTTAGTGCCTTTAGCAATCTGTTCTTCCTGTGCTTCTGTTCTAGCCTCACGACAAGTCCTGCCACAACCAAATGTCCTAGCTTCATGACGAGTCCTGTCACTCCCAGATGTCCTGGCCTCACAAGTCCTTATGCTGCCAGCTGTCCTGGCCTCAACTCCTGTCGCTCCTAGCTGCCTTTGCCTCAAATTCTGCTAGTTCCATCCTCCTTGTATTACCTGGTCCTACCTGCTGGAGTAAGCAAAAATCAGTGAATACACAGCATACTGTACAAGCCAGGCTAAGGTGCTGCCTGAAATTTACTGCCTTACAGCATTATAAAATATTATTGGAATGGAAACAGGAGCACATAGCTAGAGTTTTACTGGGCTCTTATGAATTTCTTCCAGACAAAGTCTTCAATGAAGCTCCCATGTGGTACACTTTGTCCCACTTCATGCACAATTCAGAGCACAGCTAATCCTGAAAGTCTCTCCTGACTCATTGACGAACATAGGTATGTCTGAGTTTCAGTTTAGAAAAGCTGCATTCTGCAGCAGCAACTGTAACAGGTGCAGTCAAATAAATGTGCAATGAAACATAAGTGTTCATTTAGTTGTCTTCCAATTGGTTGTGAATGAGGAAATTTAACACAGTCAGTGATGATGATTCATTATCAATCATTCTGGAAAGGCTTTTCAGTTTGTGTCCAAGGTCAGTCATCAATATCACAGAGGCCACTTATCCTGTCAGTTGTTCTTTCAGAGCCTTGAACTGTTGGATCAATGTGTCCTGCAATTTCACTCAAGGCTTTAATATTTGATAAAACTCCAAAGGCCTCAAACTGTGAAAGCTGCTCAAATGGGTCAGTAAATGATTAGATTGTGTTCAGCAGCACACTGAAGAACTCTACACATAGTTTTACCACTGGATCCTGTAAGGTCTCATCTTATCCTTCATAGTCAAATAAATATTTTATTTTCCTCTGCCTTTTTTCCTGAAATGTAGTGCCAACATCCAGTTTATCCGCTATCTTGGAGGCTTCACCCATGGCATGTTGAAATTCTGTCTCTAATTCTTCAGCAGGTCCATAGTTGATGGCAGCACTTTGACACATGTAGAAATATCTATAACTGATGGACTCTGCAGAACTTTGCTTGCATGATTTACCTGTATCAGCACATCATACCAAACCACTAAACACGCAATGAATTGGTATGACATAAGTTCTGAGCACAGTCCCCATGCTTGTTGATATGTTGCAGCATCACTGTACATAAAACTTCACCTATCTCCTGTAATGCTTTCACAACTTCCTACAACTGAAATCTTACTGTCTTGACAGAGTATCCTGCATTCCCAGCGAGTCTGACAGTGGCTTCATGGTGACGTTTATGTGCCGTTTCAAGATCTGCCATCGGCTCATTAATGTTGAACAGAGTATGTAAATATTCTGCAGACATCCAAAGAAAGACACTCCCTGTAATGACGAATGTGCTGCATCACTATATGATTTAAATTACGGCAGGCACACGGCATGATAAAAAGCCCTTGAATTCATCTGTTTTAGCCGGGCCTGCACTCCAGCTCGTTTCCCCTTCATGTTGCCGCCATTGTCAGATCCTTGTCCTCAACAGCTGTTATGTCCAGTTGATGATTTTGCAGTCTGAAGAAGTGCTTCTGTAAGTCCTGCCCCAGCTGTATCATTCACAGACACAGATCCCAGAAAGTGCTCAACCGTGGCTGCAGTCCTAGACATATCCACATACCTAACTACTACAGTCATTTGCTCGACTGCCGATGTCTGTCATGCAATCAAGAATCACTGAAAAGTACCTAGCTTCCTTCTCCTTCCCTACAATGGTCCTTAAAATAGCATTTGTAATCAGCTGGGTAATTTCATTCTGTATGTTCTTCCCAAGATAGTGAACCATTACTTCTTTATTCCAAATATGATGCAAATGTTCAGCCACAACAGAAATCAAACTGTATCAAAAGCTGCACTTCACCTAAGGAATTGTTATTGCCATAGGTTTACAGCGCATCCATCACTTGTACCATGGCATGCCATATTCCATTCCGCCAGGTACTGGACAACAGCTATAATACGTTCCAAAACATCACGCCAGTGATTTATCTCTTTCAACCACTGCTGTTCTCTTATCGTCCATTGTCTGCCTGCTCTTTACTCTTGTCCAGTCCCTTCCACTTCAGTATGCATGCTCTAATGCTCAGTCATAGCTGTGTAAACATCTCTCTCCAAGCTCTGAAACCACCTGACCTGAGAAAATTGTTAGAATGTCCAAATAATTTGCATACAAGGCAAAACAGTGCATCTTTGGAGACTGAATATGTCAACCAAGTGGGTTTGCCTCTCTCCCCATTAAGCAGCATATGGAAATAGTTCTCCACTGCAAATCCTCTTTTCTATTCATCGACTGGGAAGTGAGGCAATGACACTTGCATAGGTCCATGCTGTATGGCAGCTACTCAAGTCTGTATAAGTTCTGAGATACTCAAATGATACATCTAACACTCCCTGCAAATCATAGGCCACATCTGTTGTCACTGCAGAACTATGGGCTCCTTCTGCATCAAACTCTGGTCATCCAGGCAGCACTTAAGTCGAATACACATTTGCTGACAATTTTGCCATGGTAATGGCTGCAGGTTCACAGGAGTTAGCCTGTGGTGCAGCTACAACAGAGTGATCCCTTTCTATTGTAAGGATGCTGGGCTCACAGTGGATAGGCTATAATGCAGAACCACTGAGTCGTCCTGAAGGCAGACTTTCCTGAATCTACCCTTTCTGATGACCCACAGAAAAAGCTCATAATGGAACCCTGTCTCTTTGCATCCTCATTCCTCTGCTGCTGAAGCTTTCTTTTTGCTGCTCCTGACAAATATGTACACTTCATCTCTAACTGGGAATGGAAGTAAAGCAGAATTATTACACATGCAGACATTGTGTCCTTTTGTCATACTGTTAGTAACAAGCACTACACCTCAGGTACATGTTATCCCACCTAATGACTACTACTATGACCTACTGAGGCAAACCCTCCACTTTGAGGTGCCCATTACCACACTGGGAAACCCAAACTTCAAGCTAGCCAACCAGTATAAACAATAAGTGTCTTAACTTTAAGTGCAAGCTACAAACCTACAACCTTTCCCTTAAAACACTGACGCTTCCCTCCTCTGCTTACAAAATACAATTCATCCATCCATCCTCAACCCCTTTTTCCCATTTTTGCACACTGGGTCTGGGTGTCGCTTCAACAGTGAATCATCTTAAGCCAAGGTTTACACCGCCGGGTAGCTAGCCCTGCCACAGTGGTTCATCCGTTCCACTCAATCGCACATACGGCCAATTTAGACTGTCCAGTCCACCTACTGCATGTCTTTGGAATGTGGGAGGAAACTGGAGCACCTGGAAGAAACCCATGCAACCGCAGGAAGGACAAGCGGACTCTGCACAGAAACCACTCCAGCTGAGAATCGAACCAGAGAACCTCTTGCTGTGAGGCGACAACTCTAACTGCTGCACCACCACGTTCACCCAACAAAATGCAATCACTAATTATAAGTCACTATTGTGCATTAATCTCCAGGCATCCTCTACTGTACTGCACTACTACTTCTACAAAAAATCATAATAAAAGGAAATAACCCCAAACATATACTCTGTAACTAGGCAGCACTACATCTTGATATGAAAGACCATCATGTGACAGAACCTGCAACACTGCATCCATATAACCATCTCCACAGCACCTCATGCGACAGAAACTGCAACACACCACCCATATAACTATCACTGTAGCACCTCTTGTGAGCTATTTAATGCACACACACACAGTTATCAAACACCAACAAATGTGCAGCACCTGAGATAAGCTTAGCATATAGAACTGACAAGTAGAAAAAGGAGGAAGAATATGAAATATATCACGAGTACTTCAAAAGAAGTACGGTTGGCACCTGTATGTGGGTGCCTGTCCGAGATGCTGACATGTCACAGATTTGAAAGTGCACAGATATTCAGTAAGTTATATTTTTTGGGGGGAACAAACATGAGATGATGCGTGCTGCTACAAATAATGCTGTCTCGGTCATTAAGCTAGTTTCTGAGAATTACAAAGTCAGCTACTTCAGACTAGCTTGATCTGAGGGTGTACAATTCTCCTCAGAAGTGTAGTTTATGTGCTGGATAAAAGTGTCACAGACACATGAAATGTAACTTGTAAAGTAGTAAACCAGAAAGATAAGTCACACCCTTTGAATAAAATCTGATGTACATTTTCATGGGTTACCCACTGATTATCTCCTTAGAAGTAATGGGATAAGTCTGCACATTTTTTGTTATACTGACTTGCAAACTGTTATCACAGCACACAGAAAATATAATGGCAAGTCAAATACAGTTGAAGTATCAGGACGTTTTTATCCTTCCCCAGCTGCTTAATTCTGATTAATTTTCTTATCTTGATATAACGCAATACACTGCAGCTGAATCTTTTACTTCTGAAGAGAACTAAATTAACTTTTCAAAATAAAATTAGAATTCTGTACTGCTAAATGTCTTCATCTAATGGAGAAAGAGCTTCTGTCTTTTTAGAATATGGGGAACTGCAGCTCATAATTCATAGCTACATTAGTGAAATTAAGCCAGCTGCACATCACAATGTTCATCTTTCAAAACCAATTACTGTTAAAAGCCTTGCTCCTGATGGCTTGCTAATGATGCTTGGAGGCAAGGTGACTTTAGACCCTGTTGCTATCATCTTGTGAGAATCTGCCTCCATACTGTCTAATTTATAGCGCTGCATGCTTCAGTATTTCTAGCCATATGAAAAAAAATCCAACATTAATAAGTATTTTTTTCACTAAAAGTATTACATCTGAGTTATGCACTTGTTGTGGGGGTCAACTGCTATTCTGACTGACAGCAATAAAAGTAAAATAATCTTAAGCTGAGAAAATGGTCTTTCAGAATGGTCATTAACTAGAAATATCAGGCATGTCATTTTTTCTCTGGAATTTTGGTTGCAGCATCGGTGCACTTTAATTCAAGACCCCTTTCTGTAAGCATCACTGTCCATGGCTTCTGAAGTTTGTTTCACTGTTTTAATACTTTGTTATAAATTATTTTGCTTATTTTCTTGAGATACTGCACCAAAGACAAACAGCAGCTCTTTAATGATTGCCTACGACAATAAAGAGGCAGTAATTACATAACTGAAGAATAAAACACTAAAAATGTGGTATTTCAGAGATCATTGGCCAAACTTAACTTTTTAGTTCAGTGTCCAGCTACTACACTGCAGTACATAAAACAAGCTCGGACATCAAAAATGTGCATAACAAGTTTTGGTATATATTTTTCAAAGTTGTTACACTCTAGTGTCACACTAGACTGCACAAGGCAGCCACCACAAAGCATCAGAAAGTTATAACACCTTTAAAAGCTGCAATACACTTCACACTGACAAACAAACATCAGACGTGTAACAGCTTTCAATACGGTTGTTCCAGAGCTGTACTTGGCTTCTGGCTGCTTACTGTGGTGCAGTACCAAGTGTCTTACAGCTCTGTAAGATGTGTAGTCCTACCTTTATTTTCCCTGTGGTCTACAGTCTACTGAGCAGCTAAAGCTCTGTGTATTACAAAGAATTACGAATGGGTTTCTTGAATCATAACCTACTACTTCTCGCAATGGATGTCAAGATTCACCCCTAAAGGTCTTTTATGTAGTTCTGCTTTCTGTAAGAGTATTTGCTAATATTTACAACACCCACATTTCTTAACACTAGAAAATCATCATTGTGGTAACCTGCTAAAGCAGTAATACATTCAAGGCTGTGTATATCAGCTGCCTGAAAACAAATTAATTAAGGTACAACAAGATACAAGTGATGCTCTTCAGTTTGCTGGCCCCCAACCTGCTTTGCATTTAAAAATGTACGTACTCCTCTTGATGTCATCTCTTATGTGCTTAAGTTATATATGCATAATGTTTACTTGTTGTCACCTACTTCTACAAGAAAACTTGTTTTGAAAAGCATACATCTCTGTGCAAGTTATGCACAGATCTACATAGCACACTTCAGTTTAGACAGTTAAAAAAATGTTCAGACTTCAGTAAGCCACAATCTTTCTGAGAGAGATATACAGACAGTATATGCCTGGCTACATCATTGTATCCAAGGCAGTGGCTATATATCATTTTGGCCCCAAGATTTTTTAGCAGTAACATAGAGGTGAGATATTACCAGCGTATTATTGATTACAACTGATCTAGATCTCATCTTTCACAGTGGTGTAGCTAGGATGGGGCAAAGAGGGCAACTGCCCAGTGCACAAATGCGCTGGGGGAAATCATTGGCCTATCCTGGTCACTGTTTAATGCATACCAGCTTTTCAAAGCTGGTTGCATATGCAGTCAAACCTGAGTACTGTATCCCTCCATGTGTGGTCTAAACTGCAGCAACGGCTTGCTACATTGTAGCAAACAGTTTTCTACAGTTTAAAAAGAAAAAAATATTTTTCACATTTTTTAAACTAAAATGAGAGGAAGGAGAGTGGTTTGCAGGGCACAGAAATGGGGTTGTATACAGGGCCACCTTGGTGGTGTGCCAGGAGAAGGAGTGGACTTTTTTTTTTCTCTCTTCACTTGAAGAGCTGAGGGGATGGGGTTGCTAGTACATGGTACCAGCACAAGGTGCTGGTTGAAATATCTATGCTTCTGCTCTTCAGTTCTTTTTTTTCCCCAACTCCAATAAGCTTGTCTAGGCACCCCTATCCTACTTTGGATTTACCAACTCTTCTTAAATGCTCCCAAACTTGCTCTGCGAGGGTTGGGGTAAAGGTGGATCATTAGGGTGCCCCAGGACCATATGCTATCTTTGCTGCCATGGGGGGGGGTTATAAAGACCTGCCACTGTGCCCCCCCATGTTCATCTAGTTCTTCCAAGGGCTACAGCCCCTCTACGAATCACACCTCCCCAAAGGGAGCTCCTATATGAATGCCATTCCTCCTGGGACGGGCACCACCCCCATCCCTCAGTGCCTCAGATGCCCAAACAGCTAACTGAAGTCAGATCACCTGGGCTGTTCTAAGTCATTCTGTTGGTGCTCCAACAGACAAATGAAGCCATGAGGGGTACTCTCTCAATGACACCCATGAAAGGGCCCTCAACCTGCCATCACCCCCTTAATATCAATGATATGCTGACAAAACACATTAAATAAGTTTTTGACTGCTTTTTAACAAATACCCTGGGTTGAATGTAAATATGTTATTAACTTTTTACTCTTTTGCACTGGAGAGTTGTATAAAGTACAGTTTTGTACCTACCATAAATGTAGATGTTCGAGTGCTAATACAGCTGCAGTAATCACAGATGGGGTTCTCTGCCGTCAGGCGGGTCCTCGGTCGGCCGAATTCCAAAGTCTTGGTCCGGCGTCGGTTGTCGCTCTCCTCCCTGACATCAGTGCGACAGGGGTATATAAGACACAGCCGACGCCGTATTCTTCAGTCTTTCTTGCCCCAGATGTCAGGTGCCCCCAGAAGGAAGGCAATACATAAATTATATATACATATATATATATATATATATATATATATATATATATATATATATTCAAGCAATGCAATGTAATCCAAAAAAAAAAACAGAAGTCGCAAGCAAATACATCATAGAAGGATAACCCCAAATTAGGTTGCAAGAGGAGGTGTTGGCCATTAGTCCTTTACCAAGAGGGGAAGGAGGGAGGGAAACCTGTACTGCACCTGTATTAGCACTCGAACATCTACATTTATGGTAGGTACAAAACTGTACTATGTTCATCATGCATACAGCTGCAGTAATCACAGATGGGTAGAATCCCAAAGCTACGCACAGGGTGGTAGGCACTAGGTGGAACTGGGATGAGCCAGAATGCCCTGCAACACAGCAGTGGCAAAGCCTGCTCTAGTTTTGGAATATAAAGGCAGATGGTAGTGTTTTGTGAAGGTATGCACAGAACTCCAAGTGGCTGCCTCCAAAATATCTTTGGTAGGAACTCCTCGGAGGATGGCTGTAGAGGTAGCTGTGGCCCTGGTGGAGTGGGATCTGATGCCTGTAGTGACAGATTTTCCATGATAGGAGTAACAAAACCGTATGCAGTGGCCTATCCATTTTGAAATGGTCTGTTTGGTAACTGGCTTCCCTTGAGCTCCTACAGCATAGGACACAAAGTTGTTCTGATTTTCTGAAAGGCTTTGTTCTGTCCAAATAGTAACGTAGCTGTCTATGGATGTCTAAGGAGTGTAGCAGCCTTTCTCCTTTGTTTTGAGGATTAGGGTAAAAGGTAGGTAAGTGAATGGCTTGATTTCAAGCTACCCTGGATACTACTTTAGGCATAAAAGATGGATTGGTTCGAAGGGAAACCCTGTCCTGATGGAAGATGAGAAAGGGCTGCACAGCCATGAGGGCTTGTAGTTCCGAAACCCTATGAGCTGAGGTAATGGCCAGAAGGAAAGCTGTTTTCCAGGACAAATATTGCAAATCTGTTGAGGCAGCTGGTTCAAAAGGAGGCAATGTTAATTTTTCTAAAATGTAATTAAGATCCCAGGCTGGCACAGGTTGCTTCCTTGGTGGTCTTATACTTTTAGCCCCTCTGAGGAACTGTCTTAAGAGTGGATGAGAGAATAAGGGTGGAGCCGTGTTGAATTCTGCAGAAATGGCTGAGGCATGGATTTTTATGGAGGAAAATGAAAGTCCACTGTTCAGCAACTCAGCTAGATACTGTAGTACCTGAGGCAAATTCAGTTTTCTAGGGTCCTGGCCTTTTTTCTCATTCCAAGAGCAAAACAGTTTCCATTTTAGAGTAAGCCTTTCTAGTAGATGGCCTTCTGGCCTCCAAAATGATGTCCTGCACCTCTTTGGGGAGTAGTGTCTGATGAGGTGTTAAGGAATTTTCCATGCAGCTAGATTGAGTGTTTTCAGCTGGCTGTGAAGAGTTTTGTAGCTGTGCTGAGTCAACAGAAGAGGCATTAGAGGTAGGGGCCAGGGAGGAGTATGTGTTAGGCTCCTCAGGAGTGGATACCAGTGTTGCCTCGGCCAGTCTGGAGCAATCAATATCATCTTCGGTCTGTCTGCTCTTGCTTTCAAGAGCACCTTGGGCAGAAGAGGCAGAGGTGGGAAAGCGTGCTGTCCAACTGAATGAAAGGGCGTCCACTCTCCAGGCCTTTGGATGAAAGGTCCTTGAACAAAACTTTTCCAATTGATGATTCCTGTGGGAGGCGAAGAGATCTATGTCTGGCCTCCCCCACGCTTGGATTATTTTTGTAAACACTTGAGGATGCAACTTCCATTCGTGTGGATCTGTCATATTTCTGCTTAGATTGTCTGCCAGCGTGTTTTCCAGACCTGGCAAGTACTGTGCTTGAAGTTCGATTTGCCATTCCAGAGCCAAGTTCCAAAGTGTCATGGCTAGTCTGCACAGGGGGGTATGAATGTGTTCCTCCTTGTTTGTTTATGTACCACATTATGGTGGTGTTGTCTGTTCTTATCAATAACTGTCCTGGATGAAGGAGGTCCTTGAAAGCTGTAATTGCATTTATCACTGCTAGCATTTCTTTTTGATTGATGTGAAGGTGCTTTTCTTTTTGGGACCATTTGCCCTGAATGCACCTGTCTGTCATGTGCGCCCCCCAGGCATAATCTGAGGCGTCTGTTGTGATGACTTGATTTGCTTGAGTCTTGCAGAAAGGGAGACCTGTGTTTGTTTGGCATGCTTGGGCCCGCCATAGGAATTCCTTTTGCAAACATGGAATTATTGGTATTATTGTTTCCAAACTGTGGCTGTGTTGAGACCATAGGTTTTTTAGGTACCATTGAAGTTTTCTCATATGCAACTTTGCACATGGGATTAAAAGAATGCAAGATGCCATGAAGCCCAGAGCCTGCAGGATTTTCCTTGCAGTAAGCCTGGTACAATACTGAGTTAGTTGCCCCTGTTTTTCTGGCGCAAGATAGGCCATCTGGGTGTTTGTGTCCAAGTTGGCACCCAGGAAAATTATTTTCTGAGATGGTGTTAGTCTGGATTTCTCTTTGTTGATTGTGTATCCCAGAGAGTTCAGTAACCATGTTGCATAAGCCAGATGATCCAGAAGTATGTGCTTGCTGTCCGCTTGGATCAGGCAGTCGTCCAAATAAGGGTAAATTTGTATCCCTTGAAGTCTGCAGTAGGCAATTACTGATGCCAGGCATTTCGTGAATACTCTGGGCGCAGTAGATAAGCCAAAGGGCAATGCAGAGAATTGATAGTGGATTGAACCTGCAAGAAATCTGAGGTATCTTCTGCAGCTTTGTCTGATTGGGACATGCAGGTATGCCTCCTTGAGATCCAATGTTACCAGCCAAAACTCCTTATCCAGCATGGGAAGAAGCTGCTGTAATGTGAGCATCTTGAATTTTGGTACGAGTAAGAATGTGTTTAGGATGGATAAATCCAAAATGGGTCTCCAGTCGGTTCCTTTCCTTGGTACCAGAAATAGCCTGGAATAAAAACCTTGGCCTTGTTCGTGAGTAGGTACCTCTTGAATAGCTTTCATGTCTATGAGCTTTGAAATTTGTAGTTGTGCCTCTGCCCTTTGATTGTGTGGCAGGTTTGGCATGCCTCTCATTTTTGGTAGAGTGTGAAAATGAAATCTGTAGCCTCGTCCAGGATTCATTTGTCTGTTGTGACAATATGCCAATTTCTTGTAAATAATGCCAGCTTTCCTCCCAAAGGTGCTGCCAGCTGAGACTTGCTTGGCATGGAAAGGAGGAAGTCATTGGGTTTGTTTCCTATATTGTTGTGCACTGTCTTCGCCACCTCTTGGTGCTGGAGTTTGCCATTGCCTGCCTCTATATGATCCTTGTGATTGTCCTCTACCCCTTGAGCGCCTGTATCTACCTCTTTGGGGCTTGTCCGTGGCTGGAAAGGACCAGTTTTTAGAAGGCCAATTTCTGCTAAAACGTGGTGGTTGAACCTGCAGAAAAGCTTTGACAGATTGCACAGATTTGGCTTTTTCTTCCATTTTCCGTAGTATCTCCTCAGCATTAGTACCAAATAGCACATCCTTTTGTAAAGGAGCATCTAGTAGTTTAGCTTTTACATGATCAGGCAAGATTTGTTCCCTAAGCCATGCATGTCTACGAATAACTGATCCTGTAACAGCAGCTCTACTTGAGGCCTCTAGGGCATCATAGCCACATTGTAAGGTGTGTTTACCCACTTGTTCTGCACTATGCATCATATCCTGCAACTCCTTCAAATCTGGTTGTTCAGGTTGAGACATTTTATTTAACTGTGATAACAGAAACTGCTGATATTTAAGCATATGAAACTGACAATTTAAGGCCCTCATGGCTAGGGTGGCCGAGGTATACACCTTTTTTCCCCACCTTTCTAAGGATCTAGACTCTCTTTCAGAAAGTAGTGGATTCTTAGCAGTAGAGGCCTTCATTCCCTTGGGGCCTTGAGAAATGGTTTCAGGGTCAGCATTATGGCTTTTGTGCAGAAATTGGTGAGAGTTAGGAACTCTGTAGTACCTATCAGGCTTGACTGGGGCAGGAGGCAGGGAATCCGGATTAAGGCAAGCCTCCGAATAAACATCATCCAGGACGTCCAAGACAGGAGGAATAGCCGGAGGTCTGTGTTGAGGTAACAAAAGAAATTCCCTAAGTCTTTTCTTGGAATCAGAAAAGTCTTGGCCTTCCCAATGGAAGTGTTCCCTCAAGGTGTGCAAGGTTTCCCCAAAAGAAAAATCCTCAGGAGGAGATACAGAGGGAATGGACTGCTCCGCATCAGAATCTTCAAAAGGGGAGAAAGAGTGTTCCTCTACATCAGAATGATCTGAAAAAATGGAGCCCTGATCCGAAGAGGGAGAATCTTCCTCCACTCTGGGTCTCTTGTCCAGAGGGGGTTGGGAACCCCTGATAAGAGTAATTAAATCCTCAGCCATTTTAAGCATCTGCTTTTTAGGCATGGGGCCTGGAGATGGGCCCTGTGCAACAGGCCTCTTGGGATGCCTTGCTGATTTGGACTTAGTAAAGGCCTTAATTGAAAAGGAAGATGAGGGTCTAAAGACACCATGGGTGGAAGTGGACCTGTCCACATTAGGAGGCTCAACGCTCACAGTGGCTTCGGTGGTTGTAGTCTGGGTATGGGCCGAGGTACCTGCGGTCTCGGTTACAGAAGACCCCGCCAAAGAAGTGTCGTCGGTAGTCAGGGACTGCATAGGCGTCTTGCTGAGAACTGGACCACGTGTAGCCAGTTTTGGCGTGGTGTCGGTGGGGACCGCGGACCTCGCATGTCGGTCTTTGTCCTTGCGTTTTTTGGACAAAACGGTAGTCGGAGTCTCCGATGACATTTTATAATCAAAGGCTTTACCGAAAAAGTGTTGGGCGAACTCCGCCCAACACTTAATAGTGCGCTTATTGAAAGTAGCGCAAAAGCGACAGCCCAAGATGTCATGGTCTGGGCCTAAACAAGGTATGCAGAGGGAATGGAAATCCTTATGCGTTATTTGCTTCCCACAAGAAATACAATTGTTAACTTTTTCTGACCTCGGTCTGAGGCAAGAAAAATTTTCCCAACGGGGTACTTGGCTTTAATGAAGACTTCGGTTTCCAATTTTTCGTAAATTCAGGAGCCACTTGCGAACTGCTTCTGCTTCGGGCACCGCGCGGCAAAAAAGACTGAAGAATATGGCGTCGGCTGTGTCTTATATACCCCTGTCGCACTGACGTCAGGGAGGAGAGTGACGACAACCGACGCCGCGACCGAGGATCCACCTGATGGCAGAGAACCCCATCTGTGATTACTGCAGCTGTATGCACGATGAACATCTACAGGTAATATAATACAATATTATCGTTCAGAACATATCAAGTGCAGTTTCAAACAGGATTTATTTTGCATGTATGATCCCTTGTACTACAGGAAGTCATTAATGTATCCATTCATGTTCTACAACTGTATGTCCAGATAAACTTTGTGCTTAATTAGCTGAGCAGAGTAATGCAGTCTCTTCTTTATCGCCTGCAATAGCCTTCAGATAATTCCATGAGATCCCAAAGTATTGCTTGCGGAGCTGAAAGATACAATTGCTTGGGCATTGCTCAAGCATGCCCTAGGTCTATCAGAAGATCTCCTCCTACTGCACTTCATATACTTCCCATGGGAACTGCACGGACCACCTCAACTGACTCCAGTGAATATTGAGGAGCAGTGGTTGCATTTTGAGATCTTCCTAGACCGCCAACCAGTTTTCCTTGACAACAGAGACAGAACCATTTCGTCCACTAGTATCCATATGCTCTGCTTGTCAGTCACTACTCAATGCTAATGACCGATGAGGATGGGGTCTGAGACTGACAGACAACTGCAAGCTCTGTCCTACGATTAAGTTCTCATTTTGACTCCAGACTACCAGCTACAGTACAGCTCCTACCACACTGTTTAGTTGACCTTCCAATGCTCTGTATTTTCACTCAAGAATAAAACCCCAAGATACTCGGCACTCATCCACCTAAGTTAGCTTCCTGCCCCTCACCAGCAGAGAGTAATCCATCCTTTTCTCAGACAGAAGCCTGACTTCTGGATCTGGAGGTGCAGATTTTCATCACAGCTGCTTCATACTCAAACCCAAATTGCTACAGCACATGGTGCAGATCAGTCATCTGAAACATACAGAACATCATCTGCAAACAAAGATGCCACCTTCTCATCCCCAAACTGGACACTCTCTGCCGGGTCTATATTATATGTTCGAAATCTGAAAACTTCAAATCTCATATGATCCACTCCACATGAGCGAAGTTTTCAAACTTCGAACTTGCAATATAAACCCCTCTCTGCCAATGGGTTAGCCCTGAAATCTTGTCCATGAAAATCACAAATACAAGAGGAGATGAGACATACCCTTGGCAGAGTCCTATGACCACTCCAAATATATTCAACTTCTCATCAGGGAAGTGAGCACAAGTATCACTCATGTCCCTTGAAAACCAAAGGTCTTAAAAAGGGGGGGGGGGGTTGATACAACAGTTAAGGTTTATACGTTACAGATACAAAAGTACAGGGTTTGATTCAGACCTCTAGTTGTTGGCTTGGCTTATAGTAGTCTTCAGACTGATGGCCCAGTATTTACCTATGAACTACATTCTTTTCTAAATTCAGGGTCCCTGCACTGTTACAGCTTTTCCCACAAGATACACTAGGGTACACAGACATAAGCCTTTTCTATGTCCGCACATATAGACAGTGCAAGTAAAAGTTCAATGACCCATCTACTACACATGCAAAGACAAAGTTTATCCATTGTTCAAATTCAATGATGGAACACATGCTGCTCCTCCTCAACACAAGGTTCAAATATTGAGCTAGGTCTACTCTCAAACAGCCTGGCTTACTGGAAACTTTAATCTTTTATAAATTCCCCCTTTTCTGAAAACAGATATCACTACCTTGGTTTACTAATCCAGAGGCACAGCTCAAGTCTTTACTCAGCAATGAAAGGGTTAAGCTCCAGCATTAACAGCAATATCTCATCTAGTCCTACAGCCACAGAAATGTCATCCACTGAACCAGAACTGCTTCCCCCACCAGCTTCTGGTACTGCATGGTCAAGATAATGTTCATCAGAGTCAAGAGTTAATGAATGTTCTCCTTCCTTCAGTCAACAATGTCCCATGCTGAGGTCACGGTTTCTCCACCCTTGCTGAAAACAGCAAGCATTCTGATCTCGTGAGTCACCACCAGATGCTTTGCCAGAACCTACCTGAAGTCATGTGAATGTCATTCTCCATCGTTATCCAAAACGTCTCATAACTGGGTTTTCATTTTGATGAATTGTCACAGCTGCTGTCTTCATTAATTACCACCGATTTATGAAAACACAGCTTAGTTTATTTTGTAGAGACTGAAACTACAAAGAAAATATCAGCACGTTTAATTTTTTTTCCAGTCCATTTTCTGTGTATATTCCTATTCAGGGCATTCAACTTCAGACATATAACTGTGTGAAGTATGTGGATCTAGGTCAGTTGTACACGAGGTAAATATGCAAATTTAAACATGTTTGTTAACTACAAGCTGCTGAAAATTCCAAAGCAACATGCAGAAGAAAAAGAAAAAGTAAATCCCACTCTCCTATGTGTATATGTAATTTATAGTATATATATATATATATATATATATATATATATATATATATATATATATATATATATATATATATATATATATATATATATATATATATGTTCCCTAAATGACCATTGTTAGATGGGTTTGTTTGCAGAGTGAATCTATGATCACCATCAGCTGGCCCGGTCTGTAAGGGACATAGGTGCCACTCAGAGGTGAATTTACAGTTTCTCATCGAGTTATTCATGTTGCTTTTAAATAGGGTCATTGAGGAAGTATGGGAGTTTAATCCAAAGTAGCAGCAATCTCTGGGAGACGTATCTGTCTCTCCAGCATGTTTTACGTCACAGGCTTGATAAGATCTCTGGAGCAAATGAATCTTGTCCCATTTCATTTGTGGACGTGCAACATTTCCATTAGGTCAGGATCAGAGACTGTTCTGTAGGCCAGGCACAGGTCACTTCTTAGCAGCCTGTAGGACAGAGTACAGGAAGTGGGCTTTCAGTCCTTCCAATCAGGTCATGTTTTGGAGTCCATGAATTCTCTTGGTCAGGAACCTCTGTAATCTCTCCAGCTGCTGCAGGTATCTGGTGAGGTACATGCAAAAGGGAGCACTGTACTCTATTAGTGGTCTGATGAGGGTGGAGTACACAGGAGTTATAACAGCCTTAGTCTTGGATATGATGCCCTTACTTAAGAGGTGTGCAATGTAAGAGACTTTCCTTATCACTGTGGACATGTGGTGATCGAAGTTCAGACTATCAAATTGTGTTCCCAAGTCACATACCACTGGTTTCAAGCTTAGGGGCATGCTGCCTACACTGCAATTTGCAGGGGCTACCTCTTTGCCAAAGGGGACAACAATGCACTTTTTTGCATTTAGTTTTAGACCATGGCTTTGGCACCAATCGTTTGTCTATGTCAACCCCTCCTGTAGTATGCTAATATCTTTAGAGGATACAATGATTGCTCCCAGTTTGCAGTCATCTGCGGACTTGGTAAGCCAAGCTGGAGTGCTTGTTTGGCTTGCTTGCTGTTCTCTGCCTGACTATTCCTGATCTCTGCCATTGCTTGATTTTCAATTAAGGATTGGTGTGACAAGAGAGATGATTTTTCTGAGCTGTGATACAGAATCAGAATTGCCTAGACATGGTAAGGCCCTGCTGTGTCTAATTATGGTGGCTCTAAAACAATATTAGAAATGGTGAATATAGTAAGAGAAAACAACTGGAACAGAGACATTTAAGCAAAGGGGAGAAGCAAACTACATAGGAAAAAATGGGAATTGTGGGGATAATACATACAGGGGAGGAATGAGATTTAAAAGAAGGCAGGACTTAAACAAGCTATGTAATGTTTGACTGAATGATTGGGTAGATTTCAAGTGATGTATAATGTTTGCAACTGGGAGTGTGTCAGTATGGTTTGTGATATAAAATACTTACAACTAGGATTAAGCTGATGTGGTTGGTTTTCATTTACATAAATGTATGAGTGCTTATGTCATAAGTCATGATTTAATAAAGATGTTTTTTGTTTATAAAAACGGGCAGGAATTGAATAATTTATATAATGTTGCTAAGGTTATATGATATACAGCAATATACATGAAGTATAATGTTTGTTAATGTTTATTAATATAGTTTGATTATTTTGTATAAATGTAAATTTGCTTATGTCACAAGTGATAACTCAATAATAGTGTTTTAAGAAATTTTTTGATTGAAGGTTTGGTTACTCCAATTTTTTTTTTATCTTTCACTTGCATTGCATTTATTTTGTTTGAAGTTTTTTGTTCTTTTGGAGTTAAAAAGTATTGGCTATGTTAATTTAGAAAAGTTAGAAAAGAATTTCTTTGCAGACAATGAATAACATCCAGCCAATTACTGGGAGGAGCTGAGAAATAGCATTCTTCATTTAACTAGCAATATTTGGAAGCATTTTTATTTAGCTGGAGTGCTTGCTTGGCTTGCTGTTTTCTGCCTGACTATTGTTGATCTCTTTCAGCATTTAATTTTGAACTGAAGCTTTAAGGTTTGGTTACTTCTATTTTTTATCTTTCTTATATTGCATTTGTTTTGTTTTAAGAATTTTGTTCTTTTGGAGTGTTAAGAGGTCTTGGCTAGGGTCAGTTAGAAAAGAATTCCTTTGCAGACAGTGAATAACATCCAGCAAATTAGAGGGAGGAGCTGAGAAACAGCATTCCTCATTTAACTAGCAATATCTGGAGGCATCATTATTTAGCTGGAGTGCTTGCTGTTCTCTGCCTGACTTTTGCTGATCTCTGTCTGCATTTGATTTTGAATTGAAATTTTTCATTTAAGGTTTAGTTACTTCTATTTTTATCTTTTTAAGCTTTTTGTTCTTTTGGAGTTTTAAGAGGTCTTGGCTAGATTCAGTTAGAAAAGTTGGTAAGCCAAGCTGGAGTGTTTGCTTGGCTTGCTTGCTGTTCTCTGTCTGCATTTGATTTTCCCACACCCACCTGCCCAACTGTTGTACTTTTAAAACTTGGCGGCTTTTGAGTTGCCCGCCCCTACTATAAATCTGAGTTTTGGACACTCCTCCCATTCCCATCTCATCAGCTAATTCTACCTAGTATGGAGAGACTCCTTAAATATTGCGGTGGTGGTGCTGCGGTAGCATTGTTGCCTCACAATAAGACGCTGTCCTGTTCGATTCTCAGCTAAAGCGTCTTCTGTGTGGAGACATGCGTGAGTGGGCGTACCTTCGTTGAAGGTTGTACGTCAGGGCTGGCAACTCGGTACGTAAAAATCTACTGCCAATCATTAGCGGACAGGAGTTCCGCTGTGGCGACCCCTAACCGGGAAAAGCCAAAAGAAACAACAACTCTTGTGGCAGGAGAGAGAGCATACATCCTTCTAAATTGGGAATTGCTGGTTAAAGGCTCCTTAAGTCTGTTGTTCTAAAAGTATCTTAGCTCTGGAAGAGCTTGGGCTTCAGGACAATTATTTTACATTAAAAAGTTGTGTGGTCTACACTCTTGTGGGTGGAGAGGGTAACTTCCACCCTTCTGAGCTGGGAACTGCTGGTGAAGGCTTCTAAGTGTCTTAGTTCTGGTTTAAGCACGTTGGCTCTAAACCAGTTATTTTACATTAGTAAGGTTTGTGGTCTTTGGCATTTTTAGCGAGAGGTCTGGACTGCATCTGCATAGAAATCCAAGGCATCCACTGAAATCTTCTAAAAATAAGTATAATTTAAGCCTGCATTACACTTTATGAACTGTATTTTATTGAACTACTGCTTTATTTTTACTGTTTTTGCTGCAGTGGCTGCTTAGTTATGCACTTTGTACCATTGTTACTTCTGCCTTAAATAGTATAGGCTAGATTCAGACTTGCTGAATCTAGCCTGTTTGGTACCACATGAGCACTAAAACCAGACATCTTACATTAAGTGAGCATTCATGCACCCTTGTGTCAGAAATGTGTAGCTCAGGACCCATCTGAGTTGAGGATTGCTGGAGTAAGGCTCTGTGTGGGGCTTTCCTATTGGTAGTTTTGTGTTAACGGTTTAAATTTTTTTGTATTTAAGCCTCATGTTTGTGCATAGCTGCACACTGCACAGCAGGGGTTAGTAATGCCCAGTACAGACGCAAGCACCTAGATACAACTTATTCCTTAGAGAAGAGTCAGTAGAACACTCCCAGGCTTCCCTGCTACACTGTGGGCAACTCAGCTGAGTACTGAGCAGCATTGTCACACATTTTAATCCCTAATCCTCAATAGAATAAGTCCCCTTGCTAACCCTAGAGCAAAAGCTGATCTAACTTGCCCACCCCTTTACAGTTTAACCTGCTACAATGGACAGTCAGGTCTCCCAACATTTCTCTAACCAACCTGATTGACATGGGCATTCTGAGGCAATTTAGTAATTGTGTCATGTATATTGACAAACATTTACTCATACAGCAAACTAATATGTGAGATATAACTGTACTATGAAACTGAAACCAATCCTCTCACGTAACAATAATCAAGACAGCAAACAGGCTGTCAGCACACACACCTCTCCTCTCACACAAGTCATGGCGTATAAATCCACATACATTGAGGTACTCACTATGAGCCTACCAAAAGACCAGAGGGAGCTCCCAAGTGCAAACAACTGACTCGTACTAGAGCATGACCAAAAATCTACTAAACATAACACACATACCAGTGTCTCAGCGAATAAGGCACTACGTAAGAACACTTCAAAACCAAATGTCCTGGTCAGAGGAGATTCCATAATAACACACATGTCCTCCGCACCAGGCGGGACAAGAAAGTCACAGTCGTCTGTCTGTCAGGGGCCAGGATTCATCAAATCATGCACGCATTCTACTCACTCAACAATTACCGCTAAGAATGACTTGAGATGTACCTCCCTGGACTATATGAAGAAAGACATGACTGAACTCTCAAGATTGTGTGTCCTAGGCAGGTATGTCCCTAGCCCTAAGCAGCATTCTACCTTCACCCAGGATGATGCCACAACATTAACGAAAAATGACTGATGTCAACAACTGGCTTAAGTTCTGGTGTCAATCCAGGGGAATCCAGTATCTGCCAGCCTGGAAAACACAATCGACAGACCACACTGCTTTGCCAGACATGGCCTTCACCTATCTCTTTGAGGCTTTCGATTACTGGCAAAGCCTATACTGCTTTTTCATGCAATATCAAAACAAAACTTCCAACATAAGAAAAATCCACTACAGACAAACTCAGGGTATACTGCTTAATGCTAGGAGTCTAAACAGGAAACTGCACTCCCTGGAAGCTCTCCTCACCTCATAAGATGTCTGTGCAGCTACAGATACTTGGTTCAAGGCCGCAAAGAGCACCCCAGATGCAAGGCTACAATGCCTTCCACACGTTCAGACCCCAAAACGAGCATGAAGAAATCAAAGATGGAGGTGTAGCCATTTTCATTAAATCCAAATACACCAAAACTGGTTAAACAGTACAACTCTCCTACGGTACAAATAACTATAAGTAAAACACCCTACCACACCATTACTAGCTACAGATACCTCACCATGAACCATAAGAAGTACCGCCTACCTGAACTTGTTTGAGTCGCTCACTATACAGCTATAAATACAGACCCATTCCTGTAATGGAAGCCCGTGGGATATATGCAAATGCCCCCCCCCCCCCCACATACATATATGTTCACACATTCATATAAAAATGAACCTCCTACAAAATCACTACTGCTTATCCCTACCAGTAGGCAGCAGTCGTCAAAATGCAAGTTTTATTCACTGCTGTTTGGCATCAAGACTTCAAGGGACTTTACAGTTAAACATGTCAGTCATGTCCACCTCTAATGGTGAAATATTTCAGCATAGTACAAAAACTACGTGACCACCATTTATAACCTCACTTGCTCCAAAACACTTCTACACAAGTATTAGGAAATGGAAGTGATCAATCAATGAATTCAACCACAACTGTTTTCTGAACAGAAATTCGGATCCATCACATCAGCTGTAGTGCTTGAAAGGACATCATCTCCATTCGACTAATGACAATCAGGAAGGGTTGTGCAGTTAGCCCACCGCATTCAACCACAGCTTGTAGTTATCATTTAAATGTACTTACTTACAACATGCAGCTGCTTCTAACAGGATCTGTAGTTGGGCGCTTAAATCTTCTGGCTGCAGTATGGATAAATACTTAATTGCTTTCTGTTTTCTTGCAAAATAAACTACTTGCTTTTAAAACTAATCTATGTGTGGGTACTTTTTATCACAAACTAATTTGTCAATAGCTAATTAGGGTGTGGATCACATTCTACATTAATTTTCTACTGCCTTAAACATGACTGACTTAAGCTCTGACTACTGAAGAACAAACTCAGATAAAATGCTCTCTGCAGCACATAGCTTATTAGCTTTAAGACTGTCACAAGGTTCTGGTTCTTGATGAAGTCCTTTTTCCATTTTTTTATGACATTAGTTTTCAATTCTGTATAACTGACTGCTCAGCAAATGATTATATGAAGGTTATTGAATGGAACAGGAAAGGATATAACTTTAGTAAGAAAGATTTTAATAATATTCTCCACACTGAAATATGGTGAAACAAATAAAAAGTACATTGAGGATGACAGTAGTCACTAAAAGGCTGCAAAAGAAGCAGAGTGTGTAGGAAAAAAATATTATCCTCTTTGTTGAGAGGTTCTAAAGTTTAAAGCTATACTTTCCTTTAACCCTTTATCTATTCTAAGCCTCTCTTATCAGCAATCTGTCAGTTTCCAGAAAATGTAATAGCTGGCACTTTGATGGGGTTTCCTACCTTCTGAAAAATGCTTGTGTTTTTATCAGTGTGTTTTGATTTCTGTGCAGTCTCAGATTGCCAGTTAAGTGCTTTTAAATGGCCTTCTATCTAACCTATGATACATATACCTGTATGCGAAAAGTACAGTTGTGTACACTTACCATAAATGTAGATGTTCAAGTGTATTCACTGTTGCAGTCCTAACCAATGGGTTATCCGGCTCGGTAGCCCTCGATCGACCAGAATACCAAGGTAAATAAATATGACATTGGCTGTTTAGATTAGAGTAAAGGGCCAGGGCGTCAGATACAAAAGGAGTTTTTCAGGGTGGTTGACTATTTTGTAGGCCTCGGTGAGTTGATTAAGTTTGAGGAGATTAGGAAGTTCAAGCCAGCCAGGGTCCTCAGGTTAAGACAATGGTGGGTTCGATAAGGAGAACCTGTTACAAATCTAGCAATATGGTTGTAAGCACGAGAGAGCATGTTAAGTTCACGTTTATGGAGGAAAGAGAAGACTGGGGATGTAGAGGAGGGAGAGAGAAGATGGGTGGGGCTATGGTTAATTTGGTAGAGGGAGTTAAAAGTTTTTGATTCTGTACATAGATCCTAATTTTTATTAACGGACTTTATGGTTTGAGTAATGTGCAGGTCAAATTTGAGTTTGTGATCAATGGTTACTCAAGTAGTTTGGTATTGGTGACAGGGGTTATATCGTCCATTATTAGATTTAACATGGAAGGTTATTTTGTTAGTGTTTGGAGATTCTTTTTCCTGGGAAGAGGAAGCATTGGGAAAGAATAACAGTAGCTTCGTTTTAGTTGGATTGAGTAGGAGTTTCAAGTCGTTGAACCATTTTTCAATTTGAGAAAAACATTGTTGAGTAATAGTTTGAGATTCAAGATGGAGACGTCAAGAGCAGATTAGGGTGGAGTCGTCGGCATATTGTATGCAGGTGGAATTAGGGATGACTGATTTGAGGTTGTTTATGTAGATGGAAAACAGAAGTGGACCGAGTATTGAGCCCTGAGGTACACCTATGGAAATTGGGAGTAGTCTTGATTTACAGTTTTGCCACAGGACGGCTTGTTGCCTACCCGAGAGATAGGTCTTAAACCAGCTTAGTGCTGGTGTTTCTAGATGCAAGGCTTCAAGGGTGTTAAGAAGGAGCTGATGATTGACCATATCAAAAGCTTTTGATAGGTCCAAAAGATGGCAGAAGATATAAGTTTGTTGTTGCGGTTGTTATTGATGGAGTCAACAAAGCGAAAGGAGGGCGGTTGTACTGTGGTGGGGACGAAAGCCATGTTGGGAGTTGGACAGGAGATGATTAACAGTTAGGTAGTGAAGAAGTTGTGGATGCATCTCTCCATGATTTTCGCTATTGGGGATAAGATAGCTATTGGTCTATAATTTGAGATTTCCATGGAGGAACCTCCTTTGTGAAGTGGAATGATATATGAGATCTTCCAGATAGTAGGTATATCGCCTCAGTTATAGTTTTATTGATAAGGATGGATATTGGGTAGTCTATTACATCAGATGCAATTTGCAAGAATTCTGCAGGAGGCGGTCAGCTGTTAGGGTGGTTGGCCTAAGTTTTTAGTAGGAATGCGTATATGTTAAGAAGATACTGGCTTTAGCTTGAACGGGTTGGTGAGAGCATGCTGTAGAACAGCAGATTGTGAAGTGTAAGTTAGTTGACTGGCTAGATTTAGGACAGTCTCAGTGAAGAAGGAGTTGAAGGAATTGGCTACTTCTTCCTGTCCTTCTCTACAAGATTGTCGGGGTTGGGGTGGAGGTTTTCCCTGGGTGCAGAAGGTTGTTAAAGCCTGCCCAGAATTTTTGGGTTGTTCTGGTGTTTGTGCTGGAGGTGATAGAAGTATTGTTTTGTCCTGGGTAACAGCTGCTTTTGTGGTGTTTCTTAGTTGTTGAAATTTAATACGGTCTTGGGAGGTTTTGTGGCCTCCACTTGTCCCAGGCATGGTTACGTAGTTTAATTTTGTTTTGGTTTCCTTTGTTAGCCAGGGTGCTATAATGAGGTTTGGATCTAATTTGTCTCTGTGGGGCGTGTGCATCAAGTATCTTGAGAAATGTATCATTGAAGTGTGAGACACTCTCATTAATTGGAAGGGTTTTTAGTATGGACCAGTTGCAAGATTTCAGGTCTGCAAGAAATTGTTGTGGGACAAATTTCTTTTTGTTTCTGATTAATCTATAAGGGGGGGGGTTGGTAGTTGGGCATTTATGTTTCTTGATATAAGTAATTTGGTGGTCACTGAGGTCACTGGGAAGGGTACCTGTCGTATAGTAATTTGAGTCTTTATTAGTAAGGATCCAGTCAATGATGCTTTCTTTTTGATGAGAGTTGCCTATTCTAGTTGGGGATAGGATGTTTTGGGAAAACCATGTAGATTGATAGGTTTTGAGTTGAGTGGATGGAACAGAGAGACCAATCTATATTGACGTCTCCAAGTACCATGGTTTCTTGTGGGTAGCTGGTGGATAGCCAGCTTAAGGTTTGTTCCAGGTTTTCTATGTTGTCTCCTGGTGGGATATAAGTTACACAAGGTTGATGCTTTTAGCGTTTAAGCAGATCTGTAGGGCTATAATTTCTAGGTTAGAGATTGTAGGAGGTTGAATTGGGTTCTTAGGATATTCAGGGTGTTTTATACATAACAGCTATACCTCCTCCTTTTTTTTTTGTACGATCAGCCCTAAAAATGTTATACCCAGGTGGAAGGATCTCTTCATTCTTAGTGGATGGCTTTAGCCATGTTTTGATTAGACACATAATTTCAGGGGAATGAGTTGCTATAATGGCGTGTAGGTTATGAACTTTGTTGTTAATGCTTCTTAGGTTCAGATGAAATATTAGTAGAGAGTCAGAAGAATTTGGGTAAAATTATTAGAGTGAGAGTCAAGCGTGGTGGGACCAGGGTTAGGATGAATATCGCCAATGTTCATAATGATTTTTATGTAGACTAGTAATCTCTGTAGTTTAAATAGAATTTTGAGGTTGGTTTTGTTATGTGGAGATTTGGGGTAGTGGAGCGTAATGTTGACTAATTTGGGGGCTTCAAATTTGTCCTGGTATAGAGAAGGTAGTATAGAGAAGGCTTGGTCATTACATTGGGAGTTAGTATTACGTGTAGGGAAAGAGATACCTGAGAGAGTTTGATTTTCATATGCTGATAGGAAATAAGTAGTGGTGAGAAATAAGGTTATTAGGGAGTTGTATTGAGAGCATATTTGGCCATGCTGAGGATTGAGAAAGGGTAGTGGGAGAGTGATAGGACTTAGATTAGATTGTTTCAATGGGTATGGGGAGGTGGGAGGAGCCGTGAGGGGTGACAGGGGAGCTTTGTATTTGCTAAGAAGGAGAGTGGGAGGGACTTTTGTTCCTATAAGAGTAGAGGTACTGTGGGCGGTGGGATAAGGGGCAGGAGGAGCGGAGCGGGCATACACCACTAGGAGAATCCCAGGGTCATAGAGGACACAGCAAAGCTGGGTGAAACTCCGTACAGCGGAAGTTCAAATACAGCACTATTTATGTTAAGGTAGGAACCAGATAAATAGCCACTTTTATTTTAGTGCTCTTGAATTTTGTACACTTTAGCGCCTAGTACGCTTGACTTTGAGGCACTATTGCAGCTAGTACGCTTGTCCTTTTTATGTTTAACAGTTAGGAAATAGTAGCGTTTACCCTGTTCTTTTAACTTTTATCAGAGTTTGCTTTCATCAGTATAGGGTTCTGCTTGCGGTAAGCATTGCAGTTGAAAGTTGTCGTATAGTGGGTTGTATGGGTCTTGCGGGAGGGGGTAGCCTGTAATGTCCACGTGTCATATAATCATCTGCCTTTGTCTATAAAGCTGATATTTTCTTCAAACGACCTTCACATAACCGACCTACTCTCAACCAGCCTTATGTTGTGACCATGTGTTCTCTGAGCTGAATTAAGTGAGCTTTCAGTGAATTGTGCTCAGGCAACTGATTTTCAGTGAAATGAGTTTTCAATTACATGAGTTTCAGTGAAAGAAAGTAGACCCATATATATATATATATATATATATGGGTCTACTTCACTTGACCTAAAACTCATTTGACTGACTCCCATTTCGCTGACAGCTTACAATGCTGAATTTCAACATACTAAAATTTAAACCACAGACAAGCACATTTAGAACACCAGTAAATAACCCTTTCCAAAACTTAAAAACTACTTACTTACCCTCTTAACAGAAGCAGGATAATGTACAACCAAACTAGGTGGGGGGCTGTGCCCCCCAGCCCCAATTATATATACTAATTCCAGGATCACACTACAGTGGGGAAAAGGGCATATACTTTTAACTTGCCTTACAGTACTCTACATACTGCCACTACTACTGGGACCGCACAAAACATTTGCCAAATTACATTAGATACTTTTCATAAAAATGTAGAGAGACAAACCCACATTTAGAAACACTACAACAATACTTTCTACATGACTGCAAGTATTCTGACAGTAAGCACTGTAAGTTACAGTAATTATTTTTTATCACAAGCAAATCCCACAACAAATCTAGGTCTTAAATGTGTGAGTGAAATGGGAGTCAGTCAAATGAAATTTAGGTCAACTGGGTGTCAGTCAAATGAGTTTTAGGTCAAGTGAAGTAGACCCCTATATATCCATATACACATGTGCAAAACCAAATGGTAAAAAAAGATCACAGACAAACCATTCAGTAAAAACTGCAAGAAAAACCCAGTCAAGCTACAATTTTTACTGCTTGATGCCTTAAAATTCCTGTAATGGAAGCCCATGGGATATATGCAAATGCCCCCCTTACATACATATATGTTCACACATTCATATAAAAATGAACCTCCTACAAAATCACTACTGCTTATCCCTACCAGTAGGCAGCAGTCGTCAAAATGCAAGTTTTATTCACTGCTGTTTGGCATCAAGACTTCAGGGGACTTTGCAGTTAAACATGTCAGTCATGTCCACCTCTAATGGTGAAATATTTCAGCATAGTACAAAAACTACGTGACCACCATTTATAACCTTACTTGCTCCAAAACACTTCTATACAAGTATTAGGAAATAGAAGTGATCAATCAATGAATTCAACCACAACTGTTTTCTGAACAGAAATTCGGATCCATCACATCAGCTGTAGTGCTTGAAAGGACATCATCTCCATTCGACTAATGACAATCAGGAAGGGTTGTGCAGTTAGCCCACCGCATTCAACCACAGCTTGTAGTTATCATTTAAATGTACTTACTTACAACATGCAGCTGCTTCTAACAGGATCTGTAGTTGGACGCTTAAATCTTCTGGCTGCAGTATGGATAAATACTTAATTGCTTTCTGTTTTCTTGCAAAATAAACTACTTGCTTTTAAAACTAATCTATGTGTGGGTACTTTTTATCACAAACTAATTTGTCAATAGCTAATTAGGGTGTGGATCACATTCTACATTAATTTTCTACTGCCTTAAACATGACTGACTTAAGCGGTTTTCTGACTACTGAAGAACAAACTCAGATAAAATGCTCTCTGCAGCACATAGCTTATTAGCTTTAAGACTGTCACAAGGTTCTGGTTCTTGATGAAGTCCTTTTTCCATTTTTTATGACATTAGTTTTCAATTCTGTATAACTGACTGCTCAGCAAATGATTATATGAAGGTTATTGAATGGAACAGGTAAGGATATAACTTTAGTAAGAAAGATTTTAATAATATTCTCCACACTGAAATATGGTGAAACAAATAAAAAGTACATTGAGGATGACGGTAGTCACTAAAAGGCTGCAAAAGAAGCAGAGTGTGTAGGAAAAAAATATTATCCTCTTTGTTGAGAGGTTCTAAAGTTTAAAGCTATACTTTCCTTTAACCCTTTATCTATTCTAAGCCTCTCATCAGCAATCTGTCAATTTCCAGAAAATGTAATAGCTGGCACTTTGATGGGGTTTCCTACCTTCTGAAAAATGCTTGTGTTTTTATCAGTGTGTTTTGATTTCTGTGCAGTCTCAGATTGCCAGTTAAGTGCTTTTAAATGGCCTTCTATCTAACCTATGATACATATACCTGTATGCGAAAAGTACAGTTGTGTACACTTACCATAAATGTAGATGTTCAAGTGTATTCACTGTTGCAGTCCTAACCAATGGGTTATCCGGCTCCCGGTAGCCCTCGATCGGCCAGAATACCAAAGGTAAATAAATATGACATTGGCTGTCGTCGGTTGTAAAGGACGTCAGGACGTCAGATACAAAAGGAGGCAGCCGACGTCACTTCCTCAGTCTTTCTTGCCATAACAGTCAGAAGCCCCTAGAAAACAAAGCTTAAACCAAAAGCAACATTGGTAAATAATACCAAATCTAGCCTGTACCTTAGAAAAAGAGAATAGGAGAGGACCAAAAAGGGGGAAGGAGGGAGGGAAACCAGGACTGCAACAGTGAATATACTCGAACATCTACATTTATGGTAAGTGTACACAACTGTACTATGTTCATCATGTTTCACTGTTGCAGTCCTAACCAATGGGCTGATTACCAAAGCCCAGAGAAAAGGGAGGAGGAATCAACAGAATCAAGGACTGGAGATAATGCCCTGCAGAACAGCAGTGGCAAACCCTGCCCTAGCTCTAGAAAACAAAGGCAAATTATAATGCTTCGTGAAAGAGTGAACAGAAGACCATGTGGCAGCCTCCAAAATGTCTTTAGTAGGGACACCCCTTAAAAAGGCTGCAGAAGTGGAAGCTGCTCTACTTGAGTGGGTCCTAATCCCCTGAGAAGGAACCTTGCCATGAAAGGAATAATAAAGTAATACAATGTGCAATCCATTAAGAAATGGTTTGCTTAGAAATAGCCTTGCCCTGGGCTCCAGGAGCTAAACTGACCAATAACTGTGCTGATTTCCGAAGGTCTTTAGTCCTGTCCAGGTAAAACCTGAGCTGTCTGTGCACATCAAGAGAATGTAGGATCCTTTCATCTCTATTCCGAGGATTAGGAAAGAAGGTAGGAAGGTGTATGGACTGATTATGAGTCAGGCTAGAAACCACCTTAGGCATAAAGGAGGGGTTGGTTCTCAGAGAGACCCTATCTGCATGGAAAATAAGAAAAGGCTCCACAGCCATCAAAGCTTGCCGCTCCAAAGCCCTCTTTGCTGACGTTATAGCCAAGAGGAAGGC
>NC_056729.1:1526187910-1526277910 GCF_019279795.1 Protopterus annectens
ACCTTCCCCCTAAAGGACTCTTCAGGCAGGCAAGAAGAGGCAGAAGCTGGATAGAGTCATTGAGAATGTTTGGATTGAGATGCAAGCTTAGAACTTCCCGCCTTGGAAGTGGAAGCCTGCCAATGCTTAGACCTTTGAGGGGGTAGCCACCTGCCCCCTAGAAGATTTGTAACCTATAGTCCTAGAACGGTTCTCTCTGCTGGTATCAGGAAACGTCCAACTCTTAGAAGGGTAATTCCTGCTAAAGCGAGGAGCTTGAACTTGCAGAAAGTCCTTAACTGTTTGCACAGACTTGACCTTATCTTCCATCTTCTTGAGCACATCCTCTGCTTTGCTGCCAAAAAGACTGTCCTTAAGCAAAGATACATCTAAAAGCTTAGCCTTGACAGGTTCTAGAGGGGGCTGTTCCCTGACAAGCGTGGCTTCTAATAACAGATCCAGTAGCTGTAGCCCTGCAGGAGGCTTCTAGAATGTCAAAACCACAATGTAATGAATGTTTATTGACAATACTGGCAGAATTCAGCAAATCCTGCATATCCTTACTCTCTAGCAAAAGAGGCACACTTGCTATCCTAGACTTAATAGCCTCCAAAGTGTGCTGCTGGTACTTCAGCATATGAAAAAGATAAATAGTAGACCTACTAGCAAGAGTGGCAGAGGTCTAAACCTTTTTACCCTGCCTATCTAGGTTCCTAGATTCCCTGTCAGAAGGAACAGCATTTTTAGTAACAGTGGCCTTAACTCCTTTAGGGTCTTGAGAAATAACCTCTGGATAAGCCAACGGATTCCTGAAAAGAAACAAATGAGACTCGGGGACTCTATAGTACCTGTCAGGTTTCTTGGGAGCAGGAGAAACCAAATTTGGAGTCAAGGAATTTTCCAGAAAAACATCAACCACTTCCAACACTGGGGGAATAGCCAGAGGCTTATGCTGAGGCAAATCCAAAAACTCCCTAATCCTTTTCTTAGATTGGGGATAATCCTGACTTTCCCATTTAAAATTCTCCCTGAGAGTATTCAAAGTATCACCAAAAGAGAAATCCTCTGGAGGAGAAGCAGAAGGGATGGACTCCTCTGCATCTAAATCCTCAAAAGGAGAAAAAACCTGAGAAACTTCCTCTTCATCAGCAGAAATGCTAGAAGAATCAGAACCAGAAAAAGACAGCCTCAGGAGAAACATCCCTAACCCCTTTTAGAAGGAGGAGGCCATGAACCCCTAATAAGAGTCAAAAGGTTATTAGCCATTTTAACCATTTGGGATTGAGGGAAACGAGAAGAAACTGGAGCCTGCTTTTTTCACAGGTTTATGACTGGAAGATTTACCTGCAAGTCTGAAGGACTCGGGAGGCCTGACAACCACCGAAGTTGCAGCAGAGGTAGTCGGTATGAGCTTGCTGTCTGAACGAAGAACGGAGGCCTCGGACACCGGAGTCAGCATAGCGGCTCCAGATCCAACTGAAGAGGCGACAGGCAAAAGGTCAGAAGGCAAAATGGGGGACTCTGAAATGATCTCAACCGAGGCCTGCGGTTGAAAATCCGTGGGCTGCAAAGGCGCCTCACTGGCTACCGCATGACTGATGACCAACTTATCATCCAAGGACTTGACCCTTTGAAGCCTTTCACAGTCCTTATCCTTACACTTCTTGGGGATATCCCAAGCCTGAAGACTAGCGGACGCCACACCGACAAATTTAGGCCAAACTCCAAAATGTTTAGCTAAAAGCTTAGCCCTACAACGAATAGTACGCGGATTAAAGGAAGCCCAGAGATCACAATTAGGAACGTTGTGGTCATGGCCTAAACAAATAATACAATAGGAATGAAATTCTCTATGAGGAATCTGCTTTCCACAGGTAAAACGATTATTAACCTTTTCTGACATATGTTAAGGCAAGAAAAGAGGATCCCCAACAGGGTACTTAGCTGTAGTTGACTTCAACTTTGTAGTCGCAAACCAAAAAAGGTAAATTGCCGACAGGCACTCGTGCAAGAAATGCTTCTGCTTCGGGCACCGCTGCAAAGAAGACTGAGGAAGTGACGGCGGCTACCTCCTTTTGTATCGGACATCCTTTACAACTGAGAGCCGATGTCATATTTACTTACCTTTGGTATTCTGGCCGATCGAAGTCTACCAGGAGCTGGATAACCCATTGGTAAGGACTGCAACAGTGAAACACGATTAACATCTCACTGCTGCTAGACGTCTGGCTCTCTGCCAGCTACTATCAGCAGTAACTAGCCTTACACAGAGGCAAAGCTTCCACTTTGTCAATATGGCACATTCAGTACAATGCGCTTCTCCATTGTCAGCCTTGTATAATGACGAACCTCACAATTGTAAAACAATTAATTAATTTCACAGTGCAAGCCCAATTCCCCTTTTGAAATCCGGTGTAGAACTCAGGCTGCTTCCATTTACATACACTGAACTGGGGACTGGCAGAGCCCTATACACATGCCCTGTATGGACAGACTCAAAAAAACTCCAGCTATACTCGGTCTCTTATCGCCTACTTACAGGCGATCTCTGTTTGACCTACAAAGCCATGTCTGACCCAGAACTGGTAGATATGCTACACCTAAAGAAATCCCAATCCCTCTGTGCCATACGCTCCAGGGACCTAAACCTCATTATCACAAACAGAACATGCTGGATGGACAGGTTCCTAACCCAGGGACTTCCCATACTCTGGAATAAACTTCCCATTCATGTCAAGCAGAGCACTTCACTGGCCCTCTAAGAGGAATCTTGACAAGTGGGTGTGCAACAGGAAGTTCACCCCAGGGATCACTTCAGTGGCCTTGCTTGACAGGGGCAGTGGGAACTAACTTTGGGTGGCATGATGCCAGGGAATCTTCTTGGGCTAGGCTTATATAGGCTACAGGGCCATTAGCCTAGTACACAGCTATGAACCTAGATTTTGGACTTCAGCATATAGTAACTGCACAGTATGGTACGTTAATCATCTCTCAAGTCGTCTTGGAATCCAGCCTACACTTTGTCTTATGAAATTTACCTGTAATCACAGATTTAAGTACACATTTCAAGCATCATTCATTGCATCACATTATATTTGCTGGCAGAAGATCATTAGCATATTTAATTGCCTTTAAAGTGCAGTTAACATTCTTCTCATCCCTCTCTCTCTCTCACTGTAATTCTTTGACCACCTCTCCTGTGTCCTCCTGAATCCCTCACAGGACTCCTTCTCAGTCATCCATTCTACTAGATCACAGCCCTCTCCCTTCTACTCCTTTTCCCAGCTCCACCATCTACTTTGATTTCCAAAGTTAATATACAGCTTTCCCTCATCATCTGCTTCAATATCTTGCCTCTGTCTCCCTGACCACCTTATCCCTTCCATGTAATCCTCAGCCCCTCACTCATAGCTATGCTCCTTCCCATCCCAAAACAGCACAGCACACCTTCCTAGTTATCTTTTTCCAACCCTGTAGCACTTACTTAACCCTGAGGAATGCCCCCTTATCCACCATGAAAAAGTCATACCTTTTACAATGCTTATTCTTACTTGCTGTCTCCTCTACAAATTGTGCTCCATACCACTGCTGGCTGGTGACATCAATATAAGTGAGATGGCTGCAGGAAACAGCTGAACGGATGAGGCTAATTAGAATGGGGTGAAGCTTTGTTATTGCAAGTCAATGAACATTAGCTGTGATCAAATAACAGATGGGCTCATTCATTTTCATCCTCAGACTACCAATGTACGTACCTACTGATTATAGCTATTTTAAGACTGTATACATCTCAGATGTTGGTGAAATGCAGCCTTAAACAAAGGACTCCATGGGGCCCCCTGCTGCATACTATTCTCTCCTGCACCTCTCTCAGTGCCCTTCCCCTATTTTCCACTCACCCTAGCACTACAGGATCCATACATATTACTTTCTTGCTTTTAGTTTTACTTTCCAGCCCCATCCCGCCATCCTTTTTACACACCTTAAATGGCCATGACTCCACTGTGATAAGTTTGGAGGAAGTTAACTAATTAAGCCAAGGGTCTGGGTCAGGTAGATCCCCAGAAGCCACTGGGTTCTAAAAGCAACATGTTGATCTAATGACTAAAAAACAATCATGAATAAGAACAGAAATTCAGTCTTATTTTTTTAGGTGGTGTCCAAAATTAAATGTTCAAGGCTAACAAAACAGCAGATCCACAATAAACCAAGAAAACAAATGCTTGCAAGGACATACAAATCCTGTCTGATAAAACTGCCTGGGTTTCTACACCTCTAAAAAGGTCTGTTTTCTTCTCTGTTCCTTTCCGATTATAGAGTGGAACTGAAGTAAACGCACAAATGGCCAAAGGCAATTACTATATAGCTAAGAGTCTGAGAAAAGTAACGAAATCACATGGGTAAAACCCGCACACAATGAGCACATACAAACTCCACAGAGAAGGAATTACAGTGAAAATTTCAACTTAAGAACTGAGCACTATTAAATGGCAACACTGTTAGCTGTGCCATTATGCCAATGATCAGTTGTTATCATACACACTGCCCAGACTGCAACAGACAGGTGCTTGTTTAGTAAAATGCTGATGTCAGAGTATAATGGAAAGTAAAAATGAAATATACTGTGCAACCCCTCCCCTATATACAGTCACTGACAATTCCCATACTCATAATTATAGCAACTTTACTGACTGTGCACACCTCAGATGTCCAACTGCGTAAACATATCTGCCAACTGCTTCACTTGAAGAAATGTCAACTATGTCAGTTTATTTACTTTACATTTGTTTACCGGGAAAGTCCGACTGGATATATGTCCATTTTCAGCGGAGGCCCAGGGAGAAAAACTCCAGAAAGCAGAGTATGAATACATTATGAACAATAGAAACATTTAGAGAGAAGTAGAATATAGTAGACAACATCAAAATCATGCGGCTTCAATTTCAGACAATAATACATGGAGTTATGGGCCAAGTCCCTTCAAGAATTCATACACTTATTAGAGCACAAGACTGAAATGCTTAGGGAGTGTTTGCAGGAACAGTTGGTGGTGATTAGTCTGGGTTTAAGCAGGGACACTGCCAATGCTGTTGGAAGTGTAGTTTGAGGCTTTTTTCGAACTGGGTTAAGGAGGACTGGTGAGCAAGTTCGGCAGGTAGCATATCTCAAGTTTTGCCTACTGAGTTGGAGAATAGTGAGTCCCCAGCTGCATTTATACTCTTAGTTGTTTGTACCAGCAGTTTGTCAGCAGGGCGTAGTGTCCTCAGGTTGCTGTATGGTTTGATGATATAGTATTTTGTGGGTTATTATAAGCTGGTTGTATCGGAGAAGTCTGAGCCACTCTAGCCACCCTAGTTGAGTTAGGTTGATGCAATGGTGGGTCCTAGAGGTAGTACCTGTAGCAAATCTAGCAACAGGGTTGTAACAACTAGCAAGTTTGGTAAGGGTGGCTTGGTTCAGGTTAGTGAAGAGGGGGAAGGCATAGAGGAGGGTAGATAGTAGGTGGGACCGAGCGATAGTGGTTCTTGCAAAAGGAGTGCGGAAGGGTTTGATCCTGTATAGGGAGTCCAGTTTTTTGTTGACAGATTTGATGGCTTGATTGACATGGATATCATATTTTGGGGCGTTATCGACTGTGAGGCCCAGGAGTGAGTATCTGGGGATATGACTGTGCCACTGTTGAAACTTATAGTAAAGAATGGTGAGGAGGATTTGCAGTTGGAGGAAAAGATGAGCAGTTTTGTTGGGGTTTAATAGAAGCTGACGGTTTGCAAACCATTTTTCTACATCATTGAAAGTATTCTGGGTTAGGGTTATAAGCTCAGTTGAGGAGGAGGAGGCGGTACATATTAGAGTCGTCCACGTATTGGATGCAGGTGGCCTTGGAAGTGATGGTGGTTAGGTCATTGATAAAGACTGAGAAGAGTAGTGGTCCTAGTATGGAGCTATGGGGGACTCCTAGAGTAATGGATAGATGTGTGGATAGGGTATTCTGCCATAAAATTGCTTGTTGTCTATCAGACAGGCAAGATTGGTTCATAGGTTGGTACTAGGCTATTGGCCCTAGGGCCTATATAAGCCTAGCCAAACGGTACCCTGGCTTTTGCCACCCAAGAAAATTATTTTCCTGTGCCCCTGTAGAGCAGAGCCACAGAAGTGATCCTGTGGTGAATTTCCCATCTCCCATCCGATCAAGATTTTTCTTGAAGAGTGCAAATGAGGAGCTTTGTTTGACATAGATAGGTAGTTTTTTCCAGAGTATGGGAAGTCTCTGGGACAGGAATCTATCCCTCCAGCATGTTCTGTTTATTGTGGTGACAAGGTTTAGGTCCCTAGAGCATGTAGCTCAGAAGGACTGGGATTTCTTTAAGGGGAACATGTCCAACAGCTCTGGGTTTGACATAGCTTTATATGTTGGGCAGAGATCGCCTCTGAGTAGGCAATAAGCGACGGAGGAAAGCTGGAGTTTTTTGAGACGGTTTGCGTAGGGCATCTGTTTGAGGCCGGTAATCCTCTTTGTGAGGTACTTCTGCGGCCTTTCCAGTTGTTGTAGATGTCTTGTGAGGTACATACCAAAAGGGGCGTTGTACTCTATAATGGGTCTAATGAGTGATGAGTAGAGGGGAACAATGACCTCTTTTTCCTGGATAAGAAACCTTTTGTGATGAGGTGTGCCATGTAGAAGGATTTCCTGACTACTGTGGCAATGTGATTATCAAAGGAGAGACTACTGTCCACCTGTGTCCCAAGGTCAATTCACACTTTCGGTGTAAAGTAGACTGCCGCGCTTATGTGGTAGTTCATGGGTACAGAGTTTTTACCAAAAGGGATGACAATGCACTTTTTGGCATTAAGCTTGAGGCCATGGCTTTGACACCAGGCATCTGTCTCAGTGAGGCCCATTTAATGGAGCTACTATTTAGTGACAGTTCCTTCAGGGTGCGGAGAAGCAGTTGGTGACTGACCATATCAAAGGCCTTGGAGAGATCTAGGAAGAGAGCTGAGGTAAGTTTGTTATTGTTTCAATTGGTGTTGACAGAGTTAGAGAAGGATAGGAGGGCTGATGTGGTATGGCCTAAAACCATGCTGAGAGTTGGCCAGTAGTTTATTTTGGGTGAGACAGTGAAGTAATTGGTTGTGGACGCACTTTTCCATAATTTTGGCCAGTGGTGACAGTATGGCTATTGGTCGAAAATTTGAGAGGTCTAAAGAATTCCCTCCTTTATGAAGGGGAATGACATGGGAAACCTTCCAGAAAGGGAATAGTGGCTTTAGTCAAGATGCGGGTTATTATTATCGAGACAGGGTATTCAATGGCATCTGCCCCTTTTTGTAAATATTCTGGTGGGAGGCGATCAGCTACCAGGGTAGTGGGCTTTAGTTTAATTAGGGATTGGATGGTCGATGCAGATACAGGTTGGAAGGCGAAAGGGAGTGGGGGTAGTGGTTGTGGAGGAGTTTTGAAAGGAGCTAGTGGAGGGTAGTTGGCTAGCTAATGACTGGATGTTTTGGTAAAAAAGTTGTTAATGATGTTAGCAGTTTCCTCTGGAGTTTTAAAGTCGCAAGTTGAGGGGTTGGAGGTTTGGCCAGGGTGGAGCAGTTTGTTTATGCCTACCCAAAATGTTTGAGGTTTGTTGTGGTGTTTTTGCTGAAGGTGTTGATAGAAATTTTTTTTTTTTGTCTAACAATGTGGCTTTTTTGGTATCATTCCTTAGTTGTCGGAATTTAATATGGCCAAGTGGGTCTTTGGAGGTGCGCCAATTGCCCCATGCTTTATTTCTTGCTGTGATTTTGGTTACATTAGAGAGCCAAGGGGCAGTCTTAGTTTTGGCTCTAAGGGTGCGGACAGGAGCGTGGGAATCTAGAATGGAGAGCATCATCTAGTGGAAGTTCTTTAAGTATGCCCAACTGCATGCTCTGAGTTTGTCCAGAAAGTCAGTGGAGTTAAAGTTATTTGTTGTTTCTGATAGATTTATAAAGAACTTGGTGGTGGTTATCTACTTTATGTTTAATGATGTAAGTGAGTAGGTGGTCACTTATATCATTTGGGAGGGTACCCGTGTTATACAGGTCTGGGTGATAAGAATCTGGTCCAGGATACTGCCTGTGTAGTTGGATTTATTTATTCTGGTGGGTGAGGATACAAGTTGGGTATAGCTGTGAAGAACCCAAAAAGCACTGTCTTGAGGAGAAGCAAAGCACCGGACAGCTGCAGGTACAAATCCAAGTTTATTGAGAGAACCACTCACAAAACATTTTGTGAGTGGTTCTCTCAATAAACTTGGATTTGTACCTGCAGCTGTCCATGCTCTCTCAAACAGTGCTTTTTGGGTTGTTTACTTGTTGGTTGGCTTGCACTGTTCTTCTGGACTTTGTTTATAGCTGTGAAGGTTTATATGGGTGGTGGGAGATTCAGACGAACAATTGTTCCAGTCAATATTAATGTCTCCTAACACCATAGTTTCATGGGGATATGTGTTGGAAAGCCATTAGAGGAAGTCTTCTAGGATATTTGCATTGTTGCCTGGGGGGGATATAAATGCAGGCAATGAATATAGATTTACTTTTGTTAAGCTGTAGTTTGCTAACCAGGGCTTCTGCATTATTGAACAAGGGGGGTTGCTGTGGGGCTAGAGTAACATCTATTGTGTTTTTAAACAGAACTGCTAACTCCTCCACCTTTCCTGGTGTTTTGGTCTAGTCTAAGTATGTTGTACCCTGGTGGGATAACCTCATCCTTTTTAGTTCCTGGTTTTAGCCAGGTTTCTGTAAGACACAGCACATCTGGCGATTAGGTGGCTAGAAGGGCATGAAGATTATGGACCTTGTTGTTAATACTCCTGATGTTTAGGTGACAGGTCAGGAGCGAGTTAGGGGACCTTGCATTTGGCCATATGCTGAAGGTGGTAGTGGGCTGGGAGCTTGTGGGAAGGGTGGGTGTCTCCTTCCCTCAGAGTAAATTGTACCGTGATTATTAGTTTCAGCCCTTTACTTATTATTTTATGATAATATCTAGTTTTGGGGGAGATGGTCTAGTTAGTTGGTGGTTGTTAAAAGTGGAGAGGACAAGTATGTAGTGAGTTAGGGGTTGGTCTGATTCACTCAAGGTGGGAGCAGAGATGGTATGAGATATGGGTTGGTGAAAACCAAGATAGGGCTGGTTTTCATAGATGGTGAGGAAATATAACTGAGAGGAACATAATTGGTCTCATCTTGATAGTAGTGGTACTTGGTAAGGAATGTGAGTGGAGAATTAAGGGGGTTGTTGGCAGGAAGGGGTGGTGTATGGAGGTGTGGGTTATCAATGATAGGTTGTAGGAGGGGGGAGTGGTTTATTGGGCTTAAATTTAGCAGTAGTGGGGGTGGGTGAGATTTGGGGGCAGGGTGGAGTGCAGAACGAGCCCGAGCGGAGCAGGTCTATACCAAGTTACAAGGATTTCCATGGTCTGTGAGCATGCAGGCTTGAAGAATATAACTGTACAGTGTTTTTACTCCGTTCTTTTTAAAGTGAGTTGCAATGTACTCAATTTTACTTTACTCAATTATTTTAAAAGTGAGCGGTGTTTTACTCAATACTGTATTAAACAAAGCGTGTAGATTAGCCAGGCAATTTCATTGACTGTTGGGAGAAAGCAAGCTTTTAACCTGAATTTTGCACAGATATTTAATTCCATCCACAAACAGCTCCCCTGTACTCAGCAAGTGCAACCACTGTTGACTGTGCACATATTAGATCTCAGATTGTAATAAAAAAAAATAGCACCTAGCTACATTTAATAAATTTTATCCTCCTTCTCATCTCTCTGACTTCCAAAATTATATGGCTAACTAGGTTTGCTGATGATTACAAGCTAGTACAAGATAGGTTGTTGCTGTTTGCTCATCTTCTTATGGTGCTAACAAATGTAGTACTGTTAAATTTGGAAAACAAAGCTGTTCTCTAACAGCACAAACATCAGATGCTGTGGTACCTTCATTGACAATTTCATTTGCTTTAATCAGCACATCAAAACAGCAGTAATAAAATCCTTCTTTGTGACCCAACAAATATGTAAAAGGCATCTCATCTAGATCAAAATTAACTATCATCCCTATCTAATCTTCCTTCATTAGAGCAGATATCGAGCCCAATGCAACCTTTGACATACATCTGTCTAAACATATCACACTACTCAGACTACAGGACAGAAGATACTTAGCTACCAAAGCAGACTTTACACCCTATCCCTATGCCCTGAATCGTCTAAGCTCATCAGTAGTGATTAATGTTTAGCATTTAGGGGTATAAAGTATCCTGCCCTCCATCTCCTACACCGTCACAAAGTTAACAGCATCACAAACACCTGCACTACAGGTTTAAATCTTCAACAACAAATAAACCAAACACATTGGCGTGACAAACTCATCTCTCAGAGAACAAACCATCTCTGGAGTAAACTACCTATTTCATATTAAACAGGGTGAAACTCGTGTCACCTTTAAGGTAAACCTTAACTGGATGGACAGCACCAGATTCTCCCTTGGCCTATCCTGAATCAACCTCCTGAAAAGAAATACAAAACCAGGAAGAGGTATAATAATTTTTGTTGGACCAACAGAGGATTTGCAATTATTCAAATTTTTGGGCTAGCATGAGAGTTATTTCCATATTTTACTTCCTCCTGGAGATAAGTACAGCTGGTAAGGTTTTAATGGTCCTTAGATTGATCTGTTTTGTAGGTCCTACGAGACCTCTTGCAGTTCACTTATTTAGTTATGAGGGGTACTGACTGCCAGTAAGGAACAAGCAATACTTAAAACTTTACTCACAATGGGAATCAACTAGAAAATCAACCAAGAGTTGTATTTATTTCCAAAATGTTTTTCAGCATTGAGAGTTCATACGTTGGTACTAGGCTATTGGCACTAGGGTCTATACAAGCCTAGCCATAACAATTACCTGGCTATTTCTTCTCACAGTATTTACTTCCCCGAGTAACAGAGTTACTGTTACGACACACACACACACTTATTTAGTAAACCTGGTTGGACTGCTGTACAAATTTTTTTACTTTGGGAACTTGCAACTTCCAAAAATAAACACATTGCAGACATAAAGTGCACACAAAATATAGACATATAATACAGTTTGGACTGAAACAAGTATCTAAAAAGAAAACCATCAAGTTATCTATGAATATAAAATGCATAAATAAAGAGGTACAGCATCAATCTACATCAGAAAAATATTTTACAGGTCAAGGCAATGTATATGACTTCACTAAGTCCACCTTCAATGACAGTGTAATCAAAAGTATTCCTTCCATGATGAGTAGCCTTTTTCATAGTATGAAGGTAATGATTTCTGAAAATCTGCTAAATGTATATATTGAGAGCAGTGTAATTTTATCCGCTCACTTTACTGGTTCATTTATTTTTGCATTCTTAGCGTTGCAAATATTTTATGTTTTATTCACAGTCACTTCATGTTTTTCTTATCTTATGTACTCTGTACGAGTGATCATATTACTGACCCTGGGCTGAGGCAGATATTAGAACTGATCAGTACTCTACTCCAGTGAAGAAATTCAATAAATACAACTTGTGGTCTCATTACAGATGACAGAGTAGATGCAAGACACAGCATGTCATTTAGGATAAAATAAATAGTTGCAAAATAATTCAAAAAGTTAGAGGATGAACCTTGTTTTAAAGTCAGAAATTAACAATGAAAATATACAAAAGTTTATAAGGGGAGAAAGACAGGAACTAACCCTAATTTTCAAAGAAATACTCACTGCTCTCACTAATTGCCTAACATAGGTAGGTCAGTTTGCATAATGATGAAAAACTGCAATTAAGAGACTGATATGGCCGCAATGAGAAAGACCTCATTACCAGCACTGTCACACCTGACCTCTCTAGTATTCCCCTACTAGTTCATGCAAATGCATTTGGCAAAGGCATTTTCTACACTCATATATTCAAACACCCATGCATGCACACACCGACTCATTTATGTCCCTACAGACACCCACACGTCCACATGCATGCACACACTAAAAAAGCCCCCTCCATTCTTTTTCAGTGAACCTACCTATATCACTATACAGCCATAGGAGTGAATGGGTGACTAATGTGTTTTTATGGCAGTCACTTCTTCCTCTGAGAGTAGAGCATCATTTGGGTGAGCAAATAGGAATCTGAATCCCAGACGGATTTCTGGTGGGTGTGCATAAAGGCTCAGCTCTTCTGTTAATTTTGATGATCGACTATGTCAGCAAAGAGGCCAGATTGGACAAATCAAAAAATTATGGAGCACTGCAAGCACTTTTCTGACAGGGAAGTGAAAAGCAAAACTGAAGGCACATGGGATAAAAAGTATGCAAAAAAAAGATGGTATTCATGGTAGCAAATGGAGAAATCAGAATAAACTTAAAACTGAGACACAAGGGGAAACAATGGAAATAGTTCATGTCAAGTATCTCAGAAAAGTGGTTTAGAAGAAGGGTTAGTCTGAATTTAGGAGATCAAAACTAGAATCAGAGTGGCTGCAGCCAACTGGCACAAAATATAAGGGATTGAAATGAATGACAGAACAATGGCAAAAAGTTCAAAAGCAAGATGTGTAAAAAGTGGTGCAACCATTGCCACTGCTGCATGATGCAGAAACCTGGTCAGTGAAGGCAGAGAGCTAAGGAAACTAGAGGTGATGGAGATGAAGTGCTGGAGACTGACAGTAGGATGCACACTGGGATGGAAGAAGGACATCACAGCAGAAGAGTGAATGTCACGAAGAAAAGATTACAGTGGTTGTCAAAAAAACGAAGAAACAAAAAAAGGGACAGCAAAAGGAAAACCCAACAAAAATAGAAAAAATGAAGAAAAGTGACAAAAATTTTTAAAAATTACTTAGATGCCCCAATTGAAAGAAAAAGGGAAAAAATATAAAAAAAAACCCCAAAAAAAAAATATAAACACCATAAAAAAAAAAAAAAAAAAAAAAAAAAAAAAAAAACCACACACAAAAAAAAAAAAAAAAAAAAAAAAAAAAAAAAAAAAAAAAAATAAAAAAAAAAAAAAAAAAAAAAAAAAAAGGAAAAAAAAAAAAAAAATAAAAAAAAAAATTAAAAAAAAAAAAAAAAAAAAAAAAAAAAAAAAAAAAAAAAAAAAAAAAGAAAGAGAAAAAAAAAAAAAAAATATCCACCAAAAAAAAAAAGGGGAAAAAAAAAAAGGAAAAAAAAAAAAAAAAGGGGGGTTTTTTTTAAAAAAAAGAAAAAGGGGGGGGGGAAAAAAAAGGGGGAAAAAAAGGGGGGGCCCCCCCCCAAAAAAAGGGGAAAAAAATTTTCCAAAAAAAAAATTTTTTTAAAAACCCTTTTTTCCCAAAAAAATTAATTTTTAAAAAAAAGGGGGGGAAAGGGGGGGGGGCCCAAAAAAAAAAAAAACCCCCCAAAAGGGGGGGGTTTTTTAAAACCGGGGGCCCTTTTTTGGGGGGGGAAAAAAAGGGGGGGGTTCCCCCCTTAAAAAAAAACCCCTTTTTTTCCCGGGGGGGTTTTTTTAAAAAACCCCGGGGCCCCCCCCCCCAAAATTTTGGGGGCCCGGGGGAAAAAAAAAAAACCCCAAAAAGGGGAAAAAATTTTTTTGTTGATGTACCACATGACAGTTGTGTTGTCTGTTAGAATCAAAAAAGGGGGGGGGTTAAACCCAAAAAAAAAAAAAAAAAAATTTTTTTAAAATCCCCGGCCCCCGGGGGGGGGCCCCCAAAAACCCCCCCCAAAAAAAAAATTTAAATTTGGGGTTTAAAAAAAAAGGGGTTTTTGAAAAAAAATTTTTAAAAAAAAAAAAAGGGAAAAAAAACCCCCCTTCCCCGGGGGAAAACCCCAAAAACCCCCCGGGGGGGGAAAAAAAACCCCCAAAAAAAAGGCTTGGGGGGGAAAAAACCGGGCCAAAAAATTTGGGGGGAAAGGGAAAAAAAAAGGGGGGGGGAAAACCAAAAGGGGGAAAAAAATTTTTTTTAAAAAAAAAAAGGGGGGGAAAAGGGAAAAAAAAAAGGGAAAAAAAGGGGGGGCTTAAACCGGGAAAAAAAAAGAAGGGGAAGGGGGAAAAAAAAAAAAAAAAAGGGGAAAAAAAATTTTAAAATGAAAAACTTCAAAAAAAAGGGAAACCCCCGGGGGGGAAAAAAAAAAGGGAAAAAAAAGAAAGGAAAAAAAATTTTTTTTTAAAAAAAAAAAAACCCCTTGAATTTTTTTTTTTTCCCCCAAAAAAACCCAAAAAAAATTTTAAAAGGGTTTTTTTTTTAAAAAAAAAAATTTTTCCCCCCCCCCCTTTTTTTAAAAAAAAAAAACCCAAAAAAGGGGGGGGCCCCCCCGGGGAAAAAAAAATTTTTTTTTTTTTTAAAACCCCCGGGCCCCCCAAAAACCCAAAAATTTTTTGGGGAAAAAATAATTTTTCCTTTAAAAAGGGAATTTAAAGGTGGAAAGGGTTGGAAAAAAAAAGGGGCCGGGGGGAAATAAAACCCCCCCCAAAAAAAATTGGGGTAAAACCCCTGGGGGAAAAAGGCCCCGGGAATCTGTAAAAGATAGTATTACTACTAAAGACTGGGGAGGAAGGATGAAGGCCAATTTCTACTAAACTCGGAGGCTGAACCTGCAAAAATCTTTAACAGTCTGCATAGACTTAGCCTTGTCTTCCATTTTCTTTAAGACTGCCTCAACAGGAGAACCAAACAACACATCAGATTGTAAAGGAGCATCTAAAATCCTTGTCTTAACATGGTCAGATAAATTCTGATCCCTCAGCCAGGCGTGCCTGCGAAGAACTGACCCAGTGGCAGCCACCCTAGACGAGGCCTGTACAGCATCAAAACCACATTGCAAAGAATGCTTACCCACCTGTTCAGAAACATGTACTAAATCTTCTAACTCTTTACACTCAATACTTTCCGCCAGAGCATCTACCTTAGACTTCAATTGTAAAAGGAGATAGTTTTGGTATTTCAACATGTGAAACTGGCAATTCAAAGCCCTCATAGCTACGGTGGAAGAAGTATAAACTTTCTTTCCCCATCTATCCAAAGCCCTGGCCTCTTTATCTGGAGGAACCGGATTTTTGACAACAGAAGCCTTAACACCTTTAGGCCCCTGACTAACAGTTTCTGGGTCTGCCCTAGGACTCTTAAAAAGATACTTATGAGCTTCAGGCACCCTGTAATACCTGCCCGGTTTAACAGGAGCAGGAGGCAAAGAATCAGGATTAAGGGAAGCCTCTGCAAAAACATCTTCCACCACATCCAGAACAGGAGGAATAGCCAAAGGCCTATGCTGGGGTAAAACAAAAATTCCCTAAGCCTTTTCCTGGAATCAGAGAAGTCCTGACCTTCCCACTTAAAATGCTCCCTCATGGAATGAAGAGTCTCTGAAAAAGAAAAATCCTCAGGAGGAGAAGCAGAAGGAGTAGAATCATCCACATCAGAATCAGAATAAGGAGAATACTCCTGCAAGTCTTCAGCCAAGACTCTGAAACATCCAAGCCTGCTCAAAACTCCCTAACTCAGGTTCCACCCTAGGTCTCTTATCAGGAGGGGGCAAAGAACCTCTAATCAAAGTAATCAAATCTTCTGCCATTTTAAGCATATGCTTCTTGGGCACAGTTCCTGAAGAACTAGGGGTGACACCAACTGAAGCTAAACCTGGCCTGCCTCTGGGGGAAGCCTTGGAAACAGGAGAGGGCCTAACCACCCTAGGAAGGGAGGGGAGTACAGTAACCTGAGAAGCCCCTTCAGCCTGACCTGCCTCCTGAGAGGCCACATCCTGCAATAACAAAGTCTCTCCCTGGGACTCCAAAGAAACCTCCGGCGGAACCACCGGCTCCACCGACACCTCTAAAGAACCGGCGTCCGGTGCGGACGGTTCTTCTAGCCTAGGCTTAACTGCTTTGTCCTTGCGCTTCTTCGAAGAAGCGGGCGTCGGAGCATCCGACGGCATTTTATAATTGCACCGCTTCAAGACTAACCTGGCACAATCTAACCTTCTTTATAGTGCGCTTATTGAATCTAGCACAAGAGCGACACCCAACAACGTCGTGCTCAGGCCCTAAACAAGGAATACACAAAGTATGATAATCTCTATGCGGTATCTGTTTCCCACAAGAAATACAGTTATTCACTTTTTCTGACATCCGGTAAACCACTGAGGCAAGAAAAAACCAAAATATTCCCCAACGGGGTACTTAGCCAACTTTGACTCGGTCTGAAACTTGAACGCCGAACGGCACTTGCAACGCTGCTTCTGCATCGGACCATGCGGCAAAAAAGACTGAGGATATGACGTCGGTCATGCGCATTTGTACCCTGACGTCCTGATGTCAGTCAAATGCGCCTTGACCGACGTCAGCCTTATACTTTGATATTCGGGCCGACCGAGGACAGCGGACTACCCAAGTGTAAGGACTGCAGCAATGTGAGATGAAGAACATCCAAAGAACTGATTGTGGACTTGTCAGGAACAACATAAACCTCTAGAAATAAAAGGGGTGTCAGTGGAGAGGGTCAAGAATACAACATTTCTGGGAATGCACATCTTGGAGGGCTTGTCCTGGTTAGTGCATACTAATTACACTGTCAAAAAAGCACAGCAAAGGTTGCACTTCTTAAGGAAAAAGAAAAGCAAACTTATCGCAGTGCATCCTCCAAGCATTCCACAGGGGCACCATCGAGAACGTCCTAACCAACATCACAGTCTGGTATGGGAACGGTAATGCCTCTGACCATAGAGCATTCATTTTACACAGTTCATATAAGTGCAATACAGACTGTCAATGTCCATATTGAATGTGTAATTATGCCTGTTCTTACCTGTATCCTGATAAGAGCAATCCAACAGAGTACACAATACACTGTGCAATATCCATTTATATTTTTATCTGTTGCTTTTTTCTGATGTTAAATTACTTTTTGCTAAATTATTTTTCTGTATGTATGTCTTTGCTCTAGAATCGAAGCAATGCAATTTTGTTCAACTACACTGTGGTGTAGATTGAATGACAATGAAGTTTACTTTGATTAGTGTGTCTCCAATGCACGTACATGAACGAATACTGCAGACATACTTGGGGAATAAGGAATATTGGTCATAATACAAAAATGCACCTCTGCAACAGTATGAAGTTGCTGTTGGCCCGGAGCATGGGTCACAGTACATCTGGGGAAGTGGGGGTACTGATGTACAAGGGGAGGCCCCGATGGTTAACTGGTAAAAATTGTGCAAAAAAAAAAATTCCACATAGTTACGTACAACAATCTTACACATGCATGCTCTCACACAGACACACAATGTTTTACTCAAGTCAGTCTAACAAAAGTAGACTGATCCTTTCTTTGAATCTTCTGGTAGACAGTACCTCAGTATCATGAGCACTTGTTAGTTTCTTGGTATCTCAAAGATTTATGACCTTTATAAGAAAACCAGACTGATGTTTGTTTTGTATAAATCTTAAAGATCGCAACAAGCAGGTCCAGTAAACACTGAAGTATGATACTTTCCTTGTTTGCCACCACATACAAAACCACCATGCAACATTAACTGAACATTCTTAGTACTTCTTGTTGTAGGATCCTTACATGGGGAAAGAATGTTATTTGTATATTTGATCTACATTTGATGTGCAGCTTCCAGTGGTAGGCTGGACTAGCTATATTTACCAACGTGTACATGGTACCCCCTTGTGGCAACAACCTGGATTACAACAGTCATTGACAAAAAGCATATGTTCATTTACTTTACAATACTGGTGGAGAAGCCAGGACTTAGAAAAACACCCACGTTCGTTGACAACCTCTTTGTTATTGTGCAATGGAATAAAGAAGGTAAAGGGCAACAGCTGATGTGCCGAGGGATTCCTGTGCTGCTGGAACCAGCACACAAGGCAACACCACACTGCTTAAAGTTATATGATACAGAATCCCAGAGCAAGGCAGCCCTCCATTTAATGAAACTGAGATACATATACATACCATAGTAAAATGTTAGCATTGCTCTATATGGCACCACTTTATGCCACAAGAAAGTGAACATTAAGTGTGTTATATAATGTAATGCAGCTTTTCCTTGCACTCAACACAGATTGCACAGTGCAATAAGATGTTATGAAAGTACTCCTTATTACATGATCAAAATGGGGAATTATGCTCTTTTACAAAAGATTGTGTGTAGACAAAGACAGCTTTCAATTTACAAGATTGTTACTTTGCTCCAAGTTTCTCTATTCCTGTGTTCTGAACTTACTCTTTTCTCTTCTTGCTGATGCAGCCTCCCAGTCTTCCACAAAATGAAGGCAACTTTTAACAAGGGAAGGGCATTAACAGGTTAAAATAATTTACCATTTGCAGTAAAGCAGACTTTTCATAAACAGTAGAAAGCACACTTCTGATTTCTGTTTGCCAACTCTGTTGGAAAAACATGGAACAGACTCCCAGCTGACTTGACCCTAGAACCCTCAGTAACTCGACTCAAAAACAAACTCACAAAATACTTCAAAGCTCATTGGTTCTGTACTTGCACTAACCCCAGACTAGTGACCTCTCTATTACTTAGGTGCCTTACCTTCAACTACTTCTAACTTTTTTCTATCACACCATTTCAGGAAGGGTCAATTGTATAACTGCTGCTCAATGTGTCTTAAACCTGAATGTAATGTTATGTATATATAACTGTGAAAATAACGTTATGTTTTGTAAAGTGTTTTATAGTAAGTTAGTACTATATGTGCTAAATGCTGGTATTGCTTATGACTGTAATCTGCTTGAAACTAGCATTTACTAAATGTTCAATGTGTATTATCTTGGAGCTTTTCTTCCCGGGCCTCCGCTGAAAATGGACATACATCCAGTCGGACTATCCCAGTCAACAAATGTAAAATGAAACTAAACAGTGACTTGAGGTTTAAAATCAGAATAAATACTTAAAATTATTTTAAAAAAAAGCTGAAGTTAAACTAGTAAAGATGCAATAAGGAGACATTAAGCCGAACATGAGGCAATGAAAGTGGCATACTGTATTATCCGTCTGACAGTAATCTTCACGGAATCATATCAGGGGATACATTGTTGCCCCAAAAGAAATCACTCTGGACCAAGACAGGAGGTAATTCAGTTCAGCTTAGAGGTGACCATTATTTGGAGATCTGTCTCATGGCCACATCTCTACTAGTGCCAAGAAGAAGGAAGAAGCAGACTTTAGTGGCCTCAGACAAGATGAATGTGACAAGTCTCTTCTCTGAAAATATCTCTCTCCCCAGTTCCTGCCTTGTCACAGACAAGTTTGTCTCAATACAAATGTCAAAGAGAAAAGTTCATAAAGAACTATCACACTCAGAGGAGATTCACAGTACAATAATAATAAATTCCAGAAAAGGAAGCTTTATCTATCAGGCAGTTCATAAAATAAGGCTGAATTACAGCTGGGAATAAATAGGCAGACACAATATATCTCAGGTGCCACAGTCCTCAGACAGGAAATAGCAAGTGCCATGGAATAAGAAGTCTGGCATCACTGTATATATACAGTGTAAAGATGCCCATCATTTAAAGGAGCAGTGTTAACATGCAGCAGTGTGCCTTTAAATGAACACTGTAAAACATGCTCTAAGTTCTCAATGCATCAGCTGATCTGTGAAGTGGACCAACCTTGATGGTTCCATTGTTTAGGCTTATCCTCTTGATCAGTCAACATTCAGCATTGCTTTGCAAAAGCTCCCATGCTTGGGAGAGGACAAGTGTCCTTAAAGATGTACATTTTTATATCACCAGTGAACTACACAAGCATGCTTGCCTCAGCACCCATCAGTAATCCCTCCTGCCACTACCAAGCACCAACATGCAAATAAATAACTAAGATATGGTGCTTTAACTTTTAACAAGCAACAAGGAAATATTAAGAATAGAAACAAATAATCCCAACAACCAGCTGAAAACACTCCGGCTTTATTCTTCACACTCAGTATTCCAACGACTAAGCTCTTTCGTCAATAATTTGGCTTCATCAGAGTCATTGGGTAATACAGATCTAGCTATTTAAATAGAAACATCAATTAACATATTAACCAATCCTAAAGGTAAAGTTTAAATATAATTAATTATATAGGTACAAAACTTATGCTAAAATTATGCCTAAAGCAATTATTGTACTGTCACTCCATAAATACATTAGATAACCTATTTAAAAATCACATCTTATTCAATTATATACTGACAGCTTAAAATTCATAACGCAAGTTTCATAAAGTAAAATAGTACAAATCTCATAAAAAATTCTATAAGGAATTATGTACATTGTCACTGAACAACCTTGTTAAACAACATTAGCCCTTTGTTTCAATACTGGAATAAATGAGATAACCTCATTTAAACTTGGTGGATATGTGGCATTAAGCCTAAGATGCCACCGGAGTTCTTTGGTTTCCACCAAGAGTTTGTCATCACCCCTCTCTCACTTGGTTGAACATGATCTATTACAAAGAAAATAAATTTCTTAAAATTAGGACAAACTTTACTATGTCCAAACAATGCACTGTATGTGTTTCTGGTTTTTATAGCGCTCAGATGTTCTCTAATTCTATCTTTAAGGCTACGAATTGTTTTGCCCACATAGAAGGCATGACAGCTGGCACACATTGCTACATATACCAGCATAGTAGTGTTGCAGCTGCATTTTCCTGGGCATGAAAGGGCATATTCATATCCTTGTACCACTACATATGGTCCGTCATTGATGTAACAACAGTATCTACAAGCCCCACATTTATACATAAGTGACTTGTGCCATCTAAGGGTGTCCCCTTCTAGTATGCTCTTGACATTCTTCCCTCTACTGTAAACTACCTTGGGTTGACACCCCAACTTTTCTTTAGTACTGTCATCCAAACATACCTGCCATGTCCTATTTATCACCTATATCAAAGATGGACTTGAGGAATTGTATTTCAAAATGAATACATCAGAACTTGCTTTTTGATTTAAAATTTCTACATTGACACTTTATGTCAATATAGGTGAAAAAGAAGTAGGTCTTCTATCTATAACTTCATGTCTCGTGTTCAATAATAGTCTTAAAGGGTAACCTCTTTCTAAAAACATTCCTACCAAGAAGTACATTTCTTTAAAGAATGTTTCGTTGTCACTAACAAGCCTTGACAGTCTCACCATTTGTCCCTTAACTATGCTTTTTCTCTGTTAGTAGGGGTGGCAGTGTAGTAATGAGTTTGAGTAGGTCTTCTTCCTAAAAATACTACTCTGCAAACTCTTATCTGTTTTTTCCAGGTGGATGTCAAGGAAATCAATTTCAGATGCATGCCAGGTATGTGTAAATTTAAAAAATGTGGTAGTGTTATTGAAGTAGTCTAACAATTCTTTATTTACCTCATGGTCCTCACCTTTCCACAAAATTAAAATTTCATCCAAAAATCGATTGTATAATAAGATTTTATCCATAAATTCAGAGGGAAAAATAAAAGTTCTTTCCCAGTGTAGTAAGACCAAATTTGCATATACAGGTGCACATCTAGCGCCCATGGCAACACCTGTAACCTGGTGGAACAATTCACCTTCAAAACTTAGGTAATTGTTCCCAACAATCATTTCCATAAGTTCCACTAATACATTTATTTTGGTCTTATCTATCTTATCACTCTTAAGTAATGATTCCCTAAAATACTTTAGTCCTTCTTCATGGGGGATGACTGTAAATAAGTTTACCACATCAATGGTAAGGAAGGTGTATTGGGTCTGCGTGTCTATTTGTTTAAGGCACTCTAAACAGTGCCATGAGTCTCTGAATATGTGTTCAGCCTCTTTCTCTACTTGTTGGGTTCCCACATCCACAAATGCTGTCAAGGGTTCTGTCTTGGATCCCTTGGCCGCCGCTATTGGTCTAAATGGTGGATTGTTAATATTTTTGAGGATCTTCGGGATCCCAAAAATGACTGGTGTAATAGGGTGACTCACACTCAAATATTTAATTTCATTTACATCCAATGCCCCTTGGTATAAGGCATCTGATAGGTACAAGTCCACTCTGGTATAATTCCTATTCATTTCATTCCTTGACACCCTGTTAAATGTTGTAGTGTCATTAAGGATGTCATGCATTTTGGATACATAATCAATATGGCTCATAATAACAATACCACCACCCTTGTCTGGCTTCATAAATCTCAATTCCTTGTTGTTAGCCAGATTAATCAGGGTGAGTCTTTCCTCTTGGCTTAAACTGCTGGTATTCACAAAATGTGTTTTATTTTGGAATACCTTTCTAAATTCTATTTCACACATCCTTTCAAACATGTTCACTTCCTTATGACTTGGAGGCATAAACAAAATTTTCCTTTTCAATACATCCGTGGTGTTCTGAATTACGTTATTCTGGTCATTGAAAAAAAAAGTCTTAAATTAAGTTGTCTTGTATATAGTTTATGACTAGTGAGAACATCCGCTACGTCCAAGGTAAAAGATGACACAAAAGTAAATCCCTTACTAAATAACTTAAAATGTACATCATGTACATCTAAGTTACTGAAATTATAAATACAAAAACAGAGATTCCTCAAAATGTCACACATTATATCGTCAGGGTGTTCAGGTAAGCTAACCAGGTCTAGATTGTCAATACCCATATCCAAGTCCCCGTCAAACCCTTCAGAAAATAAGTCAAAATCATAAACATCAGTTAGTATCTGTTGTACCTCGGCCCTTGGTACCTCCTGTTGTAAAAGTTCCTGTTTTGGTAATGACCGTTGTTCTGATTCCAAGAACCCCCTTCCCTGTTCCGACCTCCTCACCTAAGGTTGTTGGTCTAACAAATGGTCATAGTTGTTGTAATTGGTACCTGTACTGTTCTCAGCATTAACAATTTGACCATCCTTGTTTCTATGTTGTTGTTCACCCAGTACATTGTCATAGTCATTGGAATACTGAGTGCGAAGAATAAAGCCAGAGTGTTTTCAGCTGGTTGTTGGGATTGTCTCTATTCTTCATTTTACCCTAATTGGGTTACTGTTTGTTGTTTTGAAACAAGGAAATATTGCCTGCCTTACAGGTAAACAAACAGGGTAGATGAGCAGACTATCCAGAGAGAGAGAATAAATGTCCCATCAAAAAAAGATTTGTAGATAAACTACTAGAGTAAGAAGCTATACTGTATAGCACCTACTTAAGTTGTTCATGTGTTCACTAAGTAAGTGAACTGGTCCTTTTCTGACCTTGTTTAGCCATCATCCAAACCATATAGGGATTCATAAATTACTTTCATGGGATTGTGCACCACAATGAAGAACAAATGGTGAATATATGATTTTTCTTGGAGCAGACTGCACAAAATCTTGTACCCATTTTCATTATTTTGTTAAAATATACCACGAGGTACACAATTCCTTTAGATGAGATTAAATTGAGGTCTCATCTGCCTGTCTTGATGACAGCTGAGGTGGATTTAAATTATCCCACTCCAATTACTGAAAACAGTAGGGAAATCGAGCCAGTGAAATGGCCTAATATTCCCTAGTCCTCCCACCCCCACTTATGTGATCTTGCCTTGGCACCACCCCAAAAATGACCTCTGATTGGCTGTGCAGGTAGAGGGGGTGGTGCCATGGTGCAAAAAAAAGGACCTGTGAGCTAAATCTTTGCCGCTCACAGTCAGCTCAGGAATATTGTTTTTTTTTTTGTCAACAGAAATTGCTCGATGTGGGCGCATTTACTTTTAAAAAATTGTTTAAAGAATTTGCTAAATTCCATGGGACCAGGGACAGAAGACAGAGGCAGCAGCTTAGAGACGGACTGACTGAGTGAGAGGGCAGAAAAAAAATAAGTATGTGGAAGTCTGAACTATGAAGCAGTAGGGTGCATACAGTGGGAAAACTGCTGAAGAAATTGTTGGGGGCACTGTTTCATTCTGGTATTACTAGACTGTGCATATGTGGAAAAAGTCAAACTATTGAAGGGGTTTGTTGGGGGAAAGGGTTCATTCTAGTGCTTGTGCATACCTGGACAGACTGCTGAAGGGGTCATTGGCGGAAATTTTTTATTCTGATGCTTTTGCAAACTTGGGACAGACTGCTGAAAGACTTGTCAGAGGGAAAAGTTTAATTCTGGTGGTTGTGCACACTTGGGACAGACTGCTGAAGGGGCCAGTGGGGAGAAATGTTTCATTCTGGTATCAGTGAAATGCATGTACATACTTGGGACAGACTGTCGAAGGGGTTGTTTGGGGGGGGGGGGGTTATTTTGATGTCACTGAAATGCTTGTGTATACATAGACAAACTACTGAAGGGGTCATTGGGAAGAAATGTTTCATTTTGATGTCAGTGAAATGATTGTGCATACATGGACAAAATTACTGAAGTGATCACCAGGACATCCAGAGAAAGAAAGCAAACAATGTAGTTGCACTACTTGACAGGCAGCAATGCAGCAAAGTCAAGCATCATTTTAATGTATATGTTCTTAATTTTAAAATAAGGATATAGTAAATCCTTCCACTATGACTTACAGAAAATGAAACCCCCAATTATCAGGCTCACTTAAATGCAAGTGTTTTGCAGGGGAGGCAGCCACTTCTGCACCCCCAATGTGGGGCCAAGCCACCCACACCCTCCAAATTTATATTACTAGTCTCTTCTTGGCCATTGAAAAAAGTAACATATGTTTGTCTCTCTCACGAAGGCAGTGTCAGCCTCTCAGCACAAGAAATCTGGAAATGCCTAAAATAATGGGGTCAAAGACCCAAGGATAGGGATAGGTTTTAAACATTGCTCTTATAAAGTTTAAACTTAGAAAGTTGCTGGAATAATGGCATTTGTATAAGTATGCATTGTCTGAAGGAAATGAAACAACAAAAAAAAATCCAAAAAAAAACAAAAACAACCACGACTAGAAACCTGTAAATAAATAACACTACTTACTCTAGCACCTCGGCTAAAAAGCAGCCTTCAAGGAGCACTGAAGGAAAGGAAGGAGGAAATGAAGTCTGAAACACTAAAGTATTTCATTTAATGAGTTCAATCCTCGCTGATTTGACAGAAAACCATACATTTTATGAAGTAAAAATCTGGACAGTTGAGAGGTATAACTCAGGAGCCAGTGCTAAGTATTCAGCACATGTTGCTTAATACTTTGAAAGGTCCATTTGTCGGCTAGGTGAACTAAAGAGAAAAATAATCAATAATGAGGCCTCAGTGTACTCTTAATAGTTTTCTTGAGGTCGTACCTTGAAATAATCAAAATTACTGCGGATTTACAGATTATGCTGCCCAAAAGTATTATACTGTATGTCTGAGTGAGAGATTGGTGTAGGGCTTTGGAAGCCTCTCTTCTTCCTCTGGTGTTTAAACAGCTGAAGAGCATCATAAAACAGGACAGGTATATGTAATGCAGTACAGAAATAGTTGTATTTCGGATCATTAATCAAAGGCGCGGTGGTACAGTGGTAGCGTTGTTGCCTCACAGCAAGAGGTTCTCCTGTTCGATTCTCGGCTGGAGTGCCTTCTGTGTTGAGTCTGCATGTCCTCCCCGTGGTAGAGTGGCCTCCGAAAGACATGCGTGAATGGGCATGCCTTCGCTGAAAGTTGGGCATCGGGCTGGCAACTCGGCACCATAAAAATCGACTGCCAATCATTAGCGGACCGAAGGTCCGCTGTGGCGACCCCTAACTGGGAAAAGCTGAAAAGAGAAACAAAACAAACTGGGCTTTTATACAATGTGTGTTATAATTAAAATGAAACTAATTTTAGTTCAGCCATTTCCTTTACTGATAACTAGCTTGAGAATTTGATGCATACCTGCTATGGTTTATTTTTGTGCAATAATAAAAAGTGTGTCTGTGTGTTAAGTCCATAGGCAAGTACTAGTCTATCTACCCTTTTGGGCCATTTTAAGCCTAGTCATATTTCCCATCCTAAGAATCAAACCCTGTACCTTGTGAGTATGAGATAAACCCAGTACGACTCATATTGTCAGAAGCAATTTAATTCAACAGACTTTTTTCCAATCATTTTTTATTTCTTCGGTTGCTTACTTGACTATGCTTTGCATTCATCTTTATGTTTGGGGGTTATTTTATAGCTAAAATAAGGCACTCAGAAGTACAGCCTATATTCTCTAGTAGAGCACACCCTTGTTGCTAAACAGTAAACATGCCCAGTATCTTATTATGCCACTGGGGTATGCTGTTAATAAACCACACATTGTTGTGTAGATGATCCAGTGTTCACTGACGTAGCACTGACTATTAAAACATTGTGTTACAAGTATTTGTCAATATGATGTACACTTTAAGGTACAAACGGTGTTACAATGCACTGAATGTTTTTGTGCACTATACATTATATATTGAAGGGCCAGGATGTATGTTTTTGTGCACTATACATTAGCACTATACATTATATATTGAAGGGCCAGGATGTATGTTTTTGTGCACTATACATTATATATTGAAGGGCCAGGATGTATGTTTTTGTGCACTATACATTATATACTGAAGGGCCAGGATGTATGTTTTTGTGCACTATACATTATATACTGAAGGGCCAGGATGTATGTTTTTGTGCACTATACATTATATATTGAAGGGCCAGGATGTATGTTTTTGTGCACTATACATTATATACTGAAAGGCCAGGATGTATGTTTTTGTGCACTATACATTATATATTGAAGGGCCAGGATGTATGTTTTTGTGCACTATACATTATATACTGAAGGGCCAGGATGTATGTTTTTGTGCACTATACATTATATATTGAAGGGCCAGGATGTATAGTTTAGCTGCTTCTCTCCTGGGTCATGACTGTTCTGTCTGTGCCACACCCACAGTTAGTATGTTTTTCTGTGTTGCAGCTCTTATATTAACAGTATAATTTTGTTATGCTGCTGTTAATTTGAATGTACCTGCAAAGAGATGTGGATTGTGCCAAACTTGGTTTTATTTTTAATATCTGTGTAGTTTATTTAAATTGCTACAGCTGTATGTTTGATTATACATCACATGGCAGTTGAATAACTCTGAAAATGTTATAAACTTTCAATGAAACTTCCTCTTTGGACATGTTTTTGAGCCTCTTGATCTATTTTTGTGTAAAGCTGTCAATGCATTTTTGCTCGGGGCGGGGGTGCAAATGAGAGTCTCACCCTGGGGCTCCAAATGGCCTAGCTGCTCCTCTGTATATGCACTTTATAGTAGCCAATTAACTGCCATGTTCCTGCAAGGAAACCAGAATACCTGAAGAAAAATCATGCAGATGCAGGCTGAACACACAAATTCCGAGAATAAAGTGATCAGACATCAAGAGAGAACTGTTCCCGATGCTCCAAGGCAAATGTCTTCACCAATCTGAGAACAGGTCCACTAAGGATCCTCCTTAATTGGTCCTCTAACTGGAATGAATCCAAAGCTGTTAAGATCACCCAGATGGGAATAAGCCAATGAATCATACCAAGACAAAGCAAGAATGCTGTGTACTAGGGAAACAAACAAAAAGCCAGACAGACTACATGGCCACACACAAGGAAGGCTGCTTGGAGAATGCTGTGGACCAAAAGGACAACAAGACATTCAATGACAGACATAGAAGGGCTGAGGACAGGAATTATTCCTTTCCTAAACCAAGGGCAAAGGCAGTTAGTTGCATATTGTAAGGGTGATTAGAAAATGAAAAAAATGTCCATCAAACTTTAACCATACCTACGAGACCATGTTAACTTCTGCTGAGAGAGCGGTGTCATAACTGATTGCAGTGCAGGACTCCTATGGAAATTTGGTAAAGAAGAAACCATGCAGGAATGTAAAACCCTTTCTAAAAATAAGGACCCTTCCAAGCTGTGTAGAAGGCACCCCCACTACCTCTACAGTGCAAGAAAGAACACTGAAAGAGGTAATGTCAGTAACCTCATCTGAGCCCCAACACCAGAGCGTCAAAGAACCATATATATACACTAGTTAAAGTTTAAGACCCTCAAGGGGCAGACTCTTAGGACCTAGTGGGGGCCAATGGAACCACTCAAGGTCAAGTCTCCATTCTCCATATTCCAGACTCAGGGGTCAGCACCCACCGTGGCTCATCCTAAAAGTGGAGATGAGACCCAGTTGCCCAGCACATTCTGGATGCTGTCAATAAGAAAACTAAGAAAGTACTATACACAGACACCTCTCTATGGAAACTCACTCCCACTAGAACAAAAGCAGTGGACATCCCAGTCACAGCCAGGAAGCAAAAGGAATCTCAGTCACACCCTCATTTAAAGGGGGAGGAACAGCCATAGCCTGGCCATTAGGATTTCCCAAAAAAACTGCAAATGGCAAGAGTGACCATCTTCCCCATCAGTCACAGGTAGAACCACAATCCAAAAAGTTAGGTTAATAAAGTCAGCTAAAGATTTGAGCATGGAGGTTCAGTGGTTAAGATCTTTCATCTCCTGGGACTAGGCTCTTGCCCAACTTGTGATGACTGTTCACACATTTTCTCCTCCATTTTCTCCTCCATCTTTGTTGATTTTCTTTGGGCACAATAGTTTCCTCCCACTTCCAAAACATGCTGGGTAACTTGGAATTCTAAATTTCCATAAATACTGTATTCGCCCTTGCCTTATAGCTGAAAGGGGTCTAAAGAAGACCACCTCACTTATTCAGCTAAAAACAGCAAGGAAACTGAATCTTTCACAGAGGCACACATCCCACCCTTGATATACCAATAAGTTCCCTGTGAAGCAAATAGGATTTTACGATTTGACTAAAGAATGTTCCACTTCCCAGAGGTCTAATCCTGCTGTGATATTGGAAAAAATTAACTGATTATTTTCAATTGTTTTCTGCACTTCTGTTTTACTACATATCTCTGTAATCTGTACAACTGTTTTTATGCAATTGGTGCAACTGCTTTTAGTCTCCTTTTTGTTGTCTGATAGAGCTGAATATTTGTTACTGCTTGTGACCCTTCAGTTTGTAGTGAGATCTTTTGCCTAGAGAGGCCTAGCTGTTTTTCTTTGTGGCAGAAAGTAATCAGTCTAGTTTAATATAGCTAAAAGCATTCCTGCAAAAAAAGAAGTTATGTACTCACCATAACGTTCCATGTTTGCTGTCCTTGATATCGCCTTCCTTCTTGGTGTTTGGGTTCGATGCAGACCCTTGGCTCCGACTCAGCCGTATATTATAGCTCGAGAGCTTTTACTGGATTGAGGCTAGCCCCTATCTCAGCTTGCCTAGTGATAGCTACCCAGATCGTTCATGAAAACCCAGTACTAGACCATACAAATAGACAAGAAATGTACTCTTATTTTACATATCACATGACACCTACATATAAGGGTATAACTCCTCCGCAAGAGTAAGAGGAGATTAGAACTAACCAAAAGGCATGGTAAAAAGGAAACCCAGCCAGTATAACCAATAAAAAAGAAGTTATGTAAGAAGTTATGTACTCACCATAACATTCCATCTGAGTAGTTATGCTTCATTTTTCTGCAACCTGTGGGTATACGGATCCGTATCGGATCCGAGCCGGCAACTTTTTTCTAGCATCTGCTCCAAGCTCCGAGCTCCTCCCCTTACTCATAATGCCCTACCATCTCCTATCTTCCCTCAGATCGAGTTTGCTGCAACTAAAAACATATATGCAACTCAACCCAATAAACCAACCCTGAAACAGGATAAGGTTTGGGGGAGGAAAGGAGGGAATGTTGCAGAAAAATGAAGCATAACTACTCAGATGGAACATTATGGTGAGTAGATAACTTCTTTATCTGAAGTAGTTAACTTCATTTTATCTGCAACCTGTGGGACAGAGTCCCCAGCTACTCCGATCCTGGAAGGCCCTTATGGAAGGCTATTCCTGAGCACTGCAAAGCCAAAGGATGCTCTACCCCTCGAAATCAGATCCAATTTGTAATGGGAAATGAAGGTATGTGAATTGGCCCATGTCGCTGCTGCGCAAATATCGTCCAAAGGCACCCTAGACCAAAAAGCAGCAGAAGTCGCCATGGACCTGGTACAGTGAGCCTTAACTATAACCAGGAGGAGATAAACCTTTTGCTTTGTAGGAATACAAAAAGTGATCCATCTGGCTAAAGAAACCTTAGAAATACCTTTTCCCATAAAAGCTTTGGAAAAAAAAAAAAACAATTGGTCAGTCTTGCGGAAGGACTTTGTTCTATGAAGATAAAAATGAAGTTGTCTATGTACATCTAACAAATGGAGTTTGTATTTACCTTTCTTTTGGAAGCTGGGAAAGAAAACAGACAGATTAATGGACTGGTTTATGTTTGCTTCAGATGCCACTTTAGGTAAGAAGGAAGGGTTAGTACGGAGAGAGACCCTATCCTTATGGAAGACCAAATACGGAGGCACGGCAGACAGAGCTTGAAGCTCAGAAACTCTCCTAGCCGATGTGATGGTGACTAGGAAGGCTGTCTTCCAGGACAGAAATTTAAGTCCACCGAAGCTGCAGGTTTGAAAGGAAGAGCTACCAATGCCTGTAAAACAAAAGTAAGGTCCCAAGGAGGTACAGAATCCTTGACAGGGGGCCGTAACAGAAAACTGCCTTTAAGAAAAGCCTTACACAGCCTGGAGGCTAAGGCCATTTTGTCTTCACCAACGTGAAAACTGGAAATGGCTGCCAATTGTACTTGCACTGTGGAGGAACTAGCTCCTTGATGAAAGATACCAGACAGGAAGTCCAACACCACTGGAACAGGGGCTGTAAAGGGATCTATTTTACTCTGTGAGGCCCAAATGGAAAAACGCTTCCATTTACTGCAATAAAGTTTCCTAGTGGAGTCTTTAAGAGAGGCCACTAGAATGGATTTTACCTGGGATAAAAGACCGGGAGTCCTGGCAATTAACAGAACTGGAGCAACTAAGCTGTTAGCTTGAGGCTGCCCAGGTCGGGCGGATGTGTCCCCGACGGATGGGAAACTAGATCCGGGCAGGGATCCAGAACCCACGGGGGAGCTAAGAGATGAGACCAAAGGAATGGGAATCAAACCTGATGAGGCCAGAACGGGACAATGAGGATCACTTTGCACTGAAGATGGCAAGCTTTCTGAAGAAACTTCGGAATGAGTGGTAATGGTGGATAAGCATACAGAAGCCCGGGGGGCCAAGCATGGACTAGAGTGTCTCTGGGGGCTTCCCCTGGTGAAGGAATCAGAGCGAAGACCTCGCTGCACTTCGCGTTTGAAGGAGATGGTAAGAGATCGCAGCAAGGCTGACCCCATGCAAGGAAGATCTCCTCTGCTACTGACTGTTTCAGAGACCACTCGTAAGGCATCAGAATGGCCCGACTCAATCTGTCCGCTAAGATGTTGGAGCGCCCCAGGATGTGCACTGCTATCAGAAACCGACCAGAGGAAATCGCCCATTCCCACACTGTCATGGCCTCGCGACACAGAGGGTAGGATCTGGATCCCCCCTGCTTGTTGATACACCAGACGACCGGCATGTTGTCTGACTGAATTGCAATCAATCCGAGAAGGAGGACTGTGTGAAAGGCTTCCAACGCTAAAAGCGCTGCCCTCATCTCTGGAACATTTATGTGCGAATTGGTCACTGTCTGGAACCACGTGCCTTGGACTGTCCTTGCCGAACAGTGCCCCCCCCCCCATCAGAGTTGGGAAGTGTCCTTGGTCACTGTGGTTTAGAATGGAGGTGATGCAAAGGGGCGTCCTTTTGATATCTCCGGTGAAGTCAATCACCAAAGAAGAGAGGTCCTGCAGATGTGACTGATCTTGATCGGAAAATCCATGGGCAGGTCTAACCAAGACGATTGAACAGCCAGAGTCCATTGAAGAACCCGTATGTGAAGGTGCGCATAAGGGAGAATAGATATGGCGGCAGCCATAGATCCCAAAGCCCAGAGAACCTCACTCGCCTTTGAAGACTTGGAGTTCGCTATCTGAGCTATATGGCACCTGAGATGTAGAACCCTGTCTGGGGTTAAGAATACCTTCATCTGCAAGGTGTCCAGTCATGCCCCAATGAAGTCTAGAACTTGTGCTTGTTGCAAATGGGATTTGTGAACAGTGACTGTAATTCCCAGTAACTCTGCTAACCGAATGAAATAATCTTGGGCCAGACACAAGTAATGCTTGTTGGGCACAGTGAAAAGCCAGTCGTCCAGGTATGGAAACACCGGAATACCCTGAAACCTCAGGTGAGCCGCTACCACTGCCATTAACTTGGTGAACACCCTGGGGGCTGTGAGGAGACCAAAGGGTAAGGCTCTGAACTGAAAATGACTGGCTCCCAGCCGGAAGCACAGAAACCACCTGGAGCTTCTGTGTATCTTGATGTGGTAGTAAGCATCCTGAAGGTCTAACTAACACATCCAGTCGCACTCAGAGATAAGGTAGAATGGACTGTAGGGTGACCATCCGGAATTTCTGTTTGGCTACCGACAGGTTTAATGTTGACAGGTCTAGAATGGGCCTGAGGTCCCCCATCTTTTTTGGCACCAAAAAGAACCTTGAGTAAACACCTAATCTGGACTGATCGGGGGGGGGGGGGGGCCTTTTCGATGGCTCATTTGAGAAGCAGCTTTGACATCTCTAGAGCTGTGGCCTCCCTGTGAGTGGGTGCAACATCCAGGAGGTGTTTTGTAATATTTGGAGGGGCAAAGAAAGGAATAGAGTAACCAAGGAATAGAGTAACCTCTGGATATTATCTGAAGAACCCAGCGATCTCTGTTGTAATGGATTCCCATGCCGCTGGGTGTAAGGACAATCGTCCCCTGACTGCCTCCAGAGTAGGACAGTCGGGCAACCCCTCAGGGCTGCTGGCCGGGTCTATCAGAGAAGGGCTCCCTAGACCCGAAATTCCTGGGACCCCCTCTACTTCTGGGTCGGCGTCGATCCTCTCCCACTCTGCCTCTGGGGGAATAGCGGTCCTGAGAATCCCGGAAAAACTGAGATTTTCAGAACCACATCTTTTTCTGCTCTCTGATTCCTAGAGAAGGACCGCTGAGGGTTAGAGAAGCAGACTCAGATGGCAGACAAAGTCTTCCCGTCCTTTTTGCTCTGGACAAGTGTGTCACTACTGTCTTCCCAAAGAGGGAAGAACTGTCATAGGGAGCGTTGATAAATGACGCCTTGAAAGGGTCCACGAACTGACACAATCTAAGTCAGGCATGACGCCTCATGGCTATGCCTGTCCCAGCCGCTCCAGCTGCTCCTTCCGTGGCACGGGAAAGTAGCCGCATAGATGTATTTGAGACTGACTTCAGAGTAGACATTTTCGTCGAGAACAGCTGTCTGTCCTGCGGTGATAAAGACTCTGGGGGTGACTCAGCGAATTCCGAAGTTAGGTCTCGCTGAAGTCGAATCATGTGCCAAATAATTCAGCGTACGGATAGAGAAAGTCACTGAGGAGTATACGCGCTTCCCAAACCTATCCACCGACCTGGACTCCTTGTTTGGAGGGTGGACTACGGAACTCTCCTGTGTTAGTTCCTTCTTTCTGGCCACTGTGACCAACATAGCATCAACTGGGGCTCCTTTCGACCAGGGTTGTCTATCAGGAGGAGGAGACAAAACCTTGTCAGGACATTTGGGGATGGGCTCTACGGTGTTGGGCTCCTTCCATGCCCTCGTGGTGATGAGATCCACCAAGGGGTCTGCTGGTGGGGACACCCAGGAAGTAGATGGGCCCGTGCCAAATGCCTCCAGGAACACTGACTCATACCCAGAAGGTTTTGGAGCTGACCAACCTCCACTCTGATGGAGGATCTCCATAATTTCTCCAAAGGAGACGTCTTCTCCTTCATCTAAGTCAGTGTCAGTGGTGAGGGACTCGGGGGAGTCCAAGTGCCTCCTTTTGCACTTGCGGTTACCCTCTTCAGTGGGACTTTCAGAAGGGGATCAGCGAGCCGCAGGGGTTTCCTCGGGGAAAATGACCTGGGAATCCTCTGGCACGGGCTGTCCCTGAGACAGGATGAAGGGAGTCGTTGCCAAATCCAGGGGGGCCTGGGTGGTATCCGAGGGGACGGGCTGGGGTCTCAATCCTTGGGAGAGAACCCTCTCCACCACTTTGAAGGCCGAGGGAGGAGTCCTCCCCGGATCCGAAGCGGGGACCGGAGCCAAAGACAGGGTAGCCGGAGGTCCGAGAGAACGGATCGGGTCCGAAAGGGTCAGAGGCGAAGAATCCATTCCCCCGGGTCCGACTCCCTGTCCGTGGCTCCGAGAGTCACTCGGATCCGAACAAGTCAGATCAGAGGAACTCAATGTAACAGCTGGAGTCGAGGTTGGAGGAACCGTTGGCACCGAGCTACCAGCTCCGAAAAACCTCCGATCCAAAAGCCCTGAAGCCAAAGCACAGATTGGGGAAGAAGAGATGGGGCGGAAAAGAGGCATGGAGGTCGCCCCTCCAGAAGGAGAGGGACCTGGCAAGACTCCCATCTGAATTTGGGTCTGAATAAATCTCCGCATCATCCTGTCCATATCCAAGTCAGATAGGCTCCGAGTCGACCTCGAAGAGGCCACCGACTTGGATCTGGCTGGTCTGCGCAGAGGGGTGGAGGGCCTCGGGTCCAAATGTTCCAACAGCTCTGGTGAGAAATGAGGTGACCGGAGCCGAGGAGAAAAAGGCCTCATGGTCTTAGATGGGGGGCTGAGAAAGAGCTCCCTGTCTGGGGATCTCTTACGATACCTGTCCTTTTTCTCCCTTTCTTCTCTGCGCCTTTTCCTTCTCTTTTCCTTTTCCCTTATCTTTGTCAGACTCACTGACTGAAGATCTGTCCTTCAAAGACCCATCGCCAGACGAAGAGGGAGGTCGAGTCCCTGTCTGGGGTGGTACATTAGCGACCGAGGCAGATTCCAGCATGGCAATAGGGAGAAGGCCTTTGGTAACTAGCTTGGCCTTACGATCTTTGAGGGCCCTAGGGTTGAAGCCTGAACAGATAGCACACTGAGTGGATATATGTGCCACTCCTAAGCATATCACACACACAGTGTGACCATCGGCAGGGGAAAGCTTATGGCCACACTCTACATTTTTTGAACACAGGCTTTGGCTGGTCAGCCATAGTCCTGTACTCAAAAGGTATAAGCACTACCTTTTAAAAAAACACACACGCAAAGGTAGGGGAAGGGCAGGCCTAACTACTACTCTAATACAAAAACTTTTTTTTTTTTTTTTTACACCAACGACCAAACGCGTTACTACAGAAGGGGAGGAAGGGGAATCCTAGTCAAGCACACCTAGATATAAGCCAAAAGTTTCTACTTACTATCCCTTAGCTCAAAGCAAAGGAGACCACGATGCACACTACTGGCGTGGCAAATGAGATCTGAGGGAAGATAGGAGATGATAGGGCATTATGGGTAAGGGGAGGAGCTCGGAGCAGATGCTAGAAAAAAGTTGCTGGCTCGGATCAGATACAAATCCATATACCCACAGGTTGCAGATAAAATGAAGTTAACTACTTCAGATCAAGAAATTCCTCTCGATCCTCCAGGAATGAGGGAGGGACGCAAGAAGGAAGGCGAGATCAAGGACAACAAACATGGAACATTATGGCGAGTACATAGCTTCTTTATGTTACGTTGTCCATATCTCGCCTTCACTCTTGCAGTTTGGGACAGCATCCCCAGCACCTGATTCTTGGGTGGTTCACTGGAAAAAAACTCTTCAGGACCGTGGAACCAAAGGATGCCCTGTTCTGGGAGGCCACATCTACTTTGTAATGAGTGATGAAGGTATGAGGATTAGCTCAAGTAGCTGTCACACAGATAAATTCCAAAGGCAGTCTGGCTTGAAAAGCAATAGATGTAGCCAAGGCCCTTGGAGAGTGTGCTTTAATCTTCCCTGGAAGTTTTTGTTTACGCAGATCATAGACATGTTTTATACTGTCTGAAAGCCACTTTGATAAAGTCACCTTTGAGACTGCACAACCTTTTTTTGTCTGCAAAGGATATGAAAAACTGGTCAGATTTTCTAAAGTCCTTGGTCCTGTGTAAATAGAAACGCAACTGTCTATGAACGTCCAATTGATGAAGCTTATACTCTGCCTTGTTGCCATGACTGGGGAAGAAAACAGAAAGCTCTATGGATTGATTCAAATTGTAGTCAGAACATACCTTGGGTAAGGAGGAGGGGTTGGTTCTGAGAGAAAACAGATCTTTATGGAAAATCAAGTACGGTAGAGAATAGATAAGGCCTATAATTCTGAAATCCTTCTAGCGGAGGTAATTGCAACCAAGAAAAGGGTCTTCCAAGTCATAAATTTGAGCGGCCAAGAAGCAGATGGTTCAAAGGGGGGAAGAAACTGTGTGTCTAAAACTAAATTTAGATCCCGAGGGGGGAGAGGTTCTCTTATTGGAGGTCTTAAGAGGGTAGTACCTCTTAGGAATGTGCTGCACAGCCTATGTGACAGGATATTGGGCACCATTTCTCCCGCATGGAAATTAGAAATAGCAGCTAACTGAACTCTGACAGTAGCTGCAGCTGCTCCTCACTCAAAGTTTCAGCAAAAAATTCAAGAATTTTTGAAATGGGGGCAGTAAAGGGATCAACCTGATTTTTGCCTGCCCTACAAGAGAACCTCTGTCCATTTACTAGCATAAAGTTTCCTAGTAGTGGGCTTATGGGAGAAAATCAAAATGTGTTGAACTGCCGGAAAAACATCAGGAAGCCTGGCTAAGAAGTGGAGAAACCAAGCTGTGAGCTTGAGAGTTTGAATGGAAGGATGGAGAGCCCCTAACTGATGCATCAAGAGATCTGGCACTGGGTCCAGGATCCAAGGCTCCCCCTGCAGGTATGGCCAAAGGAATGGGAGCCATATCTGACGAGGCCAGTAAGGGGTAATGAGGATTAGCTTGCAACCCAACGACTGTGCTTTCTGAAGAACCTTGGGGATCAGGGGAAATGGTGGAAAGGTGTAAAAGGAGTTCTGAGGGCCAATCGTGAACAAGTGCGTCTCTGGGTGACTACCCCGGTGGTGGGACTAGGGCAAAGTAGCTGCTGCAGGGTGGCAAACAGATCGCATGGCTGGCCCCATTTGCTAAAAATCAAGTCCACAACTTCCTGCTTCAGGGACCACTCGTGAGGCATCAGGATAGCCCGACTGAGCTTATCCGCTATCACATTGGATTTCCCTGGGATGTGCGTTGCAACCAGAAAGCACTGGGAAGATATTGTCCAATGCCAAACTCACAGAGCCTCTCGACACAAGGGGTAAGATCTGGTTCCACTCTGTTTATTGATGTACCATACTACCGACATATTGTCGGTCTGAATTGCTACAGTCCCTGTAGGTAGAGAGTCCTGAAGTGCTTGCAATGCCAAAAGCACTGCTGTCATCTCCAGGACATTGATGTGCAAGTGGTACTCATGTTCCTGCCAAGTCCCTTGAACAGTCAGATAATGCCCTCCCCACCCTATCTGAGAAGCATCCATGATTACTGTGGCTACAGGTTAGGGGGGTAGAAACGGCCTGACTATTGTTACCATAGGGGAGTGAAGCCACCACTCCAGATCCTTTTTGCAGGATTCCATGATCAGAATCTGATGTGACATGGGTAAATCATGGAATGACCATTGTGCAAATAGGAGCCACTGTAGAATTCTCATGTGGAAGCGAGCCACAGGGACCAGAGTGACTGCCGCCGCCATAGAACCCAGGACCCCGAGGACAAATCTTGCCTGAATCCTCTTTTGTGTGAACAACATGGCAACTTGGCGACAGATCATTAATACTCTTTCTTGAGGCAGTTTTGCTATCATGGCCCTTGTGTCTAAATCTGCCCCTATAAAAGTAATATATTGACAAGGCAACACGGCAGACTTTTTGTAGTTTATGGTGATCCCTAATTGAGAACAAGAAAGAATTGTGGATTCCCTTGCCTTGATTAGTTGATGCTTGGTGGTGGCAGTAAGGAGCCAGTCATCTAGATATGGAAACACCTGGAATCCTAGACACCTCAGGTGAGACGTAACTACTGACATGCATTTGGTGAACACCCTGAGGGCTGTGGTGAGACCAAAGGGCAGCACTCTAAACTGATAACTGGCTCCCAGCCGGACGTGTAGATCTCTCCTTGACCATCTGTCCATTTTTATGTGGTAGTACACACCTGGAGATTGATAGAGCACATACTGTCCTGTCCCAGAAAGGGAGGAGTGCACTGCAGTGTTACCATCCAGAACTTTGTTTTCTTGACCGATTTGTTCAGCCTGCAGAGATCCAATATGGGTTTCCAGTCCCCAGTTTTCTTTGGAACAAAAAAGAACCTTGAATAAGTTCCGGATCCAATTTTGTCTGCAGGGACTTCCTGGATGATCCTTTCTTAGCAACCTTGGAACTTCTAGGTTTGCTTGATCCTGAAGACTGGGTGGAACATCTGGGATAGAGTGTTAAGTCTTTTTGACAGGGGAAGTTGGGAGAAGGGGATATTGTATCCTCCAGATATTATCGATAATACACATGTATCTTCTGTGATTGTCTGCCAGGCTTTTGGGCACAAGGATAATCTTCCCTCCGAATGTCTCTGGAGTCGGACAGTTAGGCCTCCCTTCAGGAGCGCTGGAAGGGCCTACCAGAGAAGGCATCGCTGTTGCCCTGATTTTGCGGACCCCCCTGCCGCAAGATCAGCGTCTTCCGTTATTTCCCCCTCTGCCCCTGGGAGAAAAATCTCCATATGTAACAGGTGAAGCTCCCCGAGGTTTCCGGAACCACATTTTCCTGCTCTTCTGGCCTTTAGGACAAGGCCTAGATGGAGTAGAAAAACATACCCCCATGGCAGAGAGTTTTGCATCCTGTTCACACCTGGTAAAGAGTCTTTTACCTGAGGTCCGAATAAGGATGAGCTGTCAAAGGGGGCTTTGGTAAAGGAAGACGAAGGGCTCTGCAAAATGACAAAGGTGCATCCAGAAGTGCCTGCATAATGTGCCTGCCATCCTACTCGTCCCATCGGCTGTGTAAGAAATTAGCCGCATGGAGGACTTGACCACCAAAGTCAAGGTCACAAGCTATGAAGCAGCCTTGTCAGAGGCTCCCACAGCTGTAGGATCCTGTAAGGTAGCTCCTAACTCTGAGGAGATCCCTTTGAAGCTTTGTAAAGTGGGGCAAATAGTTCAGTGACCCGAGTGTAAAGGTCGCTGAACAAAACATATGCTTCCTGTATTTGTCCATCGTACGAGACTCTATTTGGTGGATGGACAGAAGAAGTTTCCACTAATTCCTTTTTGGTGGCTGCTGCCACCACCATAGCATCAACAGGAACACCTCTGGATAAGAGTCTGTCTTCAGGGGTTGTTATGAATTTACTGGGCCTCCACAGAACTGGTTCCATCATGTCTGCAGAGCTCCACACCTTTCGACTCGCTACATGTAAGAGTGGGTCAAAAGGAGGAGATACCCAAGATGTGGAGGGTCGGGAGCCGAATGCATCCAGGTACACTGACTCGGCTTCAGAATGGGCACGGGACTTCCAGTCACCCCTATGTCTAAGGATTTCTAAGATGTCTGAAATAGGTGCATCTTCAGAGGGGGGACCGTGGGGACCCTTCTGAGTCATCCAAGTCTGTGTCTGATTGTCAAGGACTCAGGGGAGTCCACATGCTTCCTCTTGGAAGTCCTCTTCTGAGGGACCTCTTCAGAGGGATGGCTCAGGGGAGGTTTCGGAGGAGGTGGGATCTCCCAATGGGGCGTCCTGGAGCATGGGTTCCCTACACTTGGGGAGGAGGGGAGGTTCGGAGGTGGACACCGGCACTGAAGGCAGAGGAGCAGAGGTTGGAGCTGTCTCAGCTGACAGCATGCTCGCATCGCAGTCCAGACCTGAATGAGTCTCTGGCTACAAAGAAGTCTGCAACTTCCTCCGAACCGAGGGCGACGGCTACGAGGCCGATGTAGGAACCCAGCTGACCTGCACCGAAGCTGAGAGGGAGAGTAGGGTCAGACAAAGGTCCAATGCCGCTCCCCCCTTGGAAAGAAGGAGGTATCGAGGAGATCAGAGCGGTAGTTAGAAGCGAAAGACTGGAGGAGGTTACCGGAATAGACGGCTCCACCATTATGACTTCCATACACACTCCAGCTCCGAACTCAGAGGAGTCAGAGGAGGAATCGAGACAGGTGTTGGTTGGGCTGTCTGTACCATTTCTGTCTTGTATATCCAAACTGGAAGTAGTCCACACTCCAACCAAGACCGGACTAGCTAGTCAAGAGAAGGTCAACACCTGCAACTCACTACATAGAACAGATAGCCCTCCAAAACACCACCCATCACAACCCCCACACAGAAATACACACCATACATCCACCTTCGAGGAGGAGCTCAATAAAAGCTTACCCAAAGACCCCGAGACAGAAACGCACTCCACCACCACAACACACCAACCACAGAACACATAGCTCACCACTACAGTGTGCCTCTCAACCTAAGCCCTGAAGGCAAAACATTTTGCCCAATATACTAATCATAGGCGACTCGATTGTGAGGCACACTGATGTCCCACTCACTTGGATGAATAAGGAGAAGGTGACAGTCAGATGTCTATCAGGTTCCAGAATCTGCCACATAACACATGCACTCAGGGCACTCCACAACAAGTACAAATATGACTCAGTCATTGTCCATGTGGTTGTGAACGACCTGAGCCGTACCTCCCTGGACTACATGAAAAGAGATGTGATGGAACTCTCGGATTATGTGGCTCAGGCAGGTATGACCCTAGCCCTGAGCAGTATTCTACCATCACCCAGAATGATATCACAGTATGAACAGAGAATGATTGAATTCAACAATTGGTTAAGTTTCTGGTATCATTCTAAGGGGATCCGGTATCTGCCTGGGACAACATGATCGACGGACCTTGATGCTTTGCCAGAGACGGCCTGCATCTGTCACCCCTGGAATTCTGGGTACTGGCTAAGGCTCTTGGCACCTTTATAGTACTTTTTTAGGCAGTGTTCCAAAGACCAAAATTCCACTGTAACAACTACAAACAAATGCAATCTGAGGGCCATGCTGTGCAATGCTAGAAGTCTAAATCTCAAGATGCACTCCCTCGAAGTTCTCCTTAAAATGGAGAATATCAACATCTGTGCTGTAACACAAACCTGGTTTAAAGAGGCAAAAAGCACCCCTGCGCTCCCAGGCTACAACTCATTCCATACCTTTCGGCCCCAGAATATGACCGGAAGCTCCAAAGGTGGTGGTGTTTCCATATTCTTAAAGGATACGCACACCTCTAGACTGGTAGCCTAGCATAATGCATCCAAGACACTTCCGTACAGCTAACACTGAGTAAGATGGCGATACAAGTCATAGCCTGCTACAGAACCCCAAACATGTCTCTAGACTCTCACTCCTAGTTCCTAAGCACCCTGGAGTCTATCAAGGTCCAACCCAATACTCTCATACTGGGTACTTCAACTACCCTTCCATCAACTGGGAAAACTATTCAAGTGTCAATGTACAGGCCCAACGCTTTCTGGTATTTATCAATTCCGATGTCTGGACCACCTCATTCTGACACCCACGATAAAGCAACATCCTCAACCTGGTTGTCACTAACATGGGAGACCGTTGCTCCCCACCTAGCCAATTTCTCCCTGGTTAAATCTGACCACAAGCTGATCATCATGGAAATCTCCATCTCATCTACAACCCCTGCTAAGGTGACCACCCTGAAAAACTTCTCTAAAGCCAACTTTGGGCTCCTAAAAACAGAGGTGGCCAACTTCTCAGCACCCATGCCAATGGAAAATAGCTGTACGACTGCAGAATCATACACCAATGCACTGTACGAGCATGTACACAAATGCATGGACCTTGCCATACCAAACAGAACTAAGATGCTCTCCTCCAAAACAAAGGAAGCCAATCTGGTGATCTCCAGCCATCAATAAACTCTACAACAGAAGGAATAAACTGTTGCAGAAAAAAATAAAGTCACAAGCCTGAAAAACATCCCTTATCAGTCTCAACAAAAAGCTGAGATCCCTTATCAAATCCTCTAAAGCCAGCTATGAAGGCAGAATTGCGGCTGACACCAAAAACAACCACAAAGCCTTCTATAGCTATATCAAAGACCTCCAAGGCAATACCCAGATTTGCTCTAAGTTACTGCACAATGGCACCTCCTATACTGAGACAACAGATATAGCCAACATACTGGCCGACAGATTCAGTACCAACTTTACCCCCCCCCCCCAGGGCCCTCTCACAATATCAGAAGAAAGCCTGGTACCCACTACCTCTGTGGCACAGGTAAAAGCTGCAGTATCCAAAGCCAAGAATACAGCATCTATGGGATCTGATAATATCCCTGGCTGCGTCCTACATACAAAACAAACTGGCACCACATCTTTGTGCCCTGTTCAATCACAGCCTTACCTCAGGCTATGTCCCTAACGAATGGCTCACTGCTACAGTCATCCCGCTCCATAAAGGGGGAGGAACTACAGACCCTGGTAACTATCACCCCATTAGCCTGACAGGTCTGGTATGCAGAGCTATGCAGCACATCATCATGGACCTGCTTAATAAAGATATAGACAATCTCCAAACACTTGACCCCACAGTTTGGTTTTGTCAAGGGGAGATCCTGCCTGCTGAACCTGGTTGACTTCAAGGCAGTCACCAAGGCTGTGGATGAGGGTAAAGCAGTGCATACAGTCTACCTCGACCTGACCAAGGCATTTGATACCATTCCCCACTCAGGTATCATTGATAAACTCGGCAAACTAGGCATCAACCCTTACATCACTAGGTGGGTTGCAAATTGGCTCACAGACAGGACCCACAGAGTGGAAATTGCAGATTCCAAGTCAGACTGTCGACCAGTCACAAGTGGAGTCCCACAGGGCTCGGTCCTGGGCGCTCTCCTGTTTGGCATCTACTTCTCAGAAGTCTAGGCCAACACAGCAGGACTCTGGCTGACCAAGTTTGCTGATGACTGCAAGCTAGGAGTCATTATCAACTCCCCAATTGATGCAGACATCCTACAAAAGGGCCTCTCTGAGACCAATGACTGGTGCCGGAACCATGGCCTGAAGCTTAATGCCAAAAAATTCATCATCATCCCCTTTGGAAAAAATAAGTTCCCACGAATTACCACATTGATGGGAGCCCACTGAACACTAAAGGGGCCATAAGAGATCTGGGCACCCAGGTTGATGGCCATCTAATCTTTTGACTACCACATTGCCACTGTGGTCAGAAAGTCCTTCTAAGCGACACATCTTATAACCAAAGGTTTCACATCCAGGAAGAAAGAGGTCATCATTCCCCTCTACTCATCCCTCATTAGACCAATCATCGAATACAGCGCCTCGTTTGGCATGTACCTGACCAGACACCTACAACTGCTGGAGAGGCCACAAAAGTACCACACAAAAAAGATCCTAGGCTTTACACACATGTCCTACATGGACAGACTTGAGAAACTTCAGCTGTTCTCAGTATCTTATTGTCTACTTACAGGTGATCTCTGCTTGACTTACAAAGCCATGTCTGACCAGCCCTACTTGAAATGCTACACCTAAAGAAATCCCAATCCCCCGTGCCACAAGCTTCAGAGATCACAATCTCATTACCACAATTAATGAAACATGCTGGACGGACAGGTTCATTTCCCAAAGATTGCCCATACTCTGGAATAAGCTTCCCATTCATGTCAAGCAGAGCACCTCACTGGCCCTCTTCAAGAGAAATCTTGAGTGGATGGGTAACAGAAATGTTCACCCCAGGGATCACTCCAGTTGCCCTACTGGATAGGGGCACTGTGAATTAACATCAGGTGGCACGGTGCCTGGGCAATTTTTTTGGACTAGGCTTGTAAAGCCTCCAGGGCCATTAGCCTAGTACACACCTATGAACCTATGAACATATTTCAAAGCTGCTCCACCTCTGAAAGACAGACTGGCCATAACCTAACTTCCAAAATAACATTAGCAAGACCCCTACATGGAAACCTTGAAGCAACCACCATCTGGGAGGAAGGGGAGAGCTTCCTGGGGGGAATGGGGTGCTGCTTTATCTGAAAGTTCCATGAAAGAAAACCTCTTAAGCTAAAGAAAAAAATAAATAAAAGATTACTGACCAGGACAGCTAAGAGTAAAGACAGAGCCCACAAAATTAAGTGGGCTCACAGTGCTCCCTTCCCTGCACATAACATGCTACTGAACATAAAGGGAACATGAGTGCTAGGAACTGCAGGCCTGGCTCCAGGTGCATCAGGTTAAAGATAGATTCTCTCTGAGCCCACAGACAGAGAAATGCACGTGACCAGTACAGTCTATACTGAGGTTTGCCAGAAACCTAGACAAGTGAGATGTCCAGCTGAACACCCCACTCACCGCAGTGACAGAGGAATAAGCATTCTTGCCTGTCTTGTCCCATTCCCAGGCTATTCTTGTCACCCAGCTGGGAGGGTCTGAAATGCAGGCTCACTGATCAAGTAAGGTCTACGAGACAGTGTAGAACTCAGGTTGGATAACTTGGGAACAACATCACTGCAATCTGCTGGAAGCAAATGCAAGACATTAGACATCTTAATGGCAACAGTAGCAGCTTTAGAGATAAAAATCTACAAAGGCTGGCCCCAGGGGAAGAAAACAGCAATCCATCAAAAAAGCACTTCAGGTAGAGTCACAATGCAAGGGCAAACACTTTACAAGTATAAAGACATTCCGAAAAAACAAATGTGGAACTCTGAATCTCTAAAATTTCATCTCTCACATAAATGAAGGCCTCTCTAATCAGGTACCCTGAAGAGTAGCTCTAGACTTCATTCCATGTCCTCAAGGTCTAGAAAGCATTTGCACCTTGGCTCACTGAATAGCATTATTAACACTCTCTCACAGGGTGTCAGGAAAGGATGAGGCACATTTGTCATAATGTACCTATTAAGGGCAGTGTGCAATGTATTCAAGCCAATTCAGGCCAGGAAGTGGCATCCCACCAAGGCCTATATATGGATGAAATACCACTCCCAATACTCCACGGCCCACTAAGATTTAAATAAAATGCTCAATATTCTTCCATTGGCCACAAACCATGCACTGGGTTTCCCCATGGTCCTTTTCAACCAGGTCCAAACAGTCCTTCTGGGCTGTGAAGTACCTCCTATGAGAAACGGTTCCATCCCTGTGTACCCTGCTAAATGATCAAATGACTCTCCTGCTAAATAATCAAATGACTCAAGGGACCACTCTAAACAATCAAGCTGGGCAGAGGTAGGAGAATGCTTTCAGGCTTTAGAAATAAAGTCCACAAAGGCTGGCACAAGGGGAAGAAAGACTTCTCTGGTTGGGGGCTGGTATTATGATTAATGTGTTTACCTCACAGACACAGGGCTGCACTAGCACAAGGTTTTATTCTCAACTTTGAGGGAATCTGGCAAGGCTTAAAATGGCTAAAGAAGGCAGCTAACCTAGTAGTTATCTATCTATGGATAGGCCCATCTAGTGAGAAAAAGGCACATAAGACACTCAAGGGAAGCTAGGGGTATGCCTCCCCCAGGCTTTAAGTACCCTGCAGAAACTGAGGACTAGAACAGCACCTAGGATCAAGATGGTCTTCACCACTGTGAGGCCTTGGAGGCTACAAACACAAACTTACCTGTGGGAATCACAGGCCCCACAGCCAGTCCTCCAAGCACAATTTCTAGCAAATCAGGTACTTCCATTTGCTCTGCCACAAATCTCCTTCACTACTCCTGTGAAACTCAAAAACAGAGCTACAGAAAATCCACACTGCATGCAATATTTTTACTGGCTAGAGCAAGGCTCAAAATGTGAACCATGCAAGTGGCAAAACAGAACAGGGAGAGCAGGAGATAATACGTGCAAGTTTTCCTCAGAGGCGTGTATCCATTCCTCAGTGTGGGAAATTCCAGACAAAGATGTGGCTTGGTGGAGAGGATAAACTCATCCAGGAGGGCCTTTGATATTTGCTCATGCTTCTTCTGCTACCAAGTTCTCTTACCATCTTGCTCACTTATCCTCATTAATTTGTAGATGCAGTTCCTTTCTTCTAAGTCAGCTTTTCATCATCCCTGCCCAAGAATGAAGCCTTACCTTTTGCTATCTTACTACAGGACTCGCTGCATCCCTAATCCACCTCCCCTCATCATACTTCATGTGACTAGGGTTTTATATAATGTGCCCTTTCCACACCACCTTCAACTCATCCAACGCTAACCATCTATTCATAATATCAAGTCAGACTCCAAACCAGTTACAAATGGCGTCCCACAAGGCTCAGTCCTGGGACCTCTCTTGTTCGGTATATATTTCTTGGAGGTACAGGCCAACACAGAAGGACTGTGGCTGACCAAGTTCACAGATGACTGCAAACTGGGCGCCATAATAGACTCTCCAGCTGACACAAGCATCCTCCAAAAGGGCCTCATAGAAACAGACAACTGGTGCCAGAGCCATGGCCTCAAGCTAAATGCCAAAAAGTGTATAGTCATCCCCTTTGGCAAAAACAAAGTGCCCACAAATTACCACATAGGTGGTAATCCATTAAGTACAGAAGAAGTAATTAGGGACCTGGGGACCCAAGTTGATAGCAATCTCTCATTTGACAACCACGTGGCCAAAGTGGTTAGAAAAACATTTTATATAATCCACCGAATCATGAAGGGATTCACATCTAGATTAGGGGAGGTCATCATGCCTCTTTACTCGTCCCTCATCAGGCCCATAATCGAGTACAATGCCCCTTTTGGGATGTACCTTACCAAACACCTGCAGCAACTGGAAAGACCCCAAAAGTACCTCACCAAGAGGATCAAAGGGCTCAAACAGATGCCATATGCTGCCCAGTTAAAGAAACTCCAGCTCTACTCAGTGGCATACCGCCTGCTCAGTGGAGATCTGTGCCTGACGTATAAAGCCATGTCCAGCCCGGAATTAAGGGACATGCTGCACCTCAAAAAATCCAAATCCCATCGAGCTACACGCTCGAGAGACTTGAACCTCAGCACTGAAATAAATAGGACATGCTGGAGGGACAGATTCATAACCCAGAGGCTCCCTTCACTCTGGAATAAAATCCCAGTCCAGGTTAGGCAGAGTCCCTCATTGACTCTCTTCAAGAGGAATCTTGATGAGTGGATGGGAGATCGTAGGTTTACCCCGGGTATCACTTCTGTGTCACTGTTAGACAGAGGCACAGTATACTAACCTCGAAAAAGGGCATAGCAAAATTAATTTAAAATGGGTGGCGAAAGCCAAACATACTCTGGCTAGGCTTATAAATGCCCTAGGGCAGATAGCCTAGTATGAACCTATGAACCTAATCATACGATTATTTTTTCATATTACATTAAAAAATGTTCCACTTGTCACCGTTTTCGTATCCTCCTCCCTTTTCCAAGGGTTCCACCGTTTCACCTCCATCTCTTGCCCATCCTTTTTGCTTCATTCTTTATTTCCCATCATGTCCACCTCCCCTCCTTTTAACCAGCTAAAAAGAAAGTAGATTAGTAACCCATCTGTAGTCTTTCCTCAAAAGCTTATACTCTACCTTGTTTCCCAATCCACCCTTCAGGAATCCAGCAATACTGCCCCTAATGCCAACTTAACATGCTCCATTACTCTTCATGAAATCCCTACTTCCCCTACAGTCTATATAAACCAGGGACACCAAATTAAAATCCAGCTCTCCACAATCACCCACTGGTATTGAACACCTCACTTCCCAAACCAAACCACACCCCACTCTGAGTCCGCCATGAAAAATCTGGGCACCTGGGTATATGGCTCCTCTCTTTTGATCACCATGTAGCAACATAGCCAGAAAAATTATAATTAATATATCATACTTAACCAAGGGCATCTCTTCCAAAACCAAGGAAGTTACTGTTCTGCTATACTCTGCTCTGGTTAGAACCATTAGAAAATATGCAATTTCCATCATATATCTCACTAGACATATTTAAAAAACGTGAAAGGCTGCAAAAGTTCCAACCAAAAAGTTCTCAGGCCTCAAACATCTTAACTATCAGGAAAGGCAGGAATCACTCTCCCTGTATTCAGTGTCATAGAGACTCTTGAAAAGGAGACCTGCGTCCCGGTTTCTCTGCCCTCAGGGATTTCATTATCTGAGACCTCTTTTTTCTCAATATATCAGATAGTGCAGTCAACACAATGGAATAAATAAACCTTAATGGGGAGGTAGGTTCATCACTAAGCACCCCTCCTTGCCCTGAAACAATCATCCCTTGCATACCAAACAAACAGTGAGATTCCCTAATGGCCTTCAAACATTGCTTAAATAGTTGGATTGGTACATTAAATACACACCACAACTTACAGGCCTAGCAGTCCTTGAAAAGACTGGTAGAGCTAGAGGGTGGTTACTGACAAGGTCCACATGGTCTCTGGACTAGTAGTCTTGTATTTCATGTGGTAACCCAGACCTGGCTACAGAGATGAGTCCTGGGGTCTCCTTTTTTGAGGCATGTTCTCAGATTACCTAACTGAACCATCATGGTAGTCCTAAATAGATGTCTTTCTGGCCCCTTCACTCAGACCACTTTGCCAACAGTAGCCATATAAGGGTCACAAATCTCCAGACAACACAACCCTTCCAAATTAACTGGTCATGATCCTAAGACGAGTATGTTTACGTATGTGTGTTGTGCACATGCCCACATGTGTTTGTTTAGCAAATGGCTTTCCAGAATAATGAAACCCAATTGGTCAAACCCAAGAAAGACTGGACCATTAATCTGCATAAAATCAGATAAAAAACAATACTGGTCAATAAGGACTATATACACTGAAATGTTGCCACTGTTACACTTCTTACTAGCCTTCTTAATCACGTCAACAAAATAGTGGACCAAAATATCCTGATTTGGCAGTTTTTAACAGCCTTTAAAAAAGATGTTAAATCATGGTGTTCAATGTATAAAACAAGTCAGTCACTTAGCCAGCAATTTCAGAATTGCCACAAAGCACATTTATGTTTGTTAGTGTGTGTGCTTGCCAACGTGTGCGAGTGTGTACTACCTCTCCACTTGCTATAAAGTACAATTCAGAATACCACAGCTTGAGTTGGACACCCTTCCCCAAGTCACAGTCACAGTTAGAGAAGTACAGTTTGTTTACAAGCTCTAACGGTATGCAGAAGTAATAGCACTAGCAATAGCACTGTGTACAAACCTATCAACCTGGGTGTAGTTAGTAGCTCAGGCACCTGCTGGAATTTGTGTGGGATGACTGCTACACACATCCCGGGGGGGCTGGAGGGCAGCAGATTAGTGGTTTACACATTCCCCTGGAGAAAGGCAGAAGCTGCAAATGTGACCTGGGTGGTGGCTGGTGGCTGGCTCACCAAAAAAATAATGGATGGGAGCCTTCACTGTGGCTTAACAGAAGCAAGCACTCACAAGGAAGGCCCTGAAGTGATGGGGATCACATATCTTGCCTATGGAAGGGGTTAGGGCTGAAAACACAATGCCTACCTGCCTGTCTGTATAGATGAGGGTTTGCTTGTAGGCTTATAGCCAGCTCGGAGATCAATGGAGGGAGATGTTGTGAGCCATTTATTCTGCCTTGAGGCTCCAGGAGAGACTTGCTGTTGACACTGGACCTCTTTTATTGGCCTTCAAGCAAGCAACTGGGATGGCCTTTGATACGGGCTGGTTAGCTATTCAATGGGCAATAAGCTACAAAACAGCCTAATGGTTTTTGGACGCTAAGTTAAAGCATTCTTCGTGTCTACATGAATGACAACTCCCTCCAGCTGGCTCTTAGCAGTCACATGTCCACCACCGGCAGTGATAGGAAATGACTAATTAGAGGAAGGCTGACTGTCAGCAGGTAGAAAAGCAACAAATATTCAGGAAAAAAGGACAGTCTGGGTACTGTAGGACAGCACTTACTGCTATAGAACAGCACTAAATTGGTCACACTATTCTCCATCTCACAAAATGTGAAAGAGAATAATCCAAGTCCAGAATACTTGTATTGCAATGCTACGTTACCTTTAAAATTATTTTAAAATATTGCGTTATTCAGACTGTTAGTTCTACTAACAGCCCCAGTACAGTCTGCGTATCGGAGAAACAGATCATAGGCTAGAATACTATGCTGTTTAAATTGTGTTCTGTGTGGTAAAATGCAAAGCAGTGTGTCAAAGCTCCAATTCAATAACTGGCCAAACCCATAAACATACACATTTGTCCAAAAATTCACAAAAACACAGCGCCACATGGATACTCACGGACACATGCACACTAACACAGAACTGAAACCAAATAAGTACAGTGACAAATGCTGCTTTCTAAAATTACACAATTGCACACAGACTCACAGATGCAGGAACAAAGATAAACACATGTACACAGACTCACAAACACACACATACAGATGCATGTACATTAATGCAAATCTGGAGTCAGATGCACATATTTACTATTAACTAGCCATTTCTATATTTATTTTTGTTTATTTACTTAACATTTGTTAACCAGGAAAGTCTGACTTGGAACAAAGCCAATTTTCAGCAGAGGCCTAGGGAGAAACACTCCAGATATATGTCTTTTAACATGCGAGGAAACCAGAGCATGCGGAGGAAACTCACACGAATGCAGGGACGACATGCAGACTCCACAGAGAATCACACCGGAGAACCTCTTGCTGTGAGGAGACGCTACCGCTGCACTGACCAAAATGTTTATAAATGCAAAATATGAAATATTCTACTATAAGAGATTACTTGCTTCTAAAAACAAAGAAACAAAGTAAAATATGTTTTAAAATTAAAAAAGGCCATTTGCCATCCATGTTGAACATTACAAAAAAATCATGAACCTTCCACCTTCCAGGGCGGATCTCACAACAACCAAGGTCATCTTTTATCGTCTGCTATAAAAAAAATATTGCTTGTCATTTCTGTCTGGTCTAAGGGAAGAGTTTTGTAGTTTTATTTGTAATAGTAGCAGTACTGTATATTCTGTTGGGTCTGTATCCCGTGTAACCATTTAGACACATTACTGCATTCTGACATTGAGTACTTTCAACTGTAATCCTCTGCCTGGTTTGGTGACACTATCTTATCTCATTACAGCAGAGTGATGTCTCCAGGCATTTCTGCAGTTACCGCCTACTGCGCCTCTAGGCGTCAAATATTGCCTGTTCATGTTTACATTAATAATTTCAAAACCATGCTACATACAAGGTATCAGAATATTTTATCTTGAAGCATACATGATGACAAACACAACTGTATTGCTATATGACCTCTGTCAATGACTGTTTGTTAGCACTCTTACGTAATAACTACATTTTTAAAGGCTGAAGCCGCACCCACTGGGAGTTAAAGGTACACACTCCCAAGGGCTGTACTGCAGGGATTGAGTTATACACACGCCAAAGGGCTGTACTGGAGGGAATGAGTTATAGCAGTGTTGTGATGTTCCTGCAGGATCTGTGACCATCCAACTGTTTATACAGCACTTTTCTGTTTGATAAGATTGTTTTTTTTTTGTTTTGTATTTGCTCAAAGCTGCACCTACTGAGATCAGTACTGTTTACAAACTCATGCTGCTACATTAGATACTGCCTTCCCTGCTGCTTCTGCCACTTTTGTCACAGCAATTAAACTTTTCTTTCTGCACCCTCGGTAAAAGTAAAACTCTGAAATCTCTAGACTACCTGGATCCTTGACCTGTAACTTATATACACAGCAGTGAGAAAACTACTCTCTGATACAGGTTGTGTTTCACAGCTCCATTGGCTTATTTACTTGCTTACTTGCTATTTTTTTCATTGCATTCTGCTCCAGCTTGTCCCCTATAATGTGTGCTGACCTGTGCCCATCCTGGGTCTTTTTACTTAAGACTTTGAAGTGTTGAATGCCCTGAATTGACTGAATAAAGCTTTGTTGATCTTGGTAACATACAGCCATTCCAAACATCACTTTTCATCACAAAAATATGTGCTCACTGCATCGCTGCTGCTAAGACTCACCTTATAGTGATTTATCAGTGCAGGAACTTTTTATAGGTTTATAGGTAGGTACTAGGCTATTGGCCCTAGGGTCTACATAAGCCTAGCCAAAAAGGTACCCTGGCTTTTGCCACCCAAGAAAATTATTTTCCTGTGCCCCTGTTGAGCAGAGCCACAGAAGTAATCCCCAGGGTCAATTTCCTATCTCCCATCCAGTCATCAAGATTTTTCTTGAAGAATGCTAATGAGGAGCTTTGCTTGATATAAATAGGTAGCTTGTTCCAGAGTATGGAAGTCTCTGGGACAGGAATCTATCCCCTCCAGCATGTTCTGTTTATTGTTGTGACAAGGTTTAGGTCCGCCCTAGAGCGTGTAGCTCGAGGGATTGGGATTTCTTTAAGTGGAGCATGTCCAACAGCTCTGAGTTTGACATAGCTTTGTATGTTAGGCAGATTTTGCCTCTGATTAGACGATATGCAACGGAGTAAAGCTGGAGATTTCTGAGACGGTCTGCGTAGGACATCTGTTTGAGGCCAGTAATCCTCTTTGTGAGGTATTTCTGCGGCCTTTCCAGTTGCTGTGGATGTCTTGTGAGGAACATACAAAAGGGGCACCGTATTCTATAATGGGTCTAATGAGTGACGAATAGATGGAAACAATAATCTTTTTTCCTGGATGAGAAACCTTTTGTGATGAGGTGTGCCACGTAGAAGGATTTCCTGACTACTGTGGCGATGTGATCAAAGGAGAGACTACTGTCCACCTGTGTCCCAAGGTCTCTTATCACACTTTTGGTGTTAAGTAGACTACTGCCTATGTGATAGTTCATGGGTACACAGTTTTTACCAAAAGGTATGACAATGCATTTTTTGGCACTGCGCTTGAGGCCATGGCTTTGACACCAGGCATCTGTCTTAGTGAGGCCCTTTTGTAGGATGTCCACATCGTTAGGAGTTTCGATTATGGCTCCTAGTTTGCAGTCATCTGCGAACTTCATTAGCCAAAGACCTACTGTGTTAGCCTGCACTTCAGAGTAGTAGATACCAAACAAGAGAGGACCCAGGACTGAACCCTGTGGTACTCCACTTGTCACTGATCTGAAGTCGGATTTGGAGTCTGCTACTTTCCCAGTGTGGGTTCTGTCAGTGAGCCAGTTGGCAACCTATCTTGTGATATAGGGATTTATACCTAGTTTAGTGAGTTTATCTAGAATTTCACAGTGGGGGATGGTGTTGAAAGCATTGGCAAGATCTAGATAGGCTGTGTGAACCACCTTACCCTCATCTATGGCTTTGGTGACCGCTTCAAAGAAGTCTATGAGGTTTTGGAGACATGATCTGCCTTTTACAAACCCGAATTGGGTGGGGTCCAGAGTTTGAAGATTACCAATGTCATTGTTTATAAGTTCCATGATGATACATTCCATAGCCTTGCAGAACAGGCTCGTCAAGCTAATGGACGGTAGTTCCCGGGGTCCATGGTGGCTCCCCCTTTGTGGAGTGGGATGGCAGTCACTGTGCACTATTCAGTGGGCACAAAGCCTTAGATAAGGCTATAATTGAACATGGTACTTGGGTGGGGTGCCAGTCCGTTCTGCAGTTCATGTAGAACGCAGCCTGGGATGTTGTCAGGTCCCATGGATGCTGTGTTCTTGGCTTTGGAGAGTGTGGTTTTTACCTGTGCAGCCGTGATTACAGGAACTTTGCATTCTTCCGGTATAGAGATGTGCCCTTTAGGGGGTAAAGTGAGCACTGAACCTATCTGCCAGGATGTTGGCAATATCAGTTGGTTCTGTATATTTAGTACCATTGTGCTGTAACTCGGAGCAGATCTGAGTGTTGCCATTGAGATTCTTGACATAGCTATAGAATGCTTTGTGGTTGTCTTTAGAATCACTGGCGATTTTGTTTTCATAACTAGCTTTGGAGGATTTTATGAGGGCTCTCAGCTTCTGGCCAGTATATGAATTGTATTTTAGTATAAGAAGCCAGCAAAAACTGCACAATCTTAGTGACCTCAGTTAAAAGATTTATCTAACTTGCACCAAGTGCAAGTACATACCTCATGCTGCAGCTGAACCATGACCAGGATATTCATATACCTGAGCCTTAGTAACTCAGCATCCCATATGCCATAGTGGCAAGTCTATCTATAGTAACCACTGTATCCAAAAACATAGGTTCATAGATTAGTACTAGGCTAACTGCCCTTGTGGCCATTTTAAGCCTAGACAATTAAGCCATGGGAGAATCAAACCCTGCACCTTGTGCCTGCAAGGCAAATATCTAAACCATTATGCCAAACTCCCTTTTATCCTTACCTCAAGTATTTTCCTGTCAAAATCATGGACCAGCATCTCCCATTAATTTCTCTAGCCATCCTGATTAAGATGTGTTTCCTGATACACTGGAGAAGTTCTCATGCTGGCTGAAAAATCACCTATTACTCAAACAGTTTAATGCAATTTGTGTGAAAGATGCATGTATACATCACTGGAGGCAAAAATCTCACAAACAGATAACTCTGGCATCAGGACCATCAGCAACACACCACACTCCACTGCATCCCACCTAGCATACATAATCCCTTGTATGTAGAGGGTCTTAAGACAAACCTGCCTATACCTGTTGCCAATACATAACACAGGCATAAAGTACATTCAGTAACACTCCAGACCTAATAAACCCACCACCACATAGAGCGAAGGAGAACCAAAGTCATGGATTCTGAGTCCATAAGACAGGCATCCATCCAACCAATCATCTTAGTCATTAGTGACTCCACTATAAGGCATACAGATGTACCTCTTACCAGGGCGAGTATAGAAAGAGTGATGGTTAGTTGCTTACCTGATGCCAGGATCTGCCAGGTCACTCATGCACGCAAGACTTTAAATAGCAGGTCCAAGTATGACTCTGTCATACTACATGCAGGTGTCAATGACTTGAGATGCACCTCCTTGGACTATATGAAGCAAGTCAGTGCCCCAGGTGGGTAAGACTGAGCCCTGTACTGAGCAACATTCTACTTTCTCCAAAAATTATGCTGCAACAGGAGTGAAAAATAACTGATTAACACAACTAGCTTAGTTTTTGGTCAATCCAAGCAGTCCAATATTTGTTAGCCTGGGTGGATATGTTCAACAGAATTCACTGCTTCAATAGTGATGACCTACAACTGATCCGTCAAATTTTTCATATACTGGCAAAGACCTTCTCCATGTGCAAACCAGACAAACCTAAAAACATAATGAAACAAGCAAAAGAAAATATGAAGATGTTGCTGATCGATGCTAGGAACCTGAAGAACTCCACTCCCCTACAAGCTCTCCTTACCTTGGAAGATGCAGACACCTGTGTAGTGACTAAGACATGGTTTAAATAGGGGGAGAGTACCCTCAGTGTGCAGAGCAACAATGCCTTCCACACCTTTACACTAGTTACTGCGCAGGAAGGGAAAAAGGTAGTGTAGCCTCAATTTGCATCCATGAGAGACTCACATCAAGACTGGCTAAGCAGCTTAATGCATTAGAGCTCCTACATGTCCAAAATCACTATTGCCACATAATGGTTAACAAAAGTATCCCTTCTACGATCCATGAATACACAGAGTACATCTACAAGAGCTGGAGTGTCTCAGTATTAATCCCAATACCATCTTCCTAGATGATTTTAACTATGTCTACTGACTGGATAACGTACACCACCACTAAAGCAGAAGAGCAATGATTTCTGATCTCTCTCAATGCAAATGCTCTGGAACAATACGTCAAACTACACACTAGACCTTGTCTTTACCAGTAGGGGGTGCATCTTACACCATATTGCTTGCACAATGTCACTTGTTAGGTCTGACCATAAAGCAGTCTCATTCAAAATAAAACTGAAACCACAGGACCCCTCCACCCACACTATCTTTAGAAACCTCTCCAAGACAAACTATCTATTCCTATGTGATACTTTGGGAAGCCTCAAATCCACACCAAACCCTGAAAATGCTGATGCTTATGAGGAATCGTAAATACATTGATTTAGCTATTTCCTGTAGAAACATGTGCAGGGAAAACTCCAGAAACAACTCCCTGTGGTGGAATTATAACATCAACAAGCTATACCATAAAAGGTAGAAAATATTGCCCAAAAGAGTAGTAGTTATCAAACTAATACAGCTCTCATCATGGAATTAAACTCGGCTGTCTCGCTAAATCCATAAATCCATCAAAGCCATGTCTGAGGTGAAGACAGCCACCTAAGCTAAACAGGTAAGAGCCGCTCTCTCCAAAGCAAAAAACACAGCATCAATGGGACCAGACGGTGTCCCGGGCTGCGTCCTACATGAGCTCTAAAAAGAGCTAAACTCAAACATAAAACTACTGTTCAATCTCAGTCTTACTACAGGATATGTGCCCAAAGAGTGGCGTACAGCAACAGTGGTCCCTCTCCATAAAGGTGGTGCCTCAACGGATCCTAGAAACTATCGCCCCATAAGCCTGACTAGCTTGGTCTGCAAAGCTATGGAAAGGATCATCATGGACCTCATAAATAAAGATACTGGGGACCTACAAACACTGGATCCTACCCAGTTCGGCTTTGTTAAGGGCAGATCCTGCCTCTTAAACCTGGTTGATTTCTTTGAAACAGTCACCAAGGCCATTGACGAGGGGAAGGTGGTCCACACAGCCTACCCGGACCTCGCAAAAGCCTTCGATACAATACCCCACTCGGGCATTATAGATAAGCTCACCAGCTTAAATATAAACCCCTATGTCACTAGATGGATTGCAAATTGGCTCAAGGACAGAACCCACATGGTTAGAATTGCTGGAGCCATGTCAGACTCCAAACCAGTAAAAGTGGTGTCCCACAAGGCTCAGTCCTGGGACCTCTCTTGTTCGGTATATATTTCTCGGAGGTACAGGCCAACATGGAAGGACTGTGGCTGACCAAGTTCGCAGATGACTGCAAACTGGGCGCCATAATAGACTCTCCAGCCGTCACAAGCATCCTCCAAAAGGGCCTCATAGAAACAGACAACTGGTGCCAGAGCCATGGCCTCAAGCTAAATGCCAAAAAGTGTATAGTCATCCCCTTTGGCAAAAACAAAGTGCCCACAAATTACCACATAGGTGGTAATCCATTAAGTACAGAAGTAGTAATTAGGGACCTGGGGACCCAAGTTGATAGCAATCTCTCATTTGACAACCACGTGGCCAAAGTGGTTAGAAAAACATTTTATATAGCCCACCTAATCATGAAGGGATTCACATCTAGATAAGGGGATGTCATCGTGCCTCTTTACTCATCCCTCATCACGCCCATAATTGAGTACAATGCCCCTTTTGGGATGTACCTTACCAGACACCTGCAGCAACTGGAAAGACCCCAAAAGTACCTCACCAAGAGGATCAAAGGGCTCAAACAGATGCCATATGCTGCCCAGTTAAAGAAACTCCAGCTCTACTCAGTGGCATACCGCCTGTTCAGAGGCGATCTGTGCCTGATGTATAAAGCCATGTCCAACCCGGAATTAATGGACATGCTGCACCTCGGAAAATCCAAATCCCATCAAGCTACGCACTCGAGAGACTTGAACCTCAGCACTGAAATAAATAGGACATGCTGGAGGGACAGATTCATAACCCAGAGACTCCCTTCACTCTGGAATAAAATCCCAGTCCAGGTTAGGCAGAGTCCCTCATTGACTCTCTTCAAGAGGAATCTTGATGAGTGGATGGGAGATCGTAGGTTTACCCCAGGTATCACTTCTGTGTCACTGTTAGACAGAGGCACAGTATACTAACATCGAAAAAGGGCATAGCAAAATAAATTTAAAATGGGTGGCGAAAGCCAAACACATTCTGGCTAGGCTTATAAATGCCCTAGGGCAGATAGCCTAGTATGAACCTATGAACCTATAATTACAAGACAGTTTTGAGTTTTGCTCCAAATCTCAGGCATATAATGCAGCAATGCACTGAACTGACTGTGAAAGATGTTACCCTCAATGAAGCTGAAGACCTGTCTGGCCAACTGGCTAATAAATTCAGTTCAAAGTTTACCCCCCCTTCCCATCTATTCCATAAGAAATACCTGACACTGACTCCCCCCACAGATATTGCACATGACCAAGTCCAAAAAGTGCTTTCAAAAGCTAAAAATATTGTACCAATGGGTCCGGACATTATCCCCAGATGCATCCTGAGCAGTAGGAAACACCTTCTGCTAATCCCCTAACACTGTTCAACCTCATCCTCAACACAGGCTTTCTACCAAGCGAGTGGAGAATAGCAACACAAATCCCCCTGCATAAGGGAGGACCCTCCATTGATCCTGGCCTGGTAATTACAGACCCATAAGTCTGACCAGTTTCATGTGTAAAACATGGAAAGTATTATCATAGACTTAATAAGGCTATATGGCAGCTTAAGACACTGGATCAACCTCAGTTCAGATTCGTCTAAGCAAGGTCACACTTACTCAGCCTAGTGGAATTCCTTAAAAGAGCCAACATGGCAATGGCTAAAGGTAAAGCAGGGCACACCACCTACCTTAACTTGGCCACAGCATTTGACAATCCCCCAAATCAGGCAGAGTAAAAAAGTTAAGCAGGCTAACAGTAAACCTCTACGTCACCCACTGGATTGCCAACTGTCTCATGGATAAAACAGACCAAAATAGGTGAAGCTACCTCCACAAAGACCAGCTAGCAGTCGAGTCCCCCAAGGCTTGCTGCTGGGACCTCTTCTGTTTGGCATTTACTTTTCTGAAGTTAAAGCAAATACTAAAGGAAACTGGCCGACTAAGTTTGAGGATTATTGAAAGATGGGTGCAGTTATATAATCCCAAAAGACTTAGCCACCCTGCAAGAAGGATCTCTCACACAAATAACTAGTGCCAGAATCGTGGACTAACGCTAAATGCCAAAAAATGGATTTTTTGGTAAGTCAGCTGCCCTAGGGAACTACTACACACAGACTACATTCGTGTAAGCTGACCCAGTCATTCAGGAAGTTGGAATGTATGTGGAGTGCAACCTAACATTTGACCAACATAATTCCACTGTGTTGAGGAAAATATTCTACATTGTACAGCTTATTAACAAGGGGATTGTTTCTAGACCGAGAGATGTCACTATCACCCTCTATTCAACCTTCATAAGGGCAATCATTGGGTATAAATGTCCCATTTCGCATTTACAGACGGAATGCCTATAGAGATACCTTACAGAAAGGATATTCAGCTTAAACAATTTGCCATACATGGTCAGTCTCAAAACTCTACTGCTATACTCGGTCTCTTACAGATTGCCAAGATGTGACCTGTGTCTGGTATACAAGGCATCCTGTGACCCATCCCTAATTTACCTACTGCACATCAACAAATTAAACAGGACTAGAAATATTCAGTCCTGGGATCTAAACCTCCTCTATAGCAGCAACAGAATGGTGTGGAGAGGCAGGTACATCTCTCAGGTGAATGATGCTGCTCTGGAACAGACATCTCATCCACGTAAAACAAAGCTCATCCTTGTCCATATTCTAGTGGAACTTGGATCTATGGATGGTTAACAGGAAATTTACCACAGGGCTGCCCCCTAACTTATTAATGGACAGAGGTGGCTACTAAATATACCATGCTTGGGACCTTATAAACATCTATGATATTATCCTCATTATAGGTTCATAGGTAGGTACTAGGCTATCGGCCCTAGGGCCTATACAAGTCTAGCCAAAAAATGTACCCTGGCTTTCGCCACCCAAGAAAATTATTTTCCTGTGCCCCTGTCGAGCAGAGCCACAGATGTGATCCCCGAAGTGAATTTCCCATTTCCCATCCAAACATCAAGATTTTTCTTGAAGAGTGCTAATGAGGAGCTCTGTTTGACATAGATAGGTAGTCTGTTCCAGAGTATGGGAAGTCTCTGGGACAGGAATCTATCCCTCCAGCATGTTCGGTTTATTGTGGTGACAAGGTTAAGGTCCCTAGAGCGTGTAGCTCGGTGGGATTGGGATTTCTTTAAGTGGAGCATGTCCAACAGCTCTGGGTTTGACATAGCTTTGCATGTTAGGCAGAGATCGCCCCTGAGTAGGCGATATGCGATGGAGTAAAGCTGTAGCTTTTTGAGACGGTCTGCATAGGGCATCTGTTTAAGGCCAGTAATCGTCTTTGTGAGGTATTTCTGTGGTCTTTCCAGTTGTTGTAGCTGTCTTGTGAGGTACATACCAAAAGAGGCGTTGTACTCTATAATGGGTCTAATGAGTGATGAGTAGAGGGGAACAATGACCTCTTTTTTTCTGGATGAGAATCCTTTTGTGTTGAGATGAGCCACATAGAAGGATTTCCTGACCACTGTGGCGATGTGATTATCAAAGGAGAGACTATTGTCCACCTGTGTCCCAAGATCTCACCACATTTTCGGCAGTAAGTAGACTACCAGCTATGTGGTAGTTCATGGGTACAGAGTTTTTACCAAAGGGGATGACAATACACTTTTTGGCATTGAGCTTCAGGCCATGGCTTTGACACCAGGTATCTGTCTCAGTCAGGCCCTTTTGTAGTTTGTCCACATCGTTTGGAGTTTCGATTATGGCTCCTAGTTTGCAGTCATCTGCAAACTTTGTTAGCCAAAGACCTTCTGTGTTGGCCTGCACTTCAAAGAAGTAGATACCAAATGGGAGAGGACCCAGGACTGAACACTGTGGTACTCCACTTGTCACTGGTCTGATGTCGGATTTGGCATCCGCTACTTTCACAGTGTGGGTTCTGTCCGTGAGCCAGTTGGCAACCCATCTTGTGACATAGGGATTAATACCTAGTTTAGTGAGCGTATCTATAATTCCAGAGTGGGGGATGGTGTAGAAAGCCTTGGCGAGATCTAGATAAGCTGTGTGAACCATTTTACCCTCATCTATGGCTTTGGTGACTGCTTCAAAGAAGTCAATCAGGTTTAGGAGACATGATCTGCCTTTTACAAATCCAAACTGAGTAGGGTCCAGAGTTTGAAGATTACCAATGTCTTTGTTTATGAGTTCCATGATGATATGTTCCATGGCCTTGCAGACCAGGCTTGTCAGGCTAATGGGGCGGTAGTTCCCGGGGTCCGTCGTGGCTCCCCCTTTGTGGACTGGGATAACTGTCTCGGTGCGCCATTCAGTGGGTACAAAGCCTGAGGTGAGGCAATGATTGAACATGATGCTTAGTTAGGGTGCCAGTTCATTCTGTAGTTCGTGTAGAACGCAGCCTGGGATATTGTCAGGTCCCATGGATGCTGTGTTCTTGGCTTTGGAGATTTTTTTTTACCTGTGCAGCCGTGATTATAGGAACTTTGCATTCTTCCGGTACAGAGATGGGCCCTCTAGGGGGTGAGAGGGGGGTAATGTTAGCACTGAACCTATCTGCTAGGATGTTGGCAATATCAGTTGGTTCTGTATATTTAGTGCCATTATGCTGTAACTCAGAGCAGATCTGAGTGTTCCCATTTAGATTCTTGACATAGCTATATAATGCTTTGTGGTTGTCTTTAGAGTCTATGGCAATTTTGTTTTCATAACTAGCTTTGGAGGATTTTATGAGGGATCTCAGCTTCTTACTGAGGTTGACCAGGGAGTTCCTCCAGTCATGGGATTTTTGCAACAGTTTCTTCTTTTGTAGAGTTTGTTTATGGCAGAGGACCACCAGATTGGCTTCCTTTTTTTGGAGGAAAACATCTTGGTTCTATTAGGGATAGCATGATCCATGCACTCGTGAAAGTGCTTATAAAGTGCATTTGTGTAGGATTCGGCAGTCATACCTCTACTGTCCGTCTGCATGGGTGTCATGAAGTTTGCCACTTCTGTCTTAAGAAGTGTGAAGTTGGCTTTTGAGAAGTTTTTTACGATGGTTTCCCTAATTGGGGCTGGGGGAGGGATGTGGATGTCTAGGCTGATAAGCTTGTGGTCGGATCTGACCAACGAGGAATTTACCTCTGGTGTGGAACACCGGTTTCCCATGTTGGTAATGACCAGGTCTAGGATATTGCTGCCCCTGGTGGGGGTGTGAATAAGTTGATCCAAGGCGTTGGAATTTATGAATTCTAGAAAATGTTGAGCAAAAGAGTTGGTACATGAGTAGTTTTCCCAGTTAATGGTGGGGTAGTTGAAATCGCCCATTATTAGGGTGTTGGGTTGTACCCTAATACTTTCCAGTGTATCAAGAAATGAGGAGTGTGAATCCTGGGGCATGGTGGGGGGTCTGTTAAAGGCTGTCATGTTAAAGTATTGCTTATAATGATTTTGAAAAAATACATTATACATACCATAGAAGTTTGAGTGATAGATGTTTGCATGAGTTTTATTTACTAGATTAGTGCACAGTACCTTAGAATGTTCATATTAGTTAGCACATTTTGTATCAAACATACATTTTTTAACATTTTATTTATGTTTTCAATTTGGTTTTTACACATATTTAATAAATTTGTAGTAAATCAAGTACAACAATTCTCTTTTAAAACAACTTTTGAAAATAGTTTTTATGGTTAAACATTGTAAAAATTTTACTTAGAACTTTAAATTGTAATTGTAATTTCAAAGGTATTAATTATACAATCAATTAGTAATGATGTATATAAAGAAGTGAAGTTATATGTGTTTTTATCTTGATAAAGCCTGGGAGAGCCCGGGCGAAAGCGCTTGACTTATTTTATCTGAAATTTGGATGTTTGATCCATCTTCCTGAACTTTTGATGTTCTAATAAAAGATAACTAATCAGCCGTTGACTGGTTCCTGTTAACTTTCTAGCTGTGGATTTTACTCATTACCAGTGGTGGTTTTTTTCGTATTGTTGTTTGGGGTCTGTAGCAAGCTACAATTTGGACTGCGGTCTTGCCCAGAGTTTATTACTGTGTGTAATAAGAATAATGTGTACAAAGGGGAAAGGGAAATCAAAACACCACACGGGTTGGGAAATTTAACTATGCTTAAAATAGCCCAAAGGTAAATAGCCTTTAATGCTCAACCTAGAGGGAACTGCTGTCTATATACTCACCACACACACACACACACACACACACACACACGTAAATACATATGATCCATATTAATCTACTGGGTGGCAAGTACACTGACCCATAACTTGTTGAAAACGTGCAACTGACACTCGCATCTGTGAGCCCAGATAACAAGCTTGAGCATAGATTCTGCAGGGAGCAAGTCCATCAGTGCTCGTTTCCTAGGTTTGTTGGGTTTCACTGTGATAGTTTCAACTGGTCAAGTTGCATGTTTGATGAACCACAACTTGGCCAAATGAATGTCTGAATAAAAAGTTATGTACTCACCATAACGTTCCATGTGAGTTGTTCCATCTCACCTTCATTCTTTACTGATGGGTTCGGAGCTGATCCATTGGCTCTGACACGGCCGTTTGCAAAGCTCAAGGTTTACCAGTAGCTCGGGACCAATCCCCTTATCCCATGATGCACTGCTGGAATTACCTCAGATATTGTTTGCTGCGTGTACTATATCCATGTAAGAGACCTACCCTCCCATAAAGAGGAAGGAGGATTGAGTAACCAGGAAGAGATCAGCCTCTAGGTCAACTATCAGCCAGGTGAGGGATGTAAGAATGAAGGCGAGATGCAACAACTCACATGAAACTTTATGGTGAGTACATAACTTCTTAATATGAAGTTGTTCAATCTCACCATTCATTCTTTACTGATGGGTAGCGTCCCTAGCACCCTCAAACTTGGGTGGCTCACGGGAGTACATTCTTCAGGACCATAAACCCAAAGGAAGCCCTGTCCCTAGAGGCCTTGTTAACTTTGTCATGAGTGATAAAAATATGAGGTTTAGACCAAGTGGCTGCAGTACAAATATTACCAAGGGGCAATTTGGCTTGAAATGCAGAAGATGTAGAAACTGCCCTGGTAGAATGAGCTTTAATCTTGTGTAGCAATGGCATATTAGCAGATGAATAAACAAAGGTAATACAGTCAGAGAGCCATTTCGAAACAAGAAGTTATGTACTCACCATAACGTTCGATGTATGTAGTCCATCTCGCCTCACATTCTTACCCGTGGGGTCGAGCCGAATGTCGGCTCCGACTCTGCCATACTTTAGCTCAAAGTCTTTCAATTGGATGGGCTAAGATGGTATCCCATGCTGCACTGCTCTCTATCCCCAGATCTAGTTTGCTGCGAGCACCAGCACTCACTCTCCATGCATAACAACACCGAAGGAAGGAAGAACAAACCAAGAATGAAGGGAATTCTGAAACCAGGCCTAACCTCTAGATCCTCCAGGACGGGGGAAAGTGGGAGGGGGGGGGGCCAAGTAAGAATGTGAGGCGAGATGGACTACATACATTGAACGTTATGGTGAGTACATAACTTCTTGATGTTATGTAGTCCAATCTCGCCTACATTCTTACTCGTGGGACGGCGTCCTCAGCACCTAAATCCTGGGAGGCTCAGTGGAATATACTCCTGAGCACTGTGGAACCAAAGGAAGACCTGCCTCTAGATACCACATCTAACTTGTAATGAGTAACAAAGGTGTGAGGAAATGCCCAAGTAGCCGCAGCACAAATATCATCCATAGACAATCTGGCCTGAAAAGCTGTAGATGCAGATACAGACCGGGTAGAGTGAGCCTTCACTTGGAACGGTAAATCTCTTCCCCCTGAGTATAAATGAAAGAAATACAACTGGAAATCCACCTAGACAACGTGACTTTGGAAACAGGAGACCCAATTCTGTTTTCCAAAAATGAAACAAACAACTGATCTGATTTTCTGAGGTCCTTCGTTCTGTGCAAATAAAATCGTAATTGTCTGTGCACATCCAACTGATGAAATTTGAATTCTACCTTGTCCGAGAACTGAGAAAAAAACACTGGTAATTTAATGGATTGGTTAAGATTACTAACTGATGCTACTTTGGGAAGAAAGGAAGGATTCAGTCTGAGAGAAACCCTGTCCTTATGAAAAATCAAATAAGGTGGTTTAACTGATAAGGCTTGAAGCTCCGAAACACATCTGGCCGACGTGATGGCTACCAAAAAGACAGTCTTCCAAGTTAAGAATTTTAAATCACAAGTGGCTGCAGGCTCATAGGGGGGTGAAGTAAGACCCTGTAGAACAAAGTTGAAGTCCCAAGGCATAACAGGTTCAGAGACAGGAGGACGAAGCAACATAGTGCCTTTCAGGAAAGCTTTACGAAGTCTATGTGCCATAAGACTAGGTTCGTCTGCGAAGTGAAAAGTAGAAATCACCGCCAACTGGACTTTAATGGTTGCGGCAGCTGATCCCTGGTTGAAAAGCATAGAGAGGAATTCCAATACTGACGAGATTGGAGCTGTGTAAGGGTCAATCTGTTTGGCATGCGCCCAGATGGAAAATCTCTTCTATTTGCTGTAATAAATCTTCCTCGTCGAAGGCTTATGAGAGGAAGATAGAATATGAACCACATCTGGCGAAAAATGGTGAGGTGGAAGTAGCCAAGCTGTCAACCGGAGGGTCCGAAGAGAGGGATGGAGTTGCCCTGACATATGAGTCAGTAAGTCTGGTTGTGGGTCCAGAATCCAAGGAGCGTCCATGAGGCAGGGATGGAGAAAGGGGAACCAAATTTGACGAGGCCAGTGTGGAGCAATCAGAATCATTTTGCTTCCCAAGGACTGCGCTTTCTGAATAACCTTTGTCAGCAAAGGAACTGGAGGGAAGGCATATAGTAGACCGGAGGGCCAATCGTGGACTAGAGCATCCCTGGGTGACTCCCCCTGAGGAGGGATAAGGGTGAAGTAGCTGCTGCATTTGACATTGAGGGGGCTGGCAAAAAGGTTGCATCAAGGCTGACCCCACCTGCGGAAAATCTGCTCCACAACTTGACAGTTCAGGGACACTCGTGAGGCATCAGAATAGCTCTGCTTAGCCTGTCTGCGATCACACTGGACTTCCCCAGAATGTGTGTTGCTACCAGAAAATGTTGGGAAGACACTGCCACACTCGCATGGCCTCTTTGCAAAAGGGATACGACTTGGTTCCTCCCTGTTTGTACAGATACCATACCACAGATATATTGTCCGACTGGATTGCAATAGTCCCAAGAGGAAGAAAGCTCTGAAGTGCTTGCAACGCTAGTAGCACTACTCTCATCTCCAGGACTTTGACATGCAGATGCATCTCGTGCTCTTGCCAAGTGCCTTGGACTGTCCTGCCTAGATAATGCCCCCCCTACCCCATCTGGGAAGCATCAGTGGTCACTGTGGCAACCGGAGGCAACGGAACGAAGGGTTTTCCTGCATTGAGGTTATCGGTATGAAGCCACCAACTGAGATCCTGTCTGCACCTGTCTGTGAGCAGAATAGGGTGAAAAAGTGGAAGACGTTGAAGAGATCACTGGGCAAAGAGTAGCCACTGAAGGAACCTCATATGTAACCTTGCCAAGGGAACTAACATAATCGTATCAGCCATCGTCCCCAACAATTGGAGGACCAATCTTGCCTTCACTCTCCTCAGAGGGAGCAAGGCATAAATCTGTTGTTGTAAAACTCCTGTGGTAAAAACGCCCGCATGAGCATGGTGTCTAATTCGGCGCCTATAAAGGTGACACGCTGCAAGGGCAACAAGGCAGATTTTTCCCAGTTCAAGGTGATGCCCAACTGTTGACATAGGTTGATAGTGGCATCTCTGGTCTGAAGTAGCAAATGCCTGGTGGTGGCAGTAAGGAGCCAGTCGTCCAGGTATGGAAACACTTGGAATCCCTGACGTCTCAAGTGAGCAGTCACCACTGCCATGCATTTGGTAAACACCCTGGGGGCTGTGGTGAGACCAAAGGGCAGGGCTCAAAACTGAAAGTGACTGGCTCCCAGCTGAAAGCGTAGGTGACTTCTGGATGCCCTGTCCATCTTTATGTGGTAGTAAGCATCCTTGAGGTCGATTGAGCACATCCAAACTTCTTTTCCCAACAATGGGAGAATAGATTGTAACGTGACCATTCGGAACTTGGACTTTTTCACATGGGTGTTCAATCGGCTGAGATCCAAAATGGGTCTCAGGTCCCCTGTCCTTTACGGCACCAAAAAGAATCTGGACTAAGTCCCTAATCTGATCTGGTCTGAGGGGACAGGTTGGATGGCTCCTTTTTCTAGCAGCTTTGAAACCTCTGAAGCTGCGGAATCCCTTTGACTGGGTGGAACATCCAGGATTTTCTTGACTGGAGGGGGAGTTGACGAGAAGGGAATGATATATCCTCCGGAAATTATTCGTAAAACCCATTGGTCCTGGGTGATACCTTACCAGGCCTCCGGGTATAATGAGATGCGACCCCCGACTGGCTTCGGAAAAGCACAGTCGGGACTCCCATCAGAAGCAGTGGTAGGGAGAACCATGAAAGGAATCGTGGTCTCCCGAGTTACGAGGGCTTCCTCTGCCCCTAGGGTGGCATCTATCTGAATAACCACCCCCTCCCCTGCCTCTGGAGGGGAACTCACCTTGTACATCGGGAAAAAACCACTGTGATTTCTTGAACCACATTTTCCCCACTCCTCTGGGCCTTGGGATAAGGCCTAGAGGGAAGGGAAAAATGGACTCCCTACGGCAGACAGTTTTTCCCTCTTGCTCGCACCTAGTGAGAGTGCCTTTCACCTTGGTTCCCTCTTGCTCGCACCTAGTGAGAGTGCCTTTCACCTTGGTTCTGAACAAAGAGGAACCATCAAACGGGGCGTTGGTGAATGTAGACTTGAAGGCCTCTGCGAAATGACAAAGGCGCATCCAGGCATGTCTCCTAAGAGCGACTCCTGAACTTGGTGCCCTACTCGCTCCCTCGGCTGCATAAGAGATCAGCCTCATGGAAGAGTTTGCAATAGAATTGAGGGTAGACATCTGAGCGTGGACTTTGAGCCTCCGCCTCAGAAACGTTACCCCTTAGAATATCTCCAAGCTCTTTTAGGAGATCTCTCTGGAGCCGTGTAAAGTGTGATAAGTAATTCAGTGACCGCAAAGTAAAGGCCGCTGAAGAAAACATACTCTTCCCGTACCGGTCCATGGTCTGGTGACTCCTTGTTAGGGGGATGGACGGTGGAAGAAGCCTCAGCCAATTCCTTCTTGGTGGCTGCTGCCACCACCATGGCATCCACAGGAACTCCCTTGGATAGAAATTCTTTATCAGCAGGGGCAGACAAAAATTTCTTGGGTCTCCTGGTGACTGGTTCCACAAAGTCAGGGGTTTCCCACACCCTTCGACAAACCAGATCCAAAAGTTCGAAGGGTAGAGACACCCAGGAGGCAAAGGGCTGAGCACCGAAAGCCTTCAGGAATACCGGCTCCTCTTCAGAGGGAGCTTTGGATGGCCAGTCACCTCTTTGCTTCACAATCTCTAGGATGTCAGAGAAAGAAACATCCTCAGTGGATGACTTAGGGGACCCCTCCGATTCCTCGAGGTCAGTGCCTGACGTGAGAGACTCATCTTGGGAATCTATGCGCTTCCTCTTGCACGTTCTCTTTCTGGGTGGCTCCTCAGGCAAAAACTCTAAGGGGCCCTCAGAAATATGGGGACCACTCATGGGGGTACCCTAAGGCCTTGGGGCTCTGCTGTCAAGAGATAGAGGGTGATCAGAAACCAGCACCGGTACTGTAGGGGACAGAGTGACCGAATCGTATGATGCCATGGATGACCTGGCCAGCACGCTCCACATTGCCTCGAAAGCTGGTCCCCCTGGGTCTGAAGATAGACCAGCCATGGAAGACCTCGGATCAGAAGGGACCAGGTCCAAAGCCGAGACAGGAGTCAGGCTTCCCCACGCCGAAGCACCGAGAGGGAAACTAGGAGCAGAGAGGTGTTCCGAAGCCTCCCCCTCGGGTCTGACCGAGGAATCCTGAGTCTTGAACCATGTGGACAGTGCCAGAGTCAGAGTTGACGTCGGAACCGATAAGCCAGGAGGGGCTGTCGGAACCTATCTAGGGACATCAAACGGAGCTGAGCACTCCGGCTCCGAAAGCTGAGATGCACTCGGAGGGGGGAAGTATCGATGCAGGTAGAGGGACCAGCTCCGGAGCCGACTGGGTAGGAGCCGAAAACAATTTAGCCAATACCGGTGACTGGAGAAGTCTCTGCACCACTCTATCGACATCCACATCCAATAAGGTCCTGGAGGATTTAGAAGATAGGGAAGGAGATAGAGACCTCCTCTCTGAAGGAGACCTGCGAGGAGGAGATACCGGCCTAATGCTAGGCGACCTGCTCCAAACAGGCTCCGAGAGAATAGGAGCCGAAGCAGGTTCCATAGAAACAGACACTTCCTGCGGCCCTGAGGACAATGGAGCTGAGGATGTCATCGAAGATTTAGCCATTTTCTCCGGCGGCTCCAAGGATACTGATGGAGCCGGGGATTGCTTTTTAGCCTTAGAAGATTTAGCTTTAGATAGAAGATTTAGCTTTAGATGGAGAAGACAAAGCTGGAAGCCCTCTCCAAATCCTCCTCGAAGGAGGGTTTCAGAAGTCCTTTCAAAATCAGTTTGTCTTCCTTTCCTGAGGAACATGCGGGCTAAAAGCATGACAAAAAGTACACGATTCCTGGAGGTGAATCGCTCCAAGACAGTACACACAGTGTGTCCATCAGTGATAGACATCTTATAACTGTACTTCGTGCACTTCTTACAGCCCGAGGGCTTATGCTCCTTAGTATCTTTAGACATAGTCACTACAAAAACTGAGTCACTAACCCAACAACCAGACCAATGGTCAATCAGCCACAAGTGTGGGAACAGAACAGACAGACAGTACAGCACAGCACAAAGACCTCTAACTTAAATGGTCCTAGAACACAAGGGCAAGAGGGAGGACTAGTTCATCTAAATTAAACGGTCTTAGCCCAAGGGAAAGTAAGTTAGCACACAAAGGTAAAGCGAGGGGACAAACTAGGTCCTCTAACTGAAATGGGCCTGGCCTGTTGGAAACAGCTAGTGGGATACCACAAGAAACACGCTAAGACAAGAAAAAAACAATTTTTCCACAAACCCACTCAAAGATAACAAACAGCTATGAAAATAATGAAAATAGCTTTTTTTTTTTTTTTTGCAAAAACGTCTCTGCTATAAAGATGAAAAGAATACTTAGCCACAGCCAAGAGCGAGAACACGTCCGTGCTACATGAGCGGCAAACGAGATCTGGGGATAGAGAGCAGTGCAGCATGGTATACCATCTTAGCCCAGCCAATTGAAAGACTTCGAGCTAAAGTATGGCCGAGTCGGAGCAGACATTCGGCTCCGAACCCACGGGTAAGAATGTAGGCGAGATTGGACATGCATTTAGCCACTGGTCTACTTTTTCTGGCTTCAGAGAATGATACAAAGAGCTTGTCTGATTTTCTGACATCTTTTGTTTTGTCCAAATAATATCTGAGCGGTCTGTGAATGTCAAGTTTGTGCAACATATACTCAAGGTTATTGGAATGGTTAGGGAAGAAGACTGGCAGCTCAATGACTTGGTTGACATTAGATTCCGAACAAACTTTGGGCAAAAAGAGCATGAAAAATCAAATAAAGAGGGCTGATAGATAAGGCTTGCAGTTCTGACACTGCAGGCAGAAGTAATAGCCACCAGAAATATGGTTTTCCATGATAAGAATTTCAGGTCACAAGATGATGCTGGTTCAAATTGGGGAAGAATTATACGAGACAGCATAAAGTTTAGATTCAAAGGAGAATAAGGAGTTTCCACTGGAGGCCTCATGTGGAAGGTTCCTTTGAGAAAGGCCTTGGACAACTTGTGGGACATTATGTTTAGCCCGTCCACTCCGAGATGAAAGTTAGATATAGCAGCCAACTGGACCCGAACTGTAGCAGCTGCTGCTCCTTTATTAAAGATCATAGTCAAGAATTCTAAAATGGACGTCAAGGAAGCTCGATAAGGATCAATGTTCTGTTTAGATGCCCATATAGAAAATCTCTTCCACTTACTAAGATATAATCGGCTTATGGGAAGACAAGAGGATCTGCCTTGTCTCATTACAAAGGTCATGAAGCCTGGCTATGAGGGGAACTGGAACAGCCAAGCTGTTGGCTTCAGTGACTGCAATGAAGGATGGAAGTCCCCCGATGGATGTGTGAGAAGGTCCGGAATCAGGTCCAGAATCCATGTATCCTCCAATAGATGACGATGAAGAAATGGGAAACAAATCTGCCAAGGCCAATGAGGGGCTATAAGAATGATAGTCCCTCCCAGCAACATTGCTTTCTGCAGGAGTCTGGGTATTAGAGGGATTGGGAAGAATGCATAGAGGAGACCCGGGGGCCAATCGTGTACAAGTGCGTCTCTAGGGGGTTCTCCCGGAGGGGGAATCAGGGCAAAGTAGCTTCTGCATTTCATGTTGATATGACTGGCAAAAAGACTGCAGCAAGGCTGGCCCCATTTGCGGAAAATCCTGTCTGCAATCTCTTGTTTGAGGGACCACTCGTGCGGCAACAAAATTGCCCTGCTCTGTTTGTCTGCTATCAAGTTGGATCTCCCTGGGATGTGCGTTACCAGCAGAAAGCGCTGGGAGGAGACAGCCCACTGCCAAACTCTGAGGGCTTCTCGGCAAAGGGGGTAAGACGTGGTCCCACCTTGCTTGTTCAAGAACCAGACTACTGACATACTGTCTGTCTGAATTGCAATCGTCCCTAGAGGAAGAGAGTCTTGGAAGTACTGCAACTCCAGAAGTACTGCTCTCATCTCCAGAATATTGATATGCAGATGTGACTCTTGATCCGTCCATGTGCCTTGAGCAGTCTTTCCCTGAAAAGCCCCCCCCCCCAATCAGGGAAGTGTCCGTGGTCACAGTGGCTACTGGAGGGGGTAGTACAAATGGGCGTCCTATGGTTACATGGAGACGTCAACCATCACTGGAGATCTCTCTTGCAAGAGTTTGTGATTAAAATCATATGACTCATAGGACTACTGACTGAACAGAAGCCACTGAAGAATCCGCATATGCATCCTTGCTAATGGTATGGCCAAGATCACTGCAGCCATCAAACCTAATATTTTTAAGACTTCTGCGGCTGGTGCTCTGTCCTTCGACACTAACGAACTGAAGTACTGGCGAGGAAGAAACACCCTCTCGATTGGTAGTCGTAGAGTGGTGAAGTGTCTAACTCTGCCCCTATAAAGACGATATGCTGCGATGGCGACAAGGCTGATTTTTCTGAGATGACTGTAATGCCTAAGTGATGGCAGAGTGTCAGATTGTATTCCCTCGCCTGAATCAGTTGATGCCTGGTGGTGGAGGTAAGGAGCCAATCGTCTAGGTACGGAAACACCTGGAATCCTAGACGCCCCAGATGAACCATGACCACTGCCATGCATTTGGTGAACACTCTGGGGGGCTCTAGTGAGACCAAAGGGCAGGGCTCGAAATTGATAATGACTGGCTCCCAGCTGGAAACGCAGATCTCTGGATGGCCTGGCCATTTTTATGTGGTAGTACGCATCCTTGAGATCTACAGAGCACATCCAATTGTCTCTTCCTAAAAAGGGGAGTATAGACTGTAGAGTGACATTCCGAAACGTCTCTTTCTTCACAAATTGGTCGAGTCTGCTGAGGTCCAAAACAGGTCTCCAGTCCCCTGTTTTCTTTGGAACCAAAATGAACTTTGAGTAAGTTCCTGATCCTATTTGGTCTGCTGGGACTGGCTGGATGACGTTTTTCTAGCAAATTGCGGACCTCTATAGTTGCTTGTTACCTGTAACTTGGTGGAATGTCCGGGATTTTCTTTGGGTTGTGGGTGGAGTGGAGAACGGTATGAAATACCCTCTGGAATTAATACTTTGTACCCAACTGTCGTTTGTTATATCTTGCCAGGCATTTGGGTACAAAGATAAGCGACCCCCCGACTGCCTCCAGTGCAGAACAGTTGGGCCTCCTTTCAGGAGCGCTGATTGGGTTGACCAGAGAAGTGATCTCTGTCACCCTGGTGTTGCGAACCCCCTCTGCCACGAGGGCGGCGTCCTCCAGTGTTACCCCCTCCTCTGCCCCTAGAGGGGGGTTCACCAAGTGTGTCCTGAAAGGCTCTTTGGGCTTTTTGGAACCACATTTTACCTCCCCATTGGCCTTTGGGATAAGGCCGAGTAGGGGTGGAAAAACAGACTCCAACGGCAGACAGAGTCTTTCCCTCCTGCTCACACCTGGTGAGAGTTTCCTTCACTTTGGGCCCAAACAGGGATGAGCCATCAAAACGGGTGTTGACAAATGAAGACAAAGGGCTCCACGAAGGAACATAAGTGCATCCAGGAATGTCTTAGTAGAGCAATTCCTGTACCCGCTGCCCTACTTGTCCCATTGGCTGCATACAATAGGAGACGCATGGATGAGTTCAAAATGGAATTTAGGGTAGCAAGTTGAGCGGCAACTTTGTCGGAAGCCCCTGCAGCTACAGTACCCTGAAGAGAATCTCCCAACTCCTTAAGGAGATCTCTCTGCAGTCTGATGAAATGGGTCAATAGTTCAGGGATCGGAGTGTAAAAGTCGCACAACTAAACGAGCATTTTCCATATCGATCCATGATCCTGGACTCCCTGTTAGGTGGATGGATCGACGAGGAAGTCTTGGACATTTCCTTTTTGGTGGCCTCCGCCACCACCATGGCATCAACAGGGACTATTTGGACAAAAAGACTTCTCTATGGGGGCAGAAATGAACTTATTAGGGCTCCGAGGGACAGGTTCCATGGACTTCAGCGACTCCCACACCCTCCGATAAACCAGCTGCATGAGGTCATCAAAGGGCAGAGATACCCAAAAGGTGGAAGGTTGAGACCGGAAAGCCTTCAGGAGAACTGATTCATCCTCAGAGGGCTTTTGGACTGCCAATCACCCCTCTGCCTAAGGATCGCGAGTATCTCCGCAAAGGAGATATCCTCAGCGGGGGATTGTGGTGACCATTCTGACTCATCCAAGTCAGTGTCAGATGTCAAAGACTCCTGTGGGGAGTCCAACTGTCTCCTCTTACACAATCTCTTCCTTTGGACCTCCTCAGTGGGAGCCTCTGGGGAGGTCTCGGAAGAGTAAGGGGCACCCTGTGGGGCTACTTGAGGCTCAGGGTCTCTACGCTTGGCCTGGATGATGGAGGCAGAGGCGGACACAGGCACTTTGGGGGAAGAAGAGGCCAGACCTGATGTCGAAGGATGTCTTTGGGGACAAGGCTCTCCTCATGGCTTCGAAGGCATCACGGCTCTGATGAGAAGGAGTCGACGGACATGAAAGAACCGCCAGCCCCTCCCACACTGAGGCCGTGGGCTCCGAGCCCAAGGCCCCAAGAGGAATCCTCCCCGGACCCAACAGGAGAGTGTCGGCTCCTAGAGTCCCCGGTCAGCGCCAAGGACGTCAGAGTAGATGGAACCGATGACACCGGAGTAGGTTTTGGCTCCGAAGGATCCATGATCAGCAGGTCGGTCCCCTCTGGCTTTGAAGGTCCGGTACGGCTCGGAGGAGAAGCAGTCAAATCTGGGGTAGTAGTCTTCAGTTCCGATGCTAGGGTCGGAGCCGACAACAATTTAGCAAGGCCTGGTGCCCGTAAGAGCTTCTGCACCAATTGGTCCATATCCAAATCCAAAAGGCTGACAGAAGACCTGGAGGAGTGCACCAAAGGTGCCGATTGAAGGAATGGAGATGCAGGTCTATCAGAGACTGGCTCCAGAACTGTGGGCCGGCTCCGAAACGAGAAGACACTTGGCTACGAAGGCTGTGGAGCCGATGTCCCAGGTTCCTCCACTTTCTTAGACTTTTTAGACTCCCTGGAAACCTTGGAGTCTGCAGAAGATTTGGAGGACTTGCTGGCCCCATCCTGGTCAGTCAAAGCTTCGGCAAAAGGATGCTTTAGCAAGCCTCAATTAACAAGTTTCCTTTTCCTCTCTAATAAAACCCTCGTGGAAAAGGAGTGGCAGATACTGCAGGACTCCTGCAAAAGCACAACACCTAAACAATAAATGCACTGAACGTACCCATCGGTCAGAGACATCTTTTGAACGCAGTCTGGACATTTCTTGAATCCAGACTTTGGGTGTTTTTCCTTATCCTCAGACATCTTGCAAGAAAAATCTTTAGGCTTAACACTATAACAAACCACACAAGCCTAAATACAACCTAAAAGTTATATCACAAACTACACTAAGGCTCAAGTCAACATGCCTAAAATATAAAACACACTAAACAATGGGCCAACAATAGCTACAGATATATATATATATATATATATATATATATATATATATATATATACACACACACACACACACACACACACACGAAGCCACTACAACTATACTAAATAGTAAAGGCACCAAGGGTAATGGTCTAATAGAAAAACTACAGTAACTATTATAAGACAAATCTAACTAAGAGACTGAAAAAATTATGGAATAACTTGCAAAAAAACAATTTTTTGTTCAAAAAAGGCTTGAGCGAACTGGAACCACTGAGATCCGTGCCGCAGCAAACTAGATCTGAGGTAATTCCAGCAGTGCATCGTGGGATAAGGGGTTTGGTCTCGAGCTACTGGTAAACCTTGAGCTTTGCAAATGGCTGTGTTGGAGCCAATGGATCGGATTCAAACCCATCAGTAAAGAATCAACAGCGAGACTGAACAACTTCACATTATATGTTTCACTGCGTTTCAGGTGGTCTACTTCACAGCCTAAAATGTAATGTACCACATTATACATTATGCTAGCAGGTAACTTAGATGTTCATCCTTTAGGTCCTGCACTGTAAGAAAAATGGTTCTCAGACAGAAGTCCCCACAGTACATGTACAACTGTTGAAAAAATATGGTACTTTGTGCCTCTTTCTGCACAATGTGGCATCCAATGGAATATCACGCTATGTAACATGAAAAGTAAGTGTTACAACTAACAGCAGTAAGTGCTGTAGTCTGTCAAAGAACTGATGTCATCAAATTCATGAAGTAATCTTGTCAAAAGAAACATGTTCAGCTAATTCACACATTCCACTGCTCAGCAACACTGTCTGATAAATGGTATTTGACAGCAGTCTGTAACCAAGACAAAATTTATGCACAGTTTTCCTATATCCCATGTATAGTTTAGACATTTCTACTTCTGGTTTATTACTACTATGGGCAGCTGTATGAATATATGATTGGCTGAATTTCACTGCCTGTCCACATGGTTAGTCCCTGCACGAAGTTCTAGTCTTTTTATGTGACAGCGCTCCCCAATGTCAAATGAGTATCTGTGACATGTTTTATGGCTTTTACTAGGAAAATAAAATGTTTTATGATTAAACTTCCTCTTCGCATTCAAAATACTATCAGCAGTATATATTACAAAGCACTATAAAAGAGCATATATTCAGGCTCGGCTCCCACTAACTACCTCCTAAACATGTCATCGGTGCTTTAATGTCTGTGTTGAGCATGTAACACACTGTCCTACCTGTGGCTTTTGACTTGTTTCAACCTCTGCTTTGATTCCAAGTGTCTGAGCAATAGTTTCAAGAGGAACTTTATCACCAGGGAAGTCCTGAATAAAATGAAGGAGCACCTGTGTTCCTCCTAAAGGACACAGAAAATAAAGGACAAGGTAAATGTTTAGAACCACAACTTTCAATTGCATCTATAAAACAAACTTCTTCACCATAGAGTCAGATCCATTACGCAAAATATATTTTCACTAAAAATAAATATCAGAGGAATGTCACAGTCTAATAAGATATAAAACTGCATGAATAAGTGCCATTACAATGACTACATAAATATTTTAGCAAGCAATTATGCCACAGATATTTTTCTATTTATATATTAACTTGTCAAGTGCTCAACACTAATTTGACTTTTTATTAAAAGTAATACTAAATAGCAGTCCCTTAAGTCATTTTTTTTAATTCTGTTTACAATCCAAGAAACATTTTGACCATTAGATGCACCCTCAACATCTATCTGGCCCACAAGTCTTATATTAGGACATGAGACTTCACATTCTGTGAACCAGTCAGGGAAGTTGGCGCAGTCTTGCTATGGACTCCTCCTTAACCACTGGGACTTGTCATTTATTCAGAGCTCCTCTGTGCCAGGCTTGAACACCTGTGATTGTTTCTAAAACCATCTGGACCAAAGTATTTGTTGCACTTGCTGTGACTGTCTCAGTGCTATTGAACACTTCTGTGCTGTATTTATTGATTTTGTTAAATTTATCACTATTTTTCAGCCTGCACTTGTTAAAAAAAACTGCCATCTGTTTTTTTACTGATCTGCTCTTAGGTTGTTTTAACTGTAATAATATTTCCTAACCTCCTTTGGTACTGTAAAGCTGTTCTGAGTTTGACAAAGTTCTCCTGAGTCTACCAAAATATTTATAAGTTTTGCAAAGTTTTTCCATGCTGCTGTTTCCTTACACTGTGCACTTTTTTCTGTATTTCGCTTAACATTTCTCAGGGTTAGTGAACTTATTTCCAAGGATTCCTGATACTGCAGGAACTCTGACTTCTGTTAAAAAGCATTTAACTACACTTGAGCTCAAAACCAGTTTGTTTCAAGTTCTTTTGTACTCTGGTGGGAGCACAGCCGAATTCAACCCATCCAAGATGGAAACTGCTGGTGAGATGTTTATTGTGTTTTATCTGATTGGTCTGAGGGATTAACTGTGTAAAAGGTTTTCATCCTGCTTGTATAAAAGAATTACACTTTGTGATGCTGTGCTTATTTATTCAGAGCTTTCCTGTGCCTGTCTTGGACATCTGTGACTACAAGACTTGGATTGCTTCTAAAACCATCTGGAACCTACAAAGCTAATACAAGTGTTTTTTGCACTTGCTCCAACTGTCTCAGTGCTAATTTAACATTTATGTTCTTCATTTGTTGATTTTGTCAAATGTATCACTGTTTTTCGGCCTGCACTTGTTAAAGAAACATCATCTGTTTGTTACTGTACTGCTCCTTTAACAGTATTGTAATTATTTCCTAACCTCCTCTTGTATTGCAAGAGCTGCTCTGAGTTTGCCAAAGTTCTCCTGAGTCTGCCAAAATATTTCTGAATTTTTCAAAGTTTTTCTGTGTTGTTGTAGTTCTCTTACGTTGTGCACTTTTTTCTGTATTTTGTTGAACATTTCAGAGTCAGTGAACTTATTTCCATGGATTTCCTGACCCTACACATATTCAAACAGTTGTAAAGCATTTGTTACTACACTTAAGCTCAAAACCAGCTTGTTTTACATTAATAGGGTTCTTTTGTACTCTGGTTAGAGCGGTAGTGCAAATGTAGTTCGCAGTGCTTTGTATATAAGCAAACCTATCCAGTTTAAAATTTATTTATTTTGCTGTGAGGCTTACAACGCTAACGCTGATCCTGTATAGGAAATGCTCTCCATAGTTTCCCACTGTTCACATCTGCTCAAAAAGCTACCAGTTTGCGCAGAGTGCAGTACCACTGCAGGTCAGCTAACAGGAGCTGCTCAGTGCTTGGTGACTTTTGCCAGAGGTCTGGCGAGATTCTGCTGAAAACCAAAGCATCCACTGCTTAAAAAAAAAAAAAAAAAAAAAAGTACTTTTTAATTATTTTTTGCACTTTGACTGTATTTTATTTTTGCTGCCTCATTTTGCTGATTTTTACTGTATTTGTCTGCACTTTAAAAAAGTTGTTCTGTTGGCTTAAGTAGCTAGTACATAGCATGGACTAGATTTAGACCTGCTGAATCTAGACTGTATTGTTATACTTTAGCACTATTCCAGCCATCTTACATGAACAGGGCCCTGCCTGCACCCCATGGCAGAGTTGTGTAGTTCTGAGCCTCATCAGAGTTGGATATTACTGGAGGAAAGCTTGTGTGCTTTCCCACTGGTACTTTAAAAGTGTTTAATTTCACGTGTATTTAATCCTCGCAGTTGCACGTAGCTGCACACCATGCAGTGGGGATCAGTGGTGCCCTATACTGACACAAACACCTTTTTCTCCTAGATGTCTGTTAGTGAACCCCTCCCAAGCTTCCCTGCTGCAATATGGGAAACTCAGTTGCGCACTGAAAAGTATTGCCATAGTGTCCACCCCTAGCCTTCTATAGAAAAAGCCCCTTTGTTAATCCTAGAGCAAAATCTGGTCAAACTAGCCCACTCCCCACTAGTAGTTATGGTAAAAACGCCATAATGGACATTCAGTTTCCAACCATTTCTCTGGCCAGCCTGATTGACATATATACTTTTTCTGATGTATATTGATAACGACTTACTCCTAAAACAAACAAATACAATATGTGAGAGATGTAATTACATTATGAATTTGGAATCCATTCTCTCACATACCAACAAACTGGACATCAAACAGATTTTCAGACACACACACACACACACACACCACCTTTCACACACAAAACAAGGCCACAACAAACTCACAAGTGGAAGTACTCTATAAAAGCCTACCAAAATATCAGAGAACTTCCAAATGCAAACCACTTGCACACACTACATGACACATACAAATATACCTCAACACTGGGTAAACAGTATGACCCTCGAGCTACTCCAGTTCCAACTAACTATAGGTAAAACACCCTACCACATTAATTCTAGCTACAGATCCCCCACCATGAACCAAGAGAAGCACACTGCCTACCTGGCTTTACTATAGTCACTCACTATACAGTCAAACACTTTGGTCATGGGAAATTTCAACTAACCTTCCATCGACTGGGCGACATACAAAAGCACAAACATGCTAAGGTTCCTAGACTTTGTCAATACAAATGCCCTGGAACAGCTAGTCTGCACCCCCCACAAGGGGCTCAAATATTTTAGACTTAGTACTCCCCAACATGGGGGGGGGTCACTGCACTATCGTCTGTGTGCTGCCCTCCCTGGTAAGGTCAGACCATAAATCTGTCTCGTTCAAAGTAAAGATCAGACCCGACACCCCCACAAGAGGAAAAAAAATGAAATTTCTCCAAAGCAAGCTACAGCCTACTAGACGATGGTATAAACAGTTTCAAAACCCCTGCTAACACTGCCAACAATGACTCCTATGCAAAGGAATACACAAATGTCCTGTATGACCACCTAAACAACTGTATAGACTCGGGTGTACCAGACTAGATTAAAACAAGGTCCTCTTGAAAAAAAACAGGCCACCTTGATGGACCTCAAGCATAAACAGGTTATATTCAAAAACAACCAAAATGAAATAAAATCGACAAACTAAAGTAAAAACACACAAGAGAAGACAAGGGTACCACTCCAAAGATATTTAATGTTAGAGCTTTCGTCCACTTTCTTAAATTAACTTCTTCAGACAACTCCATCCATTCAAATACATACATAAATAGTAAATATGAAACAGTTACATCACAAATCACAATTATTTAAAGTCACACACCCTCCTACATAACCAAATCACACTAGTTTGAAAAAATATATATAAAAAATTATTACAGGAAATAAGAAAATTATATTACAGAACCATAAATAATGATCTAGAAATGCAAACAAACGTGCAACACTGCATTTAAAATGTTTCATTAAAAACCTCAAATAGTCAATACAGGGTTACATTGTTGCTAATATCACGTTTCTAGTGATTTTAATTTCAAGATGCATTTCAAAGAGCACTGGTCATTTAGCCCAGGATCCACCCCTAATGTCCTCACAAGCCTGTTCTATAACAAAATAATGAAAGTAATGACCAGGATTTTCTATAATGTGTTTTGTTAAGGAATTTGTGATATTCAATTTGCTAATTATACTGATGCTCATAAATGAGTCGTCTTAGATGCCGTTCTGTTTTACCAAAATCAAAACTAGTACATACCTGGCACTTAACAAGGTACACTACCCCCAAAGTGTCGCAATTAAATTTACCATTAATGTTATAATCATGGTCATGTATATAAAATTTCTCGTGACCTCAGTGTATTTACAAAAATTGCAACAACCACATTGAAACATACCAGAGTTTATAAGGGGCAGGTTTTTACCCGTTTTAATCTACCCATTACAGTTGATCAATCAAGCGACAGCTGAAGTGGTTAGGAAGAGGAATTTAGGTGGTTTAAACCTATTTTAAAATAAGGGTTTGGGGTATGAGGATTTTGGTCATGGTACGAATGATAGTACATTGGTCACTTCACCCCCTTCAATGTTAGCTGACAGTTTTAATTCAAACTTTATTATCCCCTTTTTCTCTGATGCTACCATGTTGAGGGACATCCTTTTGAAGAACTGGGCATTGCTAAATGATGAATCATCTATTAGGCATAGGCTAGGTGAGACCCCTAAACTGTTTTTTAAAAGGGACTGTAACTTAAAAAGTATCCTTGTGTGCATTCCTATATCGTTATTTATGGTTGTGTGATACAATTCTTATACTTTCCTTTAATATTTTATATATATTTTTTATATACATCTTTTTTCCTACTAGTGTGATTTGGTTATGTAGGAGGGTGTGTGACTTTAAATAATTGTAATGTGTGATGTCATTGTTTCATATTTACTATTTAATTATGTACTTGAATGGATGGAGTTGTCTGAAGAAGTTCATTTAAGAAAGGGGACAAAAGCTCCAACATTAAATATCTTTGGAGTGGTACCCTTGCCTTCTCTTGTGTTATAAATAGGTTATATAACAAAAGGAACAGACTGATGTCTAAGAACAAGAGGAAACTTACTCAGCAGAAGAATACTCTCCATCGCTTTAACAACCAAATAGGATAGCATGTAAACTCTTCTAAAGCTAGCTATGAAGCTAAATTAGCTTCCCTAGCTAAGGATAATCATAAGGCATTCTTTAGCTACATTCAGTATCTAAAAGGGAATGCCCACGTATGTGTTAAATCTATATTGGATGGTACCTCTCATACTGAATTGGAGGAAACTGCCAACCTGTTAGTAGACAGATTTAGTGCAAACTTCACCCCCGTCCACACCAGCCATATCCCAAAGCATACCAGACACAAGTCCTCTACTATCTCCATAGAGTAGGCCATATCCATGCTTTCCCAAGGCCAAAAACATGCCCTCTATGGGACCAGATAACATCCAAGGCTGCTTACTAAATAATCTAAAACAAGATCTAGTGGAACCACTTGGCACCCGAGTGCTGGCTTTGTTCCAACAGAATGGAGAACAGTAATCCCCTTGCATAAAGGGGTTCCATCAACTAACCTGGAGAACTAGAGACCCATAAGCCTAACCAGTCTTATATGCACAGCCATGGAAAGAATCATCATGGACCTTAACAAGGACAGAGGTGACCTTCAAACTCTTGACATGACTCAGTCTGGCTTTGTTAAGGGTAAATTATGCTTATTGAACCTGGTGGACATCTTTGAGAATATCACCAAAGCCTTGGATGAAGACAGAACAGTACATACTATCTTGACTTAGCCAAGGCTTTTTGACACAATCCCCCACTCAGGTATCATTGAGAAACTCTCCCAGCCGGGGATTAACCCATACGTCAATCACTAGATGGGTAGCCAACTGGCTCAGTAAGAGAACACATACTGTCAACGTTGGGGATTCCGCCTCTACCAGTAGAACAGTTACCAGTAGCATACCACAAGGATCTGTGCTGGGCTCTCTACTGTTTGGAATCTATTACTTGGAAATCCAGGCAAAAGTAGATGGCCTGTGGCTTACCAAGTTCGCTGATGATTGCAAACTGGGAGCAATCACCGAGTCCCCAAATGATGCTAACACAGTACAAAAGGGGTTAACACAAAACAAATGACTGCTGCCAACCCACAGACAAAAAATAAAAGTGCATTATTATTATTATTTTTCTTATTACTTCTATTATTTATTTTTTTAGGTTTATTATTATTATTATTATTATTATTATTCCCTTTGGTAAAGAGGAAGTCCCTGCAAATTACAACATTGACAGTACCCCTTTAAGTTCAAACCCAGTGGTGTGTGATTCAGGAACACAGGTTGATAGCAATCTAAACTTTGATCACCATGTGTCTACGGTGGTAAGGAAGCCTTTTATGTTGCACATCTCATAAGTAAGGGCATTGCATCCAAGACCAAGGATGTTATGACTTCTCTGTAGTTGGCCCAAATCAGACCACTAATAGAGTTCAACACGCACTTTTGCATGTACCTCACCAGAAACTTGCAGCAGCTGGAGACCACAGAGGTTTCTCACCAAAAAAATTCATGGCCTCCAAAACATGATTGAAATGGAAAGACTGAAAGCCTTGTCACTGTACTCTGTATCCACAGGCTGCTGAGAGGTGACTTGTGCTGGCCTACAAAGCAGTCTCTGACCTTGCCCTAATGGAAATGTTGCACATCCGCAAATCAAATGGGACAAGCATCACTCACTCCAGGAATCTCAACCTAGCCTGCGACATTAACAGAATATGCTGGAGACACAGATACATCTCCCAGAGATTGCTGCTCTTCTGGCATAAACTCCCAATTCATGTGAAGGAGAGCTCCTCAATGACCCTATTCAACCCAGATGAATGGATTGGAGATCGTAAATTCACCTGGGGGGATAGCACCTATGTCCTCATGGACAGGGGACAGCTGGTGCCGATCATAGATGCACCATGTGAATAAAGACCATCTAACCAAGGTCAATTAGGGGACACTGGTATAACATGGCTAGGCTTGATAAGGGCCTGGGGCCATTAGCCTAATAACTGTGTCCACTACACCATGCCATGGACAGGTGCTTGCTTCTGCACACCCATACTCTCAGATGGAATTCAATATTCCTCTCCTCACTGCACATGAAGCTTGTATTCATTAAGTCACTATGTAGTTATGTGGTCTTTCTCAAAAACAAAACTTCCTCCTATGGGACAGAAACCATTTCATAGGTAAGTACTACATTAGTAGCCGTTGTGGGACACTAAGCCTATCCTATTTCCCTGTACCTGTTGTCTGTGAGGTAAACACTTCAACCATTATGCCAACCCTCAACTTCTAATGGCTTTGTTAGCATTTTTCAGAGAGCCCATTACTTCTGACCCAGTCCAAGAGCAGATTACAATCTTCCAGCAATTGTGTCCATAGTCTCTGAAACAGGTTCATAGGTTTATGGTTAGTATTAAGCTTTCTGCCTTTCTGGGCCATTTAAAGCCTAGCCACATACCTCTCAAGTGTACCTCATTACAAGGAACGTACCTAATTTGGGGTCTTAAACAGTTCACGTTCTTCGAAGTTCCTCAAAGTTCCACACTGAAAGACTGTCACACATTCAGTGCTAGGAACTGTTTTAAGTGAAATCCATTGTAAATAGAAATGAATTATATTAATTCATTAAAAGTTCTTCTTTGTAAGTAAACCCAACATATTTTAACCATCCTATGACCTTCCTAGTTGAAGATATTAGTAAGCATTAGTATGTATTCCACATTTTGCCCATTTGTTCCACATTACGAGGGCTAGTGTTCCTCACTTTGGAGATGGAAAGTTGAGAGCTATGCCTAGCCAAATTTCCCAACCCAAAGTTAAGAATCACTTCATGCCCCTTCCTGTCCCCAAATCCCACACTCCCTACTATCTCTACATTTATTCTAAACTATATCCCTCTCCCTTAATTTCCAATCAGTTAGGCCAAACCATTATACTTTCCCCTCCCTGAAACCTGACACAGTCATGCTGCTACCTAACATAACACTCCTTACCTGCATACTTCTTGCTCACATTACATCCTACCAGGGCTCCACAGTGATAACCCCCAACCACTTTCATTGCACACTCATCACCTTCCCTCAAACATTCACACCAACTATACAGCCCCAACCACCAAAAGCCTCCTCCCAATAAACGTACTCCATTACCAAACACCTGCCACATTCAAGAATAAAATGTCCCCAAGACATGAGCACATTACTATTTATATAAAACATATCCTAAACACCCTCTCTAAACTAGCCCTCAATGGAGGCATCCACCCTAACCCTAGTCCTCTAAACTCTAACCCTACCCCAAACCCTCTTCCAAAGCACCCCCCATAACTCAAATCACAGCCAACAAAATAAATCTGACCTTCTTCTAATGTCCCTAAACATCAGAAGCATATGTAATAAAATCCAAGACCTACATATGCCAACATAAGCTTGTACTCCCCAGATATTCTCATCCTAAATGAAACCTGGCTCAAACCTCACATCAAAAGTGAGGAAATACTCCCACCTGGATATAACATCCTTCACATAGACAGACTGTCCAAGAAAGGAGGTGGTGTAGCACTGAAACTTAAACACCACCTCAATATCCAAATCCTCAACATATCTGCCCCCCAGTATGACAATGAAGAAATCCTTTATGCAAATTTCAAACTAAACCCAAAAAAGAACAAATAAATATCATAGGATGCTATTTCCCACCAGAGCAAAATATAACACTCCTAGAAAATATCCTGAGCTGGGCCAGTCTTTCTCTACCCCAGGAAACTATCATTCTCTGCAACTTTAACATTAACCGTCTATCCTGTAATAATCTCCCAGCCCTCCACCTAAATCTCCATGAGTTCACTCAACTAATCCAATTTCCTACCCAAATCAGTAAAAAACCTAACAATCATTCCATTCTTGACCAGATCTTACTCAAAGCCCCTCACTCTTGCCTAATAAGCTGTCTACCTGACTGCCTCAGTGACCACTCCCCAACTTTCCTCTTTAGTACACCACATAAACAGTATCAAGACCATTACCCAAGGCAAATACGGAACAAAACCAACTTCAACCCCAACTGATTTATCTCCTCCCTCCAAAAAATTAACTGGTCACCACTAAAATACCTCAACCTAGATGAGACTGTCCACTTCAACATCACCTTCCTCAGCATCCTAAACATGCATGCCCCTGTAAGAAACGCCAAAGTCAGAACCAGGAGTGCCCGTTGGTTACAAAACAGCACCAGAATCCTTAATGAAAACCAGAGATAAGGCCTGGGAACACTGGCACCTAACAAAAAAAGCCTCAGATAGGCAATCCTTCCTTGAACTACACAATAAGGTCAAAAAACAAAATTAGACCAATCCCTTTACTATCAATCCACCCTAAACTCTACCCACCAAAATCCTAAGCAGTTCTTGTCCACTATTAACGCTATCCTCTGCCCAGGGAAAGTAGACACCCCCCAGCAGTATTGCTGAATCCTTCAACAAACACATCATTGAAACTATAGTATCCCTAACCAAACACTTCTCTACATCTGACCCCCCCACTCCTAACCCTAATCCCCCCCTTTTTTTTCTTCTCCTCAGTACCTACCTCCTAAAGACTTCTGTCAAAACTTAAACCCACCAAACTCGCAGCTGACAACCTCCCCTCAAAATACCTAAAAATTGCAGCTGATGCACTAGCTTACCCTATTTCCATATTAATCAGCCATTCCATATCTGAATGCTATGTTCCCTCTCTATGGAAAATATCCCACATCATTCCCCTCCACAAGGGCAGCCCCTCCCCCGACCTCTCCAATTACCACCCCATCGCTATCCTTTCCCCTCTCCAAGATACTTGAAAAATGCATCAATGCTCAGGTCTCTAACTACCTCCTAACTAATAATCTCCTCTCCAATACCCAACATAACATCAGGCCATATCAGAGCACTACCACCGCTTTGTTCACCTTCACCAACACTATCCATCATAAAAACAATGGTCTCTTCTCCACTGCTATATTTCAAGATCTTTCTAAGGCCTTTGACATAGTATCCCACAAACTACTACTCTCTGTTTTCCCCAACCTTTCGTTTTTGCAATTAGCCACCAAACGGTTCCACAGCCATCTATACGGCCGCCAGCAATCAGTTATCTGGGATGATAACCTACCTCCTCGCCTTTCAGTCACTTTCAGTGTCTCCCCAAGTTTCTATCCTTGGCCCCCTAATATTCTCACTCTTCACTAACAACCTACATACTGCTACCAGACATGCATCTCTCACACAGTACGCAGATGACTCTACCCTCATCTGCTCTGCTCCCACTCTACCAGAACTCCCAACAAATCACACAGGAATCATTTTCATCTGTAGAAAGCTGGCTATCCAACGCTCAGCTCCTACTCAACCCCAGTAAAACCAAACTCCTTATCTTCCAACCCTCCAAATAAAACCTCCCCCTACTTCAACATTCTTGCTAAAGACAATACTAACATCTCTCCATCAGAACACAACAAACTATTCAGCTTGGGGATTGACAACAAATTTAGATTTGACACCCACATATCTCTTTCAATATAAAAGTTCACAAGAAACTTGGTGCATTATACAGAAACAGCCAATACCTAACTACGTCAGCTAGAATGTCCAGTGCCAATTCCCAGCTAATCTCTACCCTACTCTATGCATATCCCATACTTACAAACCTTAGACAGACATACCTACACAAGCTGAAGGCCTGCTACAATAAAACTGCTAAATTTGCCACTGGTGCTTCCTACTGCAGCCATCATTGCATCTCCCTTAAAGAACTAAACTGGTTAGAACTCCCACAACTTATTCACCTGAATCAACTCTCCTTCACTCAAACTTGTAAACCATCCCCTCAAAATCCCATCACTTTAAACTCTTCTCCAACTGTACCACTCCACTAGAGCCCTACACTCAAGCAACAAAAATAAAATCCTTGTTATCAAAGCCAAAAACTCAGCAGGAGAAGCTCTATTTTCTTGTGCCATGTCCAAACTTTGGAACAACCTTCCCCCCTCCTTAACTACTCTACCTTCCTGCAGTCATTTCAAGACTGCACTTAAATCGCACCTAAATATGCACTGGCTCTGTCCTTGCTCAAATCCGGACTAACCCCACCACCACCACCACCTCTCTTCCTTCCCCCACTCAGACTCTCAACCTAACTATTCTTAAATTGATTGCCACTAACTCAGTCTGATAAATGTTAGTCGACTTTGCATAAGTTTTGATAATTGATGGTCTACTTTGTTACAACTTTTATTATTAAATAATTGATAGGCTACTTTCACTATGCAGTCCTTTAACTGTTTTACTGTTTACAATTATGGTCTATTACTGTATTAATGCCAACAGCCACTCGTGTTGTATGTCATTTATCTCTTACTGTGTGTTCACATTTGCTCATGTACAAACTGTGGAGCTTTTCTCCCCAGGCATCCGCTGAAAAAGGACCTGCGTCCAGTCAGAATTTCCCAGTAAACAAATGTAAATAATATAATAAAATAAAGAATCACATCCTGCATCTTGTGTCTGTGAAGGTAACACCTTAACTATTACATCAGTCCCCAAACCAAAACTGCAGCAGAGTCCCAAATACTGACTGCTTGCAAATATTGCTGAAGTCTTATTAGAAGACCTGAAGATTATTACATGCCTAGCCAAAAATCAGACCATGACCAAAGGTGAAAATGAAACCTTATACACTGTGCCTGTGAGGTAATTACTTTAACCATAAAACCAACCCCTAAACCACTATCAGTCATTCCAACCATACCGGTCAACTGTACAGATTTTCGCAGAATGTCCAGATTTCTACCTCATATTTTTGGTGTGTTTCCTCCTAAAATCTGTACTTTTCTGGCAAATAGCTGAGGACTGAGGTCATTAAATAATGACAAACATTTGAGTTTAAGACTCCACATCCTTCGGAAAATTTATGCTAATGCAAAACCTATAAGAGCATTACTTAAAATCTGTCCCCCCATCACTTTAGGCTTTGTCCAGATTTTTTGCTCTAAGAAGTTGAGAGGTATGTCCCAGCCCTGCCTGGCTGGCTCCATCAGTGCCCCAAACTCTACATGAACCTACTTCATACAGCTTAAACTCAGTGTGTTATATCTCAGCACCACATAGCTAGCATTAATGTATTATTTTTGTATTACCCTTGTAAGAATCATAAGACTTCTCCTCACGTCTGCCTCTGGAATTATGAAGCATTAAAATTTAAGCAAACAAGGCCACTGTCTGTCTGTACTGCTAACATCAAGTGTCCAAATACCAAGTGTAATGCCAGAACGGCAGCAAAGGAACAAAGGAAGACAAATGAACAAGAGGACATTTCTCATATGCAGGCAGAAACAGAGTTTGAGCACCAAATGTTCACCACTCTGCAATGCCAAAAACAAGTAGAGGGTAAATTTCTGTCCAACTACACAGAAGTCATACTCATTGTAATGACAAACAAGAACTGGCAATTCCATCTTAACTACCCAGAGGAACAGAATGGCAAGAGAAGCTGAGAGGCAGTCAAAGTTTGCCAAGCTACCTGGCCCTTCCACCTTCCCATAATGCTGTGTGCTCTGGGACCCCTCTCTAGGCCACTAAAGCCTGTCCAAAATGGAAACCTAAGGATTTACAAGTATAAAGTACAATTACTTCAAGTAACACCTGCCATGCCAGTTAGGATGGAGATTGGAGAAGAGGATGAAAATGGTAATGAAAATGGAATAGCAAATCCAGATGTAATAATTCAGTAAGTATATAACTCTGGTAATTTGGATTGGAAGTTCCACCTTCATTACTCAAAAGACAGAGTTCGGAGCTGAACCTTGTGGGTGTATCCTCAAGAAAGAACATCCCAGGCTATAGTAGCAGCAAAGGAAGTTTAAATGGTCTTCCAAAGTAATTAGTCACACCCCATGTAGTCACTGCAAAATATCATCAGACCTGTAATTAGTGCATCTGGTACCCTGTGCAGATCCTCAAACTAGTACCTCCCTCAACTCAAAGTTAAGGGAAAAAGCAAGAGCTTCTTTCCTCCTGTAACAATAGCAAGCTGCTTGCTGTTTGTTACAGTTTTAATAAGCAGCTTGCTACAGTTGCCACCCAGTCATCTCACAAGCTAAACACTTAAGTAGTGAAGCAAATGTAGTGTGGGCATTCATTTCTGAAGTTGATTACTTGGCTGAGGTAAGATACCAGAGAGAGACTTCTATGAAACACATTTAAACTCTGCCACAGGCACATGTCCAAATCATGTTCAAATCGAATTCTCTAAAATAAAATGATTCCCAAGTAAGCAGAAGTTCCTTAATGTGAGGTTATGGAAGGAAGGCGCCTTCTGGAAATGCTATGCAAACTTTCAGAGAAATCAAAGATCAGGAGTTAGTGCCTTGGTGAAAATTACAGATGGCTGCTAAATGAACTTTGAGTAATAGCCAAGGCTAGAGAAAAATAACTGAAACACTTAAGACTGTATGGTACTGA
>NC_056729.1:1526282910-1526450410 GCF_019279795.1 Protopterus annectens
TACTTTCACAGGTGGGTGTGTGGGTATCAGATCACCGCTTTTGAGGGACTGGCAGACCTTTTGGTGAGGGAACAAGCCCTCAGTACTTTGCTTGATGACATGGGAATCTAGTTAGCAAACGCAGAGTGCAACACTGCAGAGAAATTGGGGAGAAAAGGGGATCTCTACTTAGCAAGCAAAGCACCAATGCATAAGGGATACCCAGTGCTGCACATGGACACAAGGGAACCCACTGGGGGCAATCTAAACCACTCCAAGCAACAACTCCAAGTACACAGTTAGGAATTAGATGTTTCAAGTATAACCAGGGGGGGTCACATAGCAGTCAAACATCCATTGAGGCAAGGTGAGAAACAAAAGGTGACCGAGCCAGCAAATGGTAATGACAAAAATGCCAGTGGTAACTTTGGAAACAACAGGGGTGGCCAGTCTATCACCAAAATTTATATCCTATCTTAGTAGATGGTAAACAGGTTACTGCTGAGAGAGACACAGCTTCAGATATAACCACTGTGAGGCCTGCAATGGTTAGAGAGGATCAGTATGTGCTTGGACAGTCCACTCCAGTCAGAACTTTGGAAGGGATGCCATTTCAAACACCTTTGGCTAGGATTCATCTGGACTGGGAGGGTGGAAAAAGAAGCAAGCAGCTAGGTGTATCTTAGGATATTCCTGCAGATGTCCTGATGACTGTAATGATGCAGTGCCATGTGTGCATGCAGTGACACAGTCAAGCTCGGAGCCAGGCATGTAGGTCTGGTAGTCGGGGGAGAGCCAGACAGATCTCATACCTGAAGCTGGAACTATTGTGGTGGCTATTTCAGGGAAGGAGTTATCCTGTAGCAGTAAGTCTGAAAGTGAGCCACATCTGCTGGGAGGTACTGATGGTCCCTGGGACACAGTGACTGCAAGGATGGAGGGGAGGGATAGTACCCAGACCGACAGTGAGGCACAACTGTCAGAAGTTACTATACTTTCTGCAGAAGGGGAGCTTGGGAGGGTCAGAAATGTAGAGTTGAGACAGGCTCTTACAGACTCCTACATTGCAAAGCATGATATGGAGATGGCTAAAGAAGCACCTGAGGGTCAAATGAAGAGGGGAGCCTGTATACAGGAACAAAGGTTTGTTGTATGAAGTGTAGACTCCTGGAGGTGGACTAGAAGGCAAAGTAGTGCGGCAGTTGGCACAGCCTAGAGCTTACAGTCTGCCACTTCTAGCTGTAGTCCCTAATGCTCCTTGTTTAGGTGATATTAAGGCACAGAAGGAAGGTTTACTGTACAGGAAGTGGACTCCTAAGGGAGGGCTGGAAGGTGAGGTAGTATGGAAGTTGGTAGAGCCTACAGCCTACCATCTGCCACTTCTAGCTATAGTCCCCAATATTCCTTGTGCAGGTGATATTAAGGCAGAGAAGGAAGGTTTGTTGTATAGAAAGTGGACTCTTAAAGGAGGGCTGGAAGGTGAGGTAGTACAGAAGTTGGTAGGACCTAGAGCCTACAGTCTGCCACTTCTAGCTATAGTACAGTATTGTTGTGTAAGAACTTACTATAACCTTAGATGTCTCTTCTACATGCTGCTGTATTTATGACATCAGGGAGTTTGCCGCTGGTGAACTCTCATACATCCAGCATTATACAAAAGTGAAATGCTAGCACTGTGGTGCGCATGACGTTCTGCACCTCACTCTTGGATGTCAGTCGTAAATGGACGTTGGGTATAAAGCAGACGTCAGTATGCACCTTCTTCAGAAATGAATGCCGCCAGAATCAGTGACTAGGGAGTGGGCCCTCCAGAAGTCAGGAATCAGGCAAGTGAGAGGGAAGGCTGGGTGGGAAACTACACAGCATCATATACATACAGAAGAGGATGACATCTAAGGTTATGGTAAGTTCTTACACAACAATACTAGGTCATTCTATTCATATGCTGCTGTATTCATGACATCAAGGAGAGTGAAACAGCTCATGTCCTAAGAAAGGGGAGGCGGACCAGAAGCACTTTCCATAAACCCATGAAGGATGGCTCTGGCAAATCTTGCCCTGGCTTTGGAGACCATGTCCAGTTTGTAGTATCTATTGAATGTGTAAACGGAGGACAATGTAGCTGCTTCAAAGATAGTAACGGTGTCCAATCCTTTAAGGAATGCCCCAGAAGAGGACACTGCACTGGTGGAGTGTGCCCTTACTGTGGCTGGGAAAGACCTACCATGGTTAGTGTAACAAAAGGAAATGGTTTTAGATATCCAAGAAGATATGGTTTGCTTGGAAACAAGTTGACCCAGAGATCTTGGGTGGTAAGAGATGAAGAGCCTGTCAGATTTGCAGAGGGATTTGATTTTGGGCAAGTAATACTTGAGCGGTCTGTGAATGTCTAGGGAATGAAGTGTCTTCTCTGGCCTTGCTCTGCGAAGAAAGCAAAAAGTTTGGCAGATTGATAGTCTGATTCAAGGACAACTCACTAACCACTTTAGGCATGAAGATAGGGTTAGTACACAGACATACCCTGTCCTTGTGGAAGACAGTGATGGAATGGTCTGCCAAAAGGGTCTGGAGTTCCAAGACCCTTCTGGCTAAGGTGATGGCTACAAGAGTATAGTCTTCCAAGTGCAGTGTTGGAGGGTGCAGTCTTTGGCTGGTTCTGAGGGTGGAAGTGTAAATTTTTGTAGGACAAAGTTAAGATCCCAAGGAGGAGAAATGGGCTTCCTTGGGGGTCTGAGATGTACCAAGGGCAGGCATGCTGTGATGGCAGACAGATGAATTTTAATGGAGAAATAGGATAGTTCAAACTTCATAAGGTCACACAGGTAAGACAAGACCACTTCGGGCTCTGCTGTCAGTGGTTTTAAGTTGTTTCTCTGACACAATAAGGAAAACCTCTTCCATTAATACAGGTAAGATTTTCTGGTAGTTGGTTTTCTGGCCTCCTGCATAACCTGGATCATGTCCTCTGTGTATAGGTGTCTGAAGGGAATCAATGCCCCATCACCTACAATGTGAGATTCAATGTGGATAGTTGGGGGTGTAAGAGTGTTCCCTTGTCCTGTGTGAGCAGGTCCATTCGCTGGGGGTAACTTGTGGTGATTGCACTTGGCTAGGTGAAACAGAAGGGGGCACCAATGCTGTCTTGGCCAATAATTAGTCATCAGCAAGATTTGAGGTGGTTTCTTCTGAATTTTCAGCAAGACTCTTTGTATGAAAGGGAAGGGGGAATGCATAGGCATACATCCCCTTCCAGGAGACAGAGAGCATCCGCCTTCCAAGCCTCTGGGTGAGGTACCCTGGAGCAGAAGGCTGTGAGCTGTATTCATGGGGGGAGGCAAAAAGATCCACATCCAGAATACCCCATCAATACACCTGGTCCAGAAAAGTACAGTTATGTACACTTACGATAAATGTAGATGTTCAAGTGTATTCACTGTTGCAGTCATTACATTTGGGTAATCTGCTGGCAGGTTGCCTCAGTCTGCCTGATTAACAAAGTCTTGGGTCCTGCGTCGGCCGCTGTCCCTTCTTCCATGACGTCAGGTCGTCAGAGGGTATAAAACATGCAGCCAACACCATTACATCAGTTTTTCTTACCCCAAATGTCAGATATCCCCCAAATGGGGGGCAAAATATATAAGTAATTAAAAACACAAAAATATACTTCCAAACAAAAGCAAATACACCAAAAAGGCTTTTAAGCATAGTAAAAGAAAGTGAGGCATAGTAAGAGAAAAACAGGGGGCTGGAGGGAGGGTAACCAAGACTGCAACAGTGAATACACTTTAACATCTACATTTATGGTAAGTGTACACAACTGTACTATTTTCTTTGTTTCACTGTTGCAGTCATTACATTTGGGTAGATTCCCAAAGCTATGGTTGGGTGGATGGATTTATACAGCATTAGGACCAGCTATAAGGCCCTGCAAAACAGCAGTGGCAAAGCCAGTTCTGGATTTAGAGAAAATTGGTAAGTGATAATGCTTGGTGAAAGTATGAACTGAACTTCAGGTAGCAGCTTCTAGAATATTCCTGGTAGGAACACCTCTGAGAAAGGCTGTAGAAGTAGATGCAGCCCTGGTGGAATAAGATCTGATCCCCTGGGGGATAGGTTTTCCATGGTGCTTATAGCAGAAATTAATACAATGGCTTATCCATTTAGAAATGGTTTGTTTTGAAATAGCCTTCCCCTCTGCCCCTGCAGCAAATGCTAACAGCAGTTCAGATTTTCTTCAAGATCTAGTCCTATCCAAGTAGAATCTATGTTGTCTGTGTACATCCAATGAATGCAGAATCCCGCTCCCCCTTGTTCTGTGGATTGGGAAAGAAAGTTGGCAAATGAATGGACTGATTAAGAGCCACACTGAATACCACCTTGGGCATGAAGGATGGATTGGTCCTGAGTGACAACCTGTCCGCATGAAAGATGATGAAAGGCTCCACTGCCATAAGGGCCTGTAATTCAGATATCCTTCCAGCTGAAGTGATTGCTAAAAGGAAGGCTGTTTTCCAGGAAATAAATTTTAAGTCTGCAGTAGCAGCTGGCTCGAAAGGAGGTAGAGTGAGTTTCTCCAATACAAAGTTACGGTCCCAGGCAGGGGTTGGAGCTCTCCTGGGTGGTCTCAAGTTTTTGGCCCCTCTGAGATACTACTTTAGCAGAGGATGAGAGAAGAGGGGGGTTCTGTGTTGTAATGAGCTGAAATGGCTGAGGCATGCATTTTAATGGAGGAAAAAGACAGGCCCTTGGTGAAGCATCTCAGTTACGTATTGGTTCATAGATTAGATTCATAGGTTCATAGATTAGTACTAAGCTAACTGCCCTTGCGAGCCATTTTTTAAGCTTAGCCAATAATCCCTTCTGAGACTCAAACCCTGCACTATGTGTTTGTAAGGCAAATACCTTAACCATTAGGCCACCCTCCCAATACCCCATATTGCAAAACCTGAGGTAAATTGGGCGCTGATGTGCTCATCCCTTGAGAATGATTCCAGGCACAGAATCTTTTTCATTTGTCAGCATTAGATTTTCTAGTACTAGGTCTTCTCGCCTCCAAAATGACATCCATCACAGGTTTGCTGAGGGATGCTAAGGGGGAATTTAAATGATTAGCCAAGCTGCAAGATTCAATGTTTGGAGCCGAGGGTGCAGAACTTGGTTCTCCTGCTGAGACAGTAAGGAAGGTGTCTGAGGCAGGTGCCATGGAGAAATTTGTGATACACTGCGCAGGAGTGGGTACTAGTGTTGACGTGGCCAGTCTGGAGCAATCAGAATAATTTTTGTTTGTCCTGTTTGACTTTTAGTAGAACTTTGGAGAGAAGAGGCAGAGGGGGAAAGGCATAGACTGATAGGTTTTTCCAGCTGAAGGACAGAGCATCCATTTTCCAGGCTTTTTTTTTTGTGAGGAGTTTAGGTTTTTCCAGCTGAAGGACAGAGCATCCATTTTCCAGGCTTTTTTTTTGTGAGGAGTTCTTGTGCAAAATTTTTTCAACTGGTAGTTCTGGGGTGATGCAAAAAGATCTATGTCTGGGCTCCCCCAACTACGTGTCAACATGTTAAAAACTTGTGGTTCCAGTTTCCATTCATGTGGGTCCATGAGATTTCTGCTTAGTTCGTCTGCCAAAATATTCAGCTTTCCTGGCAGGAATCGAGCTTGTAGTTGTACTTGGTAGCTCAAGGCTTTGTTCCACAATGCCATGGCTAGTCTGCAAAGGGGGGTAGGAATGTGTACCCGCTGCTTGTTTATGTACCACATAACTGTGGTGTTGTCAGTCTTTACCATTAGTTGTCCTGGATGAAGGTAGTCCTTGAAGGCTGTCAGTGCATTCTGTACAGCCAGCATCTCTTTCTGGTTGATATGAAGGTGCATTTGATTTGGGCTCCATTTGCCCTGAATGCACTTCCCTGCCAGATGAGCCCCACATGCATAATCTGATGCATCTGTAGTTAGGGTTTGGGCAGCAGGTGGTGGAGTGAATGGCAGTCCCTTGTTTTGGTGGCAGGCCTCTGCCCACCATAGGAACTCTAGGTGCAGGCAAGGTATGATAGGAATCATTGTTTCTAGGCTGTGACAATATTGACTCCATAAACTTTTTAAGTACCACTGAAGTTTCCTCATATGCAGTCTTGAATATGGAATTAGAAGAATGTAGGAGGCCATAAACCCCAAGGCTTGCAGAATTTGTCTTGCAGATAGCAGGGTTTTTGTGACCACCAGTTTGAAGTAAATCACAAATGAATTTGCTTTTCTGGCGTAAGGAAAGTCATCTGGGCAGTTGTATTCAAGCTTGCACCCAGGAATGTAATTTTTTGAGAGGGTACCAGTTGTCATTTCTTTTCGTTTATGGTGTACCCTAGACAAGTTAGAACCCTTTTTACAAAAGCCAGATGTTTTAGAAGAATGACCTTGTTTTCTGCCTGAATTAGACAATCGTCCAGGTATGGATATATCTGAATATTTCTTTGCCTGCAAAATGCAATTACTGGAGCCAGGCACTTTGTGAAGTGTGAACTGTACACAGTAGATGAGCCAAAGGGCAGTGCAGAGAACTGGTAATGCAATTAGCCTGCTTTGAAGCGGAGGTATCTTCTGCAAGATTCCCTGATTGGGATATGCAGGTTTCTAGGTTCCTCTTTTAAGTCTAGAGTTGCCAACCAGACATCTTTGCCTAGCATAGGTAGTAACTGTTGAAGAGTCAGCATCTTGAATTTTGGAATGTACAGAAATGTGTTTAGTGTGTATAAGTCCAGAATTGGACGCCATGATTTGTCTTTTCTGGATACCAGGAAAAGTCTTGAATAGAAACCTTGTCCCTTTTCCTCTTCTGGCACTCGTTGAATAGCCCCCATGTTCATGAGGGACAGAACTTGATTCTGGGCCTCTGCCCGCTGATTTGAGGGCAGTTCTGGCCATCCGTTTGGGATTGGCAATGTGTGGAAATGAAATCTGTATCCCTGGGATACTATACATAAAACCCATTTGTCCCGGGTAATAAGTTGCCAGTTTAGTGTATGAAGTGCCAGCTTTCCCCCCAAAGGGGCGGCTAAAAGGTAATTGTAGAGGGAAGTCATTGAGACTGTTTACCATAGGGAGGTGCCTTGTTTTTTCCAGATTTGGAGGTGGAGGCACCCCATTGTTTTGTTCTTAAAGTTCCTTGTGACTGAAACCTGGAGCCTTTGGAATGTCTTGATTTGACTTGAGTAGCTCTCGAGGGGACTGGGAAAAAAAAGTTCTTAGTAGGCCAGTGCCTACTAAATCTTGGAGGTTGCACTTGTAAGAAATCTTTCACAGTTTGCATAGATTTAGCTTTATCTTCCATCTTTTTAACACTTCTTCAGCCTTATTACCAAAGAGACTGTCCTGTTGTAAAGGAGCATCCAACAATTTTGCTTTAACATGGTCAGGCAGAGTTTGCTCATTGAGCCAAGCATGCCTTTCAGCACAGATCCAGTTACAGCAGTCCTGCAAGAGGCCTCCAAAGAATCAAAACCACATTGCAAAGTATGTTTTCCAGCTTGCTCTACTGAATGTAATAAATCCTGCAAATCTTTATTTTCCACACAGTCAGAGATTAACATCATTTTCTGTTTAAATAGTCCCATGATATGCTGCTGATATTTAAGCATATGAAATTGACAGTTTAAAGCCCTGATTGCCAAGGTTGCAGACGTGTAAACCTTCTTACCCCATCTATCTAGCGCCCTGGAATCTCTATCAGAAAGGGTAGGATTTTTAGCAGTAGAGGCCTTAATGCCCTTGGGACCCTGAGAAATGGTTTCAGGATCAGCAGTAGGATATTTGAAAAGGAATTTGAGAGAGTCAGAAACCCTGTAGTATCTGTCTGGCTTACTAGGAGCCGGAGGCAGAGAATCAGGAGTCAGACTAGATTCTGAAAAAACATCAACAATGTCTAGAACAGGAGGTATTGCCAAATGTCTATGCAGGCAGAGAAGAAGAAAATCCCTAAGTCTCTTTTTAGATTCAGAGAAATCCTGACTTTCCCAGTGGAAATGTCCCCTTAAGGTATGTAAAGTTTATCCAAAAGAGAAATCCTCAGGGGGAGAAGCAGAAGAAATGGAATCCTCTGAGTCAGAGTCCTCATAAGTAGGTATAGATAAATCCTGTTCAGTAGAAGAATCAGAAGAAATAGAATCCTGATCAGAAGAGTCATAATCAGTGTCTTGTCTAGGCCTCTTAGTAGGAGGGGGTTGTCTACCCCTGATGAAGGTAATTAAATCTTCAGCCATTTTAATCATTTGCTTTTTAGGCATAGGGGCCTGCACATTTTTTAGACACAGAAGTAGATTTTGGCCTTAGTTTTGAAGTTGGCGTCGGTTTAATATACAAATCTTTAGACCTGAAAACACCCTCAGAAGCCAGTGCCTGCACAGTGGCTATGGACCCATCTAAGGTAGAGACATCCGCGGGTTCAATACTTAAAGCATCTCGCGGCGTACTGGACTCTGAATGGGTGTCAGTAGAGGCCTGCGAATCAAAAGTAGCGGGCATCAGGTACTGGAAAAGCACCTCACTGAGTACCGAACTAGCGAGTGGCTTAGGAGAAGCTTTGTCGTCAGTTGTGGACCTTGACGGCCTGTCTGTCTTTTTCTTTGCGTTTTTTTAGGTATTCCGGTAGTCTGATTGCTAACAGACGTCATTTCTAAATCGTGAGCCAAAATATTTAGAAACAAAAATATACCGACGTTTAATAGTGCGTTGATTAAATCTAGCACAAAACTGACAACAAGGTACGTTATGATCGGGGCCTAGGCAAGGAATACAGTACAAATGAAAATCCTTGAGGCATTTGCTTCCCACAAGTAATGCAATTATTAACTTTTACTGACATCGGTATGGAGCAAGAAAAAGTTTCCCCAACGGGGTACTTAGCTTTTAGTTGAAGACTTCAGTTCTGAAACTCGAAGCCGAAAATTTCAGGGGTCGGCCGACCGGCACTTGCGAACTGCTTCTGCTTTCGGCACCGCGCAGCAAGAAAGACTGATGCAATGGTGTCAGCTGCATGTTATATACCCCTGATGACCTGACGTCATGGAAGAAGGGACAGCAACCGACGCAGGACCCAAGACTTTGTTAATCAGGCCGACTGAGGGCAACCTGCCAGCAGATTACCCAAATGTAATGACTGCAACAGTGAAACATGAAGAACATCTGATGCTGCAAAAAAAAAATTTACTGCTTCTACCTACATTCTTCTAACCCTTCTCTGGGAGCTCAAATCCTCATCAACATACAATTTTTCCAATCTCACTTGCTTGAGCAGTGCCATCACAAAGTCTGCCTCACAGGCCTCATATCACTGCTAAGTCCTAAAACTACTTCACCAGACAGAACTCTCACACCATCTTACCTTCTCTCAACTTATTAACACTCATACCCTTACTTACCCCCCAAAAAAATGCCCAGGCCTAGCCCATCTTATCCAGCAATATACATCCTGTAAATGCCTTCACTCAGTAAACAAGCATGTATTCCAATTAACCAGATCCAAAACTAAACCTTTAAGAAATTAACTCAAATGTATATATGAGAGAGAGAGAGAGAGTGAGAGAGAGTGAGAGAGAGTGAGAGAGAGTGAGAGAGAGTGAGAGAGAGAGAGAGAGAGTGAGAGAGAGAGAGAGAGAGTGAGAGAGAGAGAGAGAGAGAGAGAGAGAGAGAGTGAGAGAGAGTGAGAGAGAGAGAGAGAGTGAGAGAGAGAGAGAGAGAGTGAGAGAGAGAGAGAGTGAGAGAGAGTGAGAGAGTGAGAGAGAGTGAGAGAGAGAGAGAGAGAGAGAGAGAGAGTGAGTGAGAGAGAGAGAGAGAGAGAGAGAGAGTGAGAGAGAGAGAGAGAGAGAGAATGAGAGAGAATGAGAGAGAATGAGAGAGAGAGAATGAGAGAGAATGAGAGAGAATGAGAGAGAATGAGAGAGAGCGTGAGTGGGAGTGACTGTGAGTGAGTGTGAGAGTGTGAGAGTATGAGAGGGTGTGAGCGCTTATAAATCTGTATTGTCTACTACAGTAGTCTCTCTCCAACCCTTAAGTTCTACGATCAGCCCTAGTCCTTCAACCTCTGGTAACATGGCCTAACAGTCTCTCTTCACCCCATCTGTGGCCAGTCTGATCACATTAGGTATTCTAAGACAGTGTAACAACTACCAATAATCTTACTGACTGTTTACTACCTCCACTAATTTGATAGTGCAACCTACAAGAGATGTAAATTTTTAAGAAATATGTAGGCAAGCCTCTAACATCATGACACTTTCACTAAGCACTGCATCTCCAAAACAGCACGTCAATTCCAGCCTCCAGCACAGAGGCAATACCTATTCTTTCTCCACTCACCCATAACTGCAGTTCCAAACAGCTCAACAAAAAACGGTTACCATAAGGCCTACTAGGTTGGGTGGGTGGCCTAATGGTTAAGGTGTTTACCTTACAAACACAAGGTGCAGGGTTTGAGTCTCACAAGGGATAATTGGCTAAGCTTAAAATGGCTCGCAAGGGCATTTAGCTTAGTACTAATCTATGAACCTAAAAAAAAAAATCTATGAACCTATGAACTAAGTCTGTTTCTACACACACAAATGTTTTAGTCATAGGTGACTCTATAGTTAGGCATACAGATTACAAACTAACCAACTCTCTCAGCTTACAAGAATGGGATCTGTCATGGGGAGGTTCTACCTTTTAAGTACTGTGCACCTTGGCTATTAAAACAAGTTGCTATGGCACTTACAAAATTGTAATTTGAATAAAGAATGGCAGCAACAATGCATAAATAGTGCATTAAAAATGAATAAACACTTCACCTTGACTCACGATTAGCATTCCTCCACTCTGCATCAGATCTCCAGAAAAGTTTCCCTGGATGCCATCTGCACTGGCCTGCAAATATTGAAAAAATGTTAGATATTAACCATTCAGTGATGTATAAAAACAGAACTACATTTGGACAGTTCTCATCAGGTCAGTGTCACTAATACGGATCAACACACAGATGCCACAGAAGAAAGGCACAACATTTCTTCTCTTCCTATAAGTTACATATGGAAAAATGCAGCATTTTGTAAATAGTGGCCATTTTTCTGCAATCTATAAGCATATATGTTCTAACTGGATTAGCATATGATGTGTGAGGGAATTCAATTCCAAAAACAAAGATTAGCACTTCAGCATGGACTGGACATTAGAAGGTGTGAACAAGTGCATTATGGTAATTGATTTGTTATCCTTTGGGGGTATACAACTCACAACCGCTCAGTCTATGAAGTTCATTTCTAAGTACAGCCCATGTAAAAAGACTTATAATGAACTTGTATGTTCTGTGCTTGAATGCTGTATGGTCTGATCTGTATAGGGAGTACTATATACTACAAAATGTAGAACAGTGTACCTTGTTTTATGCATTATGCACTGCTGCACCAGCATTACGCAGCTAGAATTATAGGTGTTCCGCAGCAAACTGAAAAATATAATCACACACAAGGCCTTTTATCAGAACTATAATATGCCACACCATTCCCAAGACTCATCACTTTTGGTGGCATGCTCTTCAATATCAGAAGGATGACAAAACATTTACCAAAGAAGTCAAAATAAGATTCCAGTTTGATAAGATCTGTTCAGTAACAGTCCAACCTACCCACCCCAAACCTGGTGCAAAGGAGAAAAAAAATCTGATGGGTCTTCCTGAATTGAGTCACTATCTCCAAGTAAAAACTGGTGATGCAAAAACAATATATGAAGGCCCCTGTCTCTCTCATCCAGGAGTCTATCCCCCTAATTGGATTGGTTTAGAAAAGTTGCAAAACCTTTGGGAAGAAATGTAGGCTGATCCTAAGTACACGATTCCTGCAAGATGCTCAATACAGTACCATCTAAACAACAGCATGCAACTCTGAAACCCTGCAGGTTGAGGGAATGGCTACCAAAACATTACCCATGAAGTGCACTTCAGATATAACAATCCCAAGAATGGAAAAGATAGTCTCTTCAAAGGTGGGTTAATATTACGATACAGAATTTACTTGGGGAAACATCTGGATTAGCCTGTGGTGGACCACAGTTCTGCCATCCATAGGGCTGTGATGCACTAAAATTATTTATCTACTTATTGACATTTGTTTACTAAGAAAATCCAACTGGGTCCAGATTATCCATATTCCGTACAGGCCCAGGCACAAAAGATAGAAATGAAATAATGACTCAAATACACAGTAAATTCAGATATGGGAAAAAGCCAGAATAAATCCAAAAAACCTACATTGCAAATGCAGTAAGAATTTAAAAGTACAACAGGTACAGTTACGCACCACTTTTTACATCTAAGTTGGACATATAACAGCTAAACATACACTGATGTATAGTAGTAGTATTCTGACTAAGAAAGTTATTGCTGACAAGGGTGATTAATCACTGTGGGAAGAAAAAGAAAATTATTAGAGTTAGTGTAAGAGTAAAAGTATATTTCATGAATCCAATAATACTCCTTATAAAAAGAAAAAAATGAAGTGTGTTTGGAGATTAGATACAGAGGGGAATAAGTTCTGTCTCCACTCAAATGCAGAGCCTCGGCCTTGTTGGAATTAATGTGTTAAGTGGAAAAGGCTTCATGGCAGCCTCAGTAACTTCGAAGACATCTACCAAATTGTCCAGTAAGATACAAGTACAAAAGTAGCCATGTTTGAAGACGGAGCCAGCTGTTGGCCCAGCACCTAAGCAGGCTCCTGCTCCTCATACTTGGGGTATGTCCTGCATACCTTTTGCTAAATTGAGGGCCTCAGCATCTGAAACCACACCCTTGAGGGCTATCAGGGAACTGAATGCTTTCTTATTATCTATTCTATTAATTGCAATTCATTAACCAGGTAGATGGATTGGTCCAGCAATCCTTTTTAGCCATGACCAGGGCTCAAATGAGCATCATAAAAGTATACAGTACATGAAAAATCTGAGCAAAATATACATACATACATCTACATGTGGATGTTAATATGTACATTATATCTGTCCTGATTATTGAGTAGTTACAACAGAGACATTTTCCACTGAGTTACTCTGTTATATTTTGTACTGGCAAACAGGGATTACACAATGCCTCTGAAGTAGATGCAAGGTGCATCTTTGAAAATATGCTTTATAAGCACATCTTAAAAACAGCAAGGGTGCATTATGATCTTATTTTTGGGAGAATGTGAGTCCATGTTGTTAGTACAATTTCCCACCCCTGTGAGACCCTATTTATTCTTCGGATGAGACATTAAACCAAAGCTTCATCTCCCTGATTTGGTGGTAGCTCAAGTGCGCGTAAAGGATCCCAAGACACAGGGAAGTTTCCTGGTACCTTGACCAAATTTCTCCTAATCTGTATTATAACACCTTTGGTTTCTCGTGAATGTGACTAATCCAGTCAACAAAGTATAAATAAAAATAAAAACTGTGACGTCATCTTTATTCAGTATGCCTAGCATCTAGAATTCTCTGACAGGTTTGACAGAGGAACTCTGGTAACCCACTGGCAATGATCCTAAGAGAATGTGTCATCATCCCCTGGTTGGTTTCTGGAGAAATTAGGCATACTCTCCGATTGGGCAAAGAGTCAAGAGTCGGTCTTCTTGGGAACTGATGACAGGGTCTCTGGATGATAAAGAAAGCAATGTGAAGACAATCATAAAATGAATCTTGTACAATAACAGTTTCTGCTGAACTGACATTTTTAACACTGCATCAATGAGCCCCAATAACATCCTAGGATGCTTAATAAATGATCACTCTGGTCCACTTCAATCACTTTTCAACTGGAGCCTATAGTCAGATTTTGTGTCCAAGGATGGTTACAGTTATTCCCCCGCACAAAGGAGATCCAACCATTGATCCGGGTAACTACAGGCTCATAAGTCTGACCAGCCGCATATGTAAGGCAATGGAAAGAATCATCATGGAAATGAGGACACAGGTAATCTGCAAACGCTGGACCCATCAAATTTTGGTTTTTGCTAAAGGAAGGTCATGCCAATAAAATATGGTGGACTTCTTTGAGAGGGTCACCAAAGTAATGGATGAAGGCAAGATTGTGCACACAGTGCAACTTGACCGGCCAAAGCTTTTGATACAATACCCAATTCAAGCATTACAGAAACACTCACAAATTTAGGTATAAACCATTTTATCACTCACTGAATAGCCAACTGGCTCACTGAAAGGACCCAGGAGGTTGAAATAGGTAAGGCAACCTTCACTAGGACATTCCCCCAGGGGTCAGTACTGGGTCTGCTCCTTTCTGGCATCCACTTCTCTGAAATGGAAGCAAATGCTGAAGGTTTATGGCTGAATACGTTTGCACATGACTGCAAGCTGGGGAGGGGGGTCATCATCAACTCCACTACAGACGCTAGCATTCTTTAAGAAGGCCCATCTCTGACTAACAAATGGTGCCAAAGCCATGGTCTCAAACTCAATCTAAGAAATGCATTATTGTATCCTTTGGGAATTTAACCATCCTGGCTGATTACCATGTTCATAATATGTCCCTAAGAGTTGACACAGTGGTCAGGGATCTGGGTAAGCATGTAGATAGTAGCCTTAACTTTGACCACCATGCAGCCACAGTAGTAAAGAAACACTTTTATGTTGCACAACTTAGTAAAGACATGACATTTAGGCCCAAACAGGTCATTATCCCACTGTACTCTGCCCGTAACAGATCAGAGTACAATGCTCCCTTCAGTATGCACCTGACCAGGCATAAACAACAAGAGCGACCACAGAAGTTCCTTACAAAAAAAGAATACAAGGTGCAACAAACCTGCCTCATGCAGGCTGCCTTACAGCCCTTTGCTTCTACCAAGTCTCTTATATTTAGCTGAGGTGTGGTCTATGCCGGACTTGCAAGGCATCCACAAACCCCACACTTTAGAATCTCCTGCATATTTGTAAGTAAAACAGTACCAGAAATACAAGGTCTGGGACCTGGATTTTGTTGGTGACAAACTGAACATGTTGGAGAGACAGATTTGTCCTGGAGACTGCCCCTCCTATGGAACAGGCTTACCATCCATGTGAAGCCGAGTTGTCTATTACCCAATTCAGGTGCAACCTAGACCAGTAGATGGGAAATAATTGATTTACACTGAGCCTGACATCCATGTCCTTTATGGAATGAGGAAGTATAAAAATGCCTGGTCCTCAATGCCCTATTTGGATACAGGATGTCATTATTATTTTGGAAAAACTTGGCTTAGGAAGGCCCCCTGGGTCATTAGCCTATGAAATCTATAAACAAATGTGCTTTAGATAATACAGATGAAGCTCTCTTGACGTAGTCTTGGTTTAGCCTCTCCTTAACAAATCCACGCTGATTAATATGCATCAGAATTGGAAGGATTTTTGCAAGATGTACTGCTCAGAGAAACAAAGACCTTGTAAATCTATAAGGGCCAGAAAAAGAGGCTTATAAGTATTAATGCGGCTATATTTCTTTAAGTAAAACTGATGTTGCTGTAAATTACCAAAAGAACTGCATCTTCTCAGTTTTTTATGTCTTCATACTAACAAAGTAGATTCTTAAATACATCAGAGTTGACTTCTTGCAACAAATGGAGTTCTCAGACACTACCATTACAATAAGAAAGACAGACTATTCAATTTATCTAACTTTAATGGCATCTTACTCAAGTAAGACAATTACAAGGGAAAGTAAAAACTTTTTAAAAATTGATATAAATGGTTTAAGAATATTCACAAATGTATATTAGTTAGTTATTAAAAGAAAATGTAACAACTGTTTTTGAAGCCAGCTATGTAAAGCACATGGAATACATAGACAACATCAAAGCCTTACCTATATACAGTCTCCAACAGGCTACTGATGGGTGATCTATGCCTGGCTTACAAGGATCATAGGAGATTACTAGACTATCGACCCGGAGGTCATTTCAAGCCTAGCTGTTTCGTCCCAATGCAATACCATAGAAACTCTAGTTATCTGATCCATACAAAAATCTGTGTGTAGAAGGATTTTAAAAACACTACTGTGTGCTCTATGATGCATTGTCTAATTGCTAGAATGGATAATATTATAGGTTTCATAGGTAGGTACTAGGCTACCGGCCCTAGATACAAGCCTAGCCAAAAAGGTACCCTGGCTTTTGCCACCCAAGAAAATTATTTTCCTGTGCCACCGTCCAGCAGAGCCACAAAGTGATCCCCGAGGTGAATTTCCTATTTCCCATCCAATCATCAATATTTTTTTGAAGAGTGCAAATGAGCAGCTTTGTATGATATAGAGTTTGTCCTCTAATGACGGACTCTGTTTCCTATTTTTGAAGTTAAAATGCAAGAGAAAGTGCCATTATTTAGATGGGAGGGGCTACATTTCTATACATGGAGAGGACCTTAATATCCAGGATGGACCCTAATCAATGTAAACTGGAAATCTCCATGGCTGATGAACTGCCATAAACAAACTTTACAGCAAAAGGAAAAAACTGCTGCAGAAAAGAGGAAAATCCCAGGATGCAAAAAAACTCCCTTACAAACCTCAGTAAGAAGCTGAGATCCCTCAAAATCCTCCAAAGCTAGTTAGGAAAATAAAATTGCCAAAGATTCCAAAGACAACCACAAGGCATTCTATAGCTATGCCAAGAATCTAAATGGCAATGCTCAGATCTGCTCTGAGCTACAACAGAATGGCATTAAATATACTGATCCCAAGGATATTGCCAATATCCTGGCAGATCGATTCAGTGCCAACTTCACCCCCTAAAGGGCCCATCTCAATACCAAAAGATTGCCAAATTCCAGTAATAATGGGCACACAGGTAAAAACCGTACTCTCCAAAGCTAAGAATACAGCATCCATGGGACCAGACAACATCCCGGGCTGTGTACTACATGAACTACAAATTAAACTGGCACCTCACTTAAGTGTCATGTTTAATCATAGCCTCACCTCAGGCTTCGTGCCCACTGGGTGGCGCACAGCTACAGTTATCCCACTCCACAAGGGGGGATCCACCTTGGATCCTGTGAACTACTGCCCCTTCAGTCTGATGAGCCTGATCTGCAAGGTCATGGAATGCATTATCATGGAACTTATAAACAAAGACACTGGCAACCTTCAAACTTTGGACCCCACCCAGTTTGGGTTCGTGAAGGGTCGATCTTGTCTCCTGAACCAGACTGACTTCTTTGAATCGGTCTCCAGAGCTGTGGAGAAGGCTAAGACGGTCCACACAGCCTATCTGGACCTCGCCAAGGCCTTTGACACCATCCCCCACTCTGGAATAACAGATAAACTTTCTAAGCTGGGCATTAACTCCTACTTCACTCGATGGGTTGCCAACTGGCTTACTGACAGAACCCACACTGTAAAAGTAGAAGACTCCAAATCCGGCTCCAGACAAGTGGAGTACCTCAGGGTTCAGTCCTGGGACCACTCTTGTTTGGCATCTACTTCTCTGAAGTACAGCCCAAAACTAAGGGACTCTGGCTAACAAAGTTCGCTGATGACTGCAAATTGGGAGCCATTACTGAATCCCCAAATTATGTGGATATTCTACAAAAGGGCCTTACAGAAACAGATGCTTGGTGCCAGAGCCATGGGCTTATGCTCAATACCAAGAAATGTATAGTTATCCCCTTTGGGAAAAACATGTACCCGTGAATTACCACATAGGTGGCAGTACACTAAACACCAAAAGTGTGATAAGAGACTTAGAGACACAGGTGGACAGTGGTCTCAACTTCGATAACCACATTGCCACAACAGTCAGGAAATCCTTCTATGTGGCACATCTCATCACTAAGGGTTTTTCATCCAGAAAAAAGGAGGTCATTGTCCCACTGTACTCATCCCTCATTAGACCCATTATAGAGTACAATGCCCCGTTTGGTATGTACCTCTCAAGACATCTGCAACAACTGGAAAGGCCACAGAAATACCTCACTAAAAGAATCACATGCCTAAAGCAAATGCCCTATACTGACAGTCTAAAAAGAACTCCAGCTATACTCTGTCGCATATCGTCTACTCAGAGCCGATCTCTGCTTAACATACAAGACCATGTAAATCCCAGAGCTGTTGGACATGCTACACTTAAAAAAAAATCCCAATTCCTCAGAGCTACACGGTCCAGGGATCTAAACCTTGTCATCACAATGAACAAAACATGCTGGAAGGATAGGTTCCTGACCCAGAGACTCCCCAGACTCTGGAATAGGCTGCCCATACATGTCAAGCAGAGCGTCTCTTTGGCCTTCTTCAAAAGGAACCTTGACAATTGGATGGGAGATAGGAAATTCACCCTGGGGATCATGTCATTCTCCCTGCTAGATAGGGGTGCATGGAAGCAAATATTGTGGGAAGAAATAGCCAGGGAATTGTTATGGCTAGGCTTGTATAGGCCCTAGGCCCAATAGCCTAGTACTAACCTATGAACCTATGGTGAAACTTTGAGATATAAGCTATTACTTGCTCTACCAAGGCAATGAAACCATAAATTAAGTTCATGATGAATTGGATGGCTAACTTTATGGAGATCTACTAAAACTAGTTGAGAAAAATGAGGGGTTTAAATACACAGACTTAAAAAAACTTTCACTTATGACTTTAACTTAGTTATGTTATATTAAAATATATTAATGCATTCTCCATTATCCTACTTAATTCAAAGTTGATGTCAGTTAGACTCAAGAAAGCAAAACAAATCCTGAAAGGGGTGTTAACTAGGATGTACATACATACACACACACACACACACACACACACACACACACGGACATATGAATATAATTAAGTTAATAAATCAAGCAGCTAAACAATTCTCTACTGCTGCTACCAAATGTGTACTATCATTAGATGTGACTATCATGTTTAGTGCTCAATTTCCCAATAAATTTAATACAGCCAGGCATGCTGTTTTCAACTTTCTGGAAAAACAAACTCTCCGGCCTCCATTAGCTTTCTTAACCTAGCTGCTCAAATCTCCACAATTTCTACCCCACACACTAAGTTTATTATTTCTTTTCTCCATTATATAAGCGTACATATATTTGCTCCGTTAGATCTTCTATGTATATATTGTTTGTCAGATTTTTTTTTCTGCTTACTCATAAATGTAAATCACTGATATTTGTATACTGTACATTGTTTTGTTACATTATGATGTAACCTGGGCTATACCTGTAATTGGTCACTGTTTGATCAGTTCTACTCTGGTTAAAAAAAAAAAAGTTTTTATATACACACACACATATCTATGTCTATATATACACACACAAACATACATGGGTCTATATTAGAACATCAAAGTTTCAAAACTTCGAATGTTCTAGTATCGAACCCTATTCAGCGAAAGCAGAAAATATCGAAGCAACAGAAAACCAAATTTTTTCCTAGGGAAAGAATTCGGTTGCCTGTTTCTGTTGCTTCGGTATTTTCAGCGCTGTGGTGGAAAGGTACGGGTCGAGTTCAGGTAAGTGTGCGATTGAGTGCGGGTTAGGTTAGTTAGGGTTAGGGTGCGGGTCAGGTAAGTGAGCGATTGTGTGGATGTGAGGGTTACGGCAGGGTAGGTGAGTTAGGGTTAGGGCGCAGGTGAGGTGAGTGTGCGACAGTGACGGACCTTAGGGTTAGGGTTTGGGTTAAGGTAAGTGGATAGTTAGTGGTGTGTGTATAGTTTAGTATACGGTTAGGTGTAAGATTTTAGGTGTATGCGTGTGGATTGCTGTTCGTTTGGTGTGCTTGTGTTGTGTGTATGTGTTTTGTAACAGCGAATTTTGTCCCTAGGAAAAAATTTGCTCTTTGGTATGTTCGATGTTTTCAGCTTTCACTGAATAAGGTTCGATATTAGAACATTTGAAGTTTTGAAACTTCGATGTTCTAATATAGACCCACATATACATATCTATAGCTACATCTCTATATATGTAGATATGGATAGAGATGTAGATATAGATCTCTCTCTCTATATACATATATATATATATATATATATATATATATATATATATATATATATATACATACATACATATATATATATATATATATATATATATAAATATATATATATATATATTACATACACATATGTGTACACAAACACACACACTTTATCTACCTTGTCTCAAATACTTGATTTTCCCCACTTCCTCCTTTTTTATCATTGTACCATATAGACTTACTAAACCACAAGAACCAGAGACAAGACTGAATCTCTTCTCTAATTAAATCAAACACTATCTCACGGTCCTCCCTCTGTCACAATTTCATCACTGTCTACCTTATCTATCCAAAACTAATACTCCTTACAGCAGTCCAAGTAGCTCCAACCATTTCTCACTTTCCCATTTAAATTTACTTCCAAATCTTAAATATAACAATACTTTCGTTACTCTACTAATGACATATCATTCTTTATTTCATCATCAACCATCTTCCCCCTTTCTAATATTTCCATAGTTAAGCTGCTTCTTTTCATTATTTTAATCGCTAGAAATCACAGGTACTACTACATTAATCTTTTGCAATGTTATACCTCTCAACACTGTATATAGTTATGTAAGTTATTTACATGCTCTTTTGAAAAGCTTTTTTTGCGGTAGCGTTGTCGCCTCACAGTAAAACGCTGTCCGGTTCAATTCTCAGCTAGAGCGACTTCTGCGTGGAGACATGCGTGAATGGGCGCACCTTTGTTGAAGGTTGTGTATCAGAGCTGGTAACTGGGCTCGTAAAAATCAACTACCAATCATTAGCGGACCGGAGTTCCACTGTGGCGACCCCTAACCGGGAAAAGCCAAAAAACACAACAACACTTTCCTATATTTTGTATCATATCTGATATCATATAACTGTATTTTATGTACATGTCAAAAGCGGTGTTAAATATGGAGCATTTCTACCTGGGCATCCACTGAAAAACGTTTTTATCCCAGTTGGGCTTTCACAGTAAACAAAGATAAATAAAATTAATAAATAATGTTGGGAAGCTCTGAAGTTTAGACAAATTTCCATTCTTTCTCCCTTGTCTAAGACTGCAGATATGTACAAAATCCACTGATTTTTTAACACCACTTCAACTAACATGACTCCTCACTGACAAAAAAACACATAGAACTGGTCACAGTTCCTGCAGCAGTACTCACTCCCTCCTTCACATACTGTAATGAGAACTATGGATTGGTAATATAGTTATTTTTTTTGCTTCTGATGTAAAAGTCGTACACTAAATCCAAACAGAAACAGTATAGGGAAAAGTGCCAGAGCTAGCAGTGAAAATTTTCTACAGGTTTGGTACCTACATATTAAAGGCCATACATCTGTCACACTTGTATAGCTCCTTGTAAAATTTTAGCATAATTGTGAACACACAATGCACCTATACCAACCATTCCATCATTAGGAATTTCAATCCATGTGCTAAATGTGAACGCTGCACACACTGTCAATACATTCTCAGCATTAAAATCCACCAACAACAGTGCCATTATCTTGCATTCTGTTCCCAAACTGATCATCATTATTCTATTAACATTGTCAAAGGTTTGCCTTTCTCAACAAAACTACATTGATCCATATCGATGAAACAGAGTTAACAGTTTTAATTAAGGAGGAGGCTGGAAGGATACAAAAAGCTGAAGCTCTTTACCAGCATCTTGGAAAAAAGCTGGAATGGCTGTATTAACCAAACAGGGTAAAGACTTGTCAGGTGTAGCTTCATATAAACTTACATCAAATTTAAACCTGGATTATAAGAGACTGGCAAAGGTGTTACCAAAATACGCAGGTATGGATCAATGTGGTTTTGTGGACTTGGAGTTTAATTCTGGTGCCTGCCAAAATAAGCAATTACTACAAAATGGAAATCAAAGTCTAAACCAACTGTATATAAAGTATTAAATACTGTAACAGATAAAAGAACTGGAAGTGGGATCTTTACCAAAGGCTAGGAGCAAATTACATAAAAAAATGAAAATCGTGGGAACAATACATGCAGAAAAATGTACTAGAGGAGTGAAGTTTAAGGGAAGGCAGGAACTGAGCAATTTATGTAATGGACTGATAACTGCAAAAGAATGTTTATTATATGTTGTTTGCAACTGGGAATGTGTTAACATTGTCTGTTTCTTTTATATAAATGCAGGTTTGCCTGTATCAAGTGATAATTCAATAAAGGTGTTAAAATGTGGCTTTGTGAAGAGTAGGTAAACTGGCAACATTAATAAAACAATGATTCAGAGGGAAGCAGGATGCAAGAAAATGCTGTTGTTTTGGTGGGTCTTGCTGCAGAGAAAGCATTCAATAGATTAAGTTATGATTTTATGAATAGGGGAGTGGAAGCACTTTAATTTTCCTATACTTTAAAAAGGTTAATTAGGAAGACGTATGAAGCAGTGGAGGCAAGAAATAAGGCAGATTTTTCCTCTCTAATAAGCTGTGTTTGAACAGGGTACCCAGGCAGGGGTGTCCTCTTTTCCCTTTATTTGCCTTATATCTATAGGCACTGGCAAAAAAATTAAGGCGTCAGAAATTCAAGAATATAATTGGTATGGTAATTAAGAAAAGTATATTTTATTGGGAGAATATATTTCTTTGTACTTCATGAATCAAGAAAAAGGCATTTTTGTGCTGTGGAACATTTTGAGACAGTTTCAAGTGTTTTGGGGAGTTGAAATTACTGAGGATAAGGCAAAAGCTATAGTGGTAAATTATGTACCCACACATAATTTGGTTCAGCAATTCCTATATTTATGGGGACACGATAACAGGACAATCAAGTGTATGGATTAAAAAATGATTCTGTTATGGCAGCTATGGATATCTGTAAAGACTACTCAAAAGATAATAAAAAATATGAGAAACTAGAATCGGTACTTACGTATTATCGCAACCAGATTGTTTAATTCAAGTGTGGACGCTTTCCGCTTGTTTCTCAGTCCAGTAAATGTGGCCAGATTGTGTAGTGAAGTGTGTGCATGTCACAGAAAGTCACAACCGGGATAATTTGGACCTGCAATGTTGCCTTTGTGGTATTTCCTCAGTTCTGCAAGAGACGCAATCTCCCAGGACCCCGCACTCTCAGCTCGTATGTTTTCATATGCTAACTCTGGCAGTGATTCAGTCAGAAACGCTTCCAAAATCCTTAACATTGCCGTTCATACATGTGTTTTGTCTGTAGGTTCTGCCCCCTCCCCCTTTGCAACCAGATATCTGTTTGTGGATGAAACCCAAGTAGAGCTAACAACATTTTGTGTATAATTCAAGCCCCACACTGACTTTAAGTATACATTTTGTAATGTGATGTCAAGTAATATGATAACACAGACCTGCATTTTCTGACATGTAGGAGTGTGCTCATTTTTACATTAGCCTACTTGTACAACTTCTGAAAAAAAAAATGAAAGTAAATCCAAACCATCATTATTGTGTGCGGCTTTGCCTTCTGTGAAGGATTCCTTCCACAAAGTGAAAGAAATCCGTTGGCCATAACGACCCCAGTCCTGACAAATCAAGTGTGCATGTGTAATGTACACAAAAAAACGGAAGAGTGTTTTCTGAAAAGTTGCTGTTACAGAAACTAATCCGAAGTTATTCCCCAGTAGTAAACACACTGAAAAAAGCATTACAGTGTTTCAGGAGCTGCTTTGTATGGAAGTATGTGAAATTGGCAACCGAGAAAATCTGGTTGCGATAATACGCAAGTACCCTAGAATCTATTGTTTATGGATATGGATAGTAAGATGCAAGCAGTGAAAATGTTTTCTAATCCATTTAGTTTTATACACAGGTGAGGCATATTTCTTATCGATCAGAGGAAATTTTTGGACAATAATTAAAAAGTTGGAAAGAATGTCTTCAGAGAAGAGGGCAGAGTTAGGTGATATAAGCTGACACTCCCCATTGAACAAGGGGTTTTAGGATTGCATGATTTGTACACATACTTTAGAGCTACTCAGTTAAGGCTCATATGTATATGTACAACACAAGCAAAATATTATAAATCAAATTAGAAAATGACAATTATGAAGTAGGAAGGGAATTTAAGAAATGACAGAGATTAGGAATTTAAATGTAGATCCTCAAGGAGAATAACAAACGCACTGAATAATATATTCATAAAGTTGCAGAAAGTACTCTTAAGTCAACATGGGAATGAAGAAAGGCCATCTTACCAATAAGAATGACTGCAAGTAGGGGTACAGAAAACAGGTAAGTGGGGAATGGAATTCGCTTGCGAAAACTGGCAAAGGAATGAAGGTATTAGTAGGAAATAACTAGAGAGAGAGAACAGTAAGAGTGGGATGAGACCAAGCAGAAACTTTACTGCAAGTTAGAGACTGCCTTCCCTAACTGACATCAAAATATAGGCAGAGAAAGGGATAGGGGAGTCCTAGTTGAAAGACCAGGTTTAGTAAAGTTTTTGCTTCAATAAAGAGCAGAAGAAGCTGTTAAAAAAGGGATAATTTGTATGTCATATAAAATACTGTACGATAACAATAAAAATCAGTCGAGAATGTTAGAAATTACTGCAAAGAGACTGCAAACAATTACAAAGGAACTTATGTAGGACATATGTATGGCTCACAAGTAATCAAGAACATTTGTATGGCTCGTAAGTAATCAAAGTCCAGATGTTGTAGGATTTTTGCTTGGAAGGGTTTCTTCAGAGTACTCTACCAGAAATATTAGGGGAACAAATGGCTTTAACTAAGAAAATTGTTCTTCTGAGCTGGAGCACAGGGATTTGAATTGCCTAGATATATAGTAAGGCCTTAAAGAGTTGAATGCTATTAGCTATCAAAAAGGCAATTTCTAGAGAACAGAAATCAAAATCTAAACTAACTTATAATTGAAGTACTGAATACTGTTAATAAAGAAAGCAATAACTAGAAGTGGTATCTTTAGAAAAGCGTAGGGAGCAAATAACAAAAGTAAATGGAATCTGTGGGAATACATGCAGAATAATACTAACGAGTGAGGTTTAAGGGAAGGTAGGAATTATGCAATTTGTGTAGTGTTGAAGTGAATGATAATTGCTATAAAGAAGAAAAAACATGTAGTGTGTAATGCATGAAAAAAAGTATAATAAAGTCAAAACAGGCTGGGGAGTTGGCATAATGGTTATTTTTACCTTATAAACACAGGGTGCAGGGTTTGATTCTCACGTGGGGTAAATATCTACGATTAAAATGGCCCACAAGGGCAGTTAGCCTAGTACTAATCTATGAACCTATAAACATTATCGGAAGGTGTTGGTCTTAATCATAAGGATTTAAGGAGACCAGAGTGCAGACATCCAGAACCTGATGGACAACCCAGATGGATGCTGTGAAGTTGGAAAAGATAATGTATCAGAGGAATCTGACATCTGTGAGGGAACAGGTGAAAAAACACACAAAGTTACAGAAACTACTATACAGCTACAAGTTGTGAAATGCAAAAGCAGACAGCAAGGTATGTTGTTGCAGACTATCGAAAGGGTATGCCAAAGCTAACACAAGTGGTTTCTGAAGATAAAGAAAAATGAATAAAGATGTTCTCCCATGACAGAATGAAATGGCAGAAACAGAAAGTATGCCGACTGGTTTCCAATATGATTTCTGAAGTCTAGTAGGTTGACCTTGAACAGATGAATGGCAAAGTATGCACATGTGGATTCCCTGCCCAAAAGAATGAGTTGTTGGAACAAAGTGATCTAAATGTACACAGGCAAATAGTTGCCCCCAACTAATGGTTTGTCAGAACTAACAAGTGGCTAGTCTCAAAGAATTAATGCAAATATTATCTCAACAGGTTGAGATGTTAAAGATAAGGTAAACAATGTGAGTTGCTAAAAAAAGAGGGCAAACAGACAAACTGACCTATTAGTCAGAAAGTGACAACACCTTATGGTATCTTAAACCCAAACAGTAAAATAACTGAACAGTGTACTTCTTAAACCAGAGTGTCACGCAGCTTGAATCTAAAATGCAAGACATTTTAGGGTTACAACAAAGTGTGGTCACAAATAAAGAACGAGTTGCAGTCAGTAAAGGAAGTTTGGGCTCCAACCACAGGGGCTGTGAAGGCAAGTATCTCTGTATTGCACACACCAGACATGGAAATGAAGAAGCCCTTGGCAGGAGTGAAAGTATCCCAGTGAAACCCTGCAAAGTATGCAAGATCATCATCAAACGGTTATATAACTCAGCATGAGAAAAGGAAAAGGGGCAAAACATCTTTAAAAATGTTAAGAGCTGCACAGAGGCAGCTGTACCCACCAGGAAGTAGTACAGAACTAACAAACAAGCCACCCTAGTGGAATCACAAAATCAATCGGATGTATTAAAGGGGGAAGAAAATACTGGCAAAAATTAGGAGGTGCAGCACCCAGCAGGTTAGAAGCACACTCAAACTAAACAACTCAAGAGGACAAATAAAGTCTACCAAAGACAAATTTGAGGCAGGTTTGGTATCCCAGGCAAAGGACAATCACAAAGCATTCTTTAGCTATATCCACAGCCTCAAAGGCAATACAAAATTGTGTGCAGAGCTCATTGTAAATGGAGCCACCTATACTGAGCCAGAAGATACAGCAAACCTCCTGGCTGATAACTTCAGCTCCAACTTTATTCCTCTCATTCTCAACCTTCCCTCAGGAAATATCATCAAATAAAACTCCCCCTACTATCACTAGGGAACAGGTCCTTAATGCTCTCTTTAAGACCAAGAACACTGCATCAATGGGCCCAGACAATATCCCAGAATGCCTTTTAAACAGCATGAAACATGACCTATCAGGGCCTATGGAATTGCTATTTAACTGTAGTCTCCAAACAGGCTTTGTGCCTCATGAATGGAGAAAGTCAACAGTCATCCCTCTGCCCAAAGGTGGGCCATCTACAGACCCTGGAAACTACAGACCCATAAGTCTCACTAGTCTTGTATGTAAAGCCATGGAAAGAATCATGGAGATGATCAAGAGAGATATAGTAAACCTCCAGACACTGGACCCAACCCAGTTTGGTTTCATCAAGGGCAGATCATGCCTGCTCATCCTGGTGGACTTCTTTGAGAAGGTCACCAGAGCAATGGATGAGGGCAAATCATTCACACTACCTACCTTTGCCTGGCCAAGGCATTTGACATAATACCCCACTTGGGCATTGTTAAACACAAGAGGTTAGGTACAAACAGGTATGTCACCCAGTGGATAGCCAACTGGCTCACAGACAGGACCCAGGAAGTTAGAACTGGAGTCCACCTCTACAAAGAGGCCAGTCACAAGTGGAGTCCCTCAGAGATCAGTCCTTGGACCGCTCCTTTTTGACATTTACTTCTCAGAAGGTGAGGCCAATCTCAGTGGTCTCTGGCTGACTAAATTTGCAAATGATTGCAAATTAGGAGCAGTCACTGAAACTCACACTGACAAATGTTCTCCAGGAGGGGCAGACACAGACAAACTGGTGTCAGAGCCATGGACTAAAACTAAATGCATAACACTATCCTTTGGGAAGTCATCCATTCCTGGTAACTATCATATTGACAACACACCCCTTAGAGTTGACCCAGTAGTCAGGGACTTAGGGGCGCACACAAACAGCAATCTAGCCTTCGATCAGTGGTGACGAAATCATTCTATGTTGCACAACGTATAAAGAAAGGTATGGCATTTAAGTCCAAGGAAGTCATTTTTTCACTATATTCGGCATTTATCAGACCTATCATGGAGTATAATTCCCCCTCTGTTATGTACCTAACCAGGCATACACAACAACTAGAACGTCCACAAAGGTTCCTCACTAAAAGAATACAGGGTGCAAGTAGTATCTCCTATGCAGACCACCTCAAGGCCCTATCCCTGTATTCGGTCTCCTACAGGCTTTTGAGAGGAGAGCTATGCCTAGCATACAGAGCATTTGTCAGACCTCATTCTGATGGACCTCCTGCATATCCACAAAACAAACAGAATCAGAATTACCTGTTCTAAAGAATTAAATATTGCCTGTGATATAAACAGGACCTGCTTGAGAGATATGTATATATCCCAGAGACTACCCAGTCTATGGAAAGTACAGTTTTGTACCTACCATAAATGTAGATGTCCGAACTGGATAGCATCTGCAGTCATAACAGCTGGGTTGTCCTGTCGTCAGGCAGCCCTTCAGTCGGCCGGATTCCAAAGTCCGGGTCCGGCTTCGGCTGATGTCGCACTTCACCCGACGTCATCTCTGTTGGTCTTCGGGTATAAAGGCATCAGCCGACGCCATTTTCCTCAGTGTTTCTTGCCCCAGATGCCAGAAGCCCTCTTGAAGGCTAAAATTTTGGATAGATGCCAATGTTTCCAAAAGGATAGAGGTAAACACAAAAATAAGCATGTATGTACATATATACAAACAAATACACCATAAGAGACTCCCCCCCCATCAGCTAGCTATTAGGAGGGTAAACACCCTAGGAGTACCTCAGAGGGGATGGAGGGAGGGTAATCCTGACTGCAGATGCTATCCAGTTCGGACATCTACATTTATGGTAGGTACAAAACTGTACTATGTCCTTCATGGATGCATCTGCAGTCATAACAGCTGGGTAGAATACCATAGCCAACTAGGGGAGGAGGATAAAAGTAGATTATGGTGTGTTTAGGATCCCTTGCAGTACAGCAGTGGCAAACCCTGCTCGGGATCTGGAATATAGAGGCAAATTATAATGCTTGGCAAATGTATGCACGGAGGTCCAAGTAGCCGCCTCAATAATGTCTTTGGTAGCCACTCCTCGTAAGAAGGCTGTGGTAGTGGCTGTTGCCCTTGTAGAATGAGGTCTTATGTTCTGTGGAATTGGTTTTCCATGGAAGGAGTAACAGAATCGTATGCAATTTCCTATCCATTTGGAGATTGTCTGTTTGGAAATAGCTTTTCCTTCCCTTTCTGTTGCATAGGCCACAAAAAGTTGGTCAGTCTTTCTGCTGCTTTTGGTTCTGTCCAAGTAGTAGCGTAGCTGTCTATGTACATCCAAGGTATGCAGTATTCTTTCCCCTCTGTTTTGTGGGTTGGGAAAGAAGGTAGGTAGGTGGATTGCCTGGTTTAAAGACACTCTGGATACCACCTTAGGCATAAATGTTGGATTAGTCCTCATGGACACTATCTTGGTGGAAGATTAGGAAGGGTTGCACTGCCATTAAGGCCTGTAGTTCTGAAACCCTCCTTGCTGAAGTAATTGCCAGTAGGAAAGCAGTTTTCCATGACAGGTGTTGTAGGTCTGCTGTTGCTGCTGGTTCAAAGGGTGATAGTGTCAACTTTTCTAGTACGAAGTTTAAGTCCCAAGCTGGTAATGGTAGTTTCCTTGGAGGTTTTACATTCTTGATTCCTCTGAGGAACTGCCTGAGCAAAGGGTGTGAAAAAACAGGTGGATCAAAGCTGTATTCTGCTGAAATAGCTGATGCATGTATCTTGATGGAGGAGTAGGACAGGCCTGAATGGAGAAGTTCGCCAGATACTCCAGAATGTTAGGCATATCTATGTTTGACACATCTTTTCCTCTTTTAGAACTCCAAATGACAAACCTTTTCCATTTTCCAGCGTAGTTCCTTCTTGTTGAAGGTCTGCGTGCTTCAAGAATAATGTCTTTAACTCTTTGGGAAAGTTCTTGATTAGCTGCTGCTATGTGATGTTCCATGCAGTCAGTTGTAAGCGTTTTAGGTTTGGTTGTATGGTGCTGTAGTTGTTCTGAGTTAGCATAAAAGGCATCAGGGGTATTGGCCACATATTGCATCGAGACAAGCTCCTCAGCAGTGGGTACCAGTGTTGTCTTGGCCAGTTTGGAGCTATCAGGATTATCCTTGGATGTTCTTCCTTGATTTTTAGTAGTACTTTGTGTATCAAGGAAAGAGGTGGGAGTGCATATGCTGTTAGGCCTTTCCAGCTGAAGGAGAGCGAATCCACTTTCCATGCTAGTGGGTGGAATGTCCTTGTGCAGAATTTTTTGAGCTGGTGATTGTGAGGTGATGCGAATAGATCTATCTGAGGCATTCCCCATTTCTTTGAGATGGTCTTGAAGATGTCCGGGTGCAGGTGCCATTCGTGGGCATCTGATGTGGTTCTGCTTAATATGTCTGCTAGAGTATTTTCTTTTCCTGGTACAAATATTGCCTGTAACTGGATGTTGTAGCTGAGTGCCAGGGTCCACAGCTCCAAAGTCATTCTGCATAGGGGGTATGAATGAGTGCCTCCCTGTTTGTTGATGTACCACATGACTGTGGTGTTGTCTGTCCTTATCATCAACTGGCCCTCTTTGAGAAATGGTCTGAACTTTTGGATTGCCAGTTTTACAGCCAGCATTTCTTTTAGATTGATGTGCAGGTGAAGTTGATCCTGAGTCCACAATCCTTGCACGCATTTGTCCAGCATATGGGCCCCCCATCCTAGGTCTGAAGCGTCTGTTGTGATGTTCTGGCTTGCTTGACATCTGCGAAAGGGAAGGCCTGGGTTGGACTGGCATGCCTGAGCCCACCATAGGAACTCCTGTTTTAAGCATGGAATTAGTGGGATTTCTGTTTCTAGGCTGTGTCTGTGTTGGGACCATAAATTCCTTAGGTACCACTGTAGTTTTCTCATATGTAGTCTGGCAAGTGGGACCAAGATTATGCATGATGCCATGAAGCCCAAGGCCTGCAGTACCTTTCTTGCTGTTAACTTGTTCAGTTTTGTTAGTGCCAAGAAGTACCGAGGGAGTTCTTTTGTTTTCTGTAGTTAGGAATGCCATTTGTCTTACTGTGTCCAATTCCGCTCCCAAGAATGTCCTTGTTTGGGATGGTATCAGCCTTGACTTTTGTAAATTGACTGTGTATCCCAGTGCTTGTAGCAAGTAAATGACCCTTTGTAAATCTGTTGTCAACTTGCTTTTGTTGTCCCCTTGTAGCAGGCAGTCGTCCAGGTATGGGTAAATTTGAATTCCCTGTAGTCTGCAATGGGCGATTACTGATGCCAGGCATTTTGTGAATACTCTGGGCAGTAGATAAGCCAAAGGCAATGCTGAGAATTGATAGTGCTCTGATCCTGCAAGAAATCTGAGGTATCTTCTGCAGATTGGTCGAATGGGGACGTGCAGGTATGCCTCCTTGAGATCTAGAGTTACCAGCCAACACTCCTTGCCCAGCATGGGAAGAAGTTGCTGTAGGGTCAGCATTTTGAATTTTGGGACAATGATGTATGTATTTAAGGTGGACAGGTCGAGAATTGGTCTCCAACTTTTTTCCTTTCTTGGAACTAGGAATAGTCTGGAGTAGAACCCTTTTCCTTGCTCTGCTGTTGGCACTTTTTCCACAGCTCTCATGTTTGCTAACTCCATTATCTGTTGTAGAGCCTCTGTTTTTTGATTTGGAGGTAGATTTGGCATTCCTCTTTTGACTGGTAAAGTGTGGAAGTGGAATCGGTAACCTTGATCTATGGTTTGTAAAATCCACTTGTCTTTTGTTATGTGGTGCCAGTTCTTTGAAAATAAGGTTAACTTTCCGCCTAGAGGAGCTGCTATTTGTTCCCTGGTAGGCGGATTTAGGATTAAGTCACTGTGGCTGTGTTGATGTAGTGGCAGTGGTTGTGTCTGTGCCTCTGTTGTTACCTTGCCACTGTCGTCCTCTGTAGGCACCTCCTCTGGATTGGTTTCTGCCTCTGGAACGTCTATTCCTGCCCCTTTGAAATCTTGTGGAGTCAGGAAAGGACCAATTTTTGGCAGGCCAGTTTCTGCTAAACCTTGGGGGTTGAACCTGCAGGAAATCTTTAACAGTTTGAACTGATTTTGCCTTTTCTTCCATTTTCTTCATAACCTGCTGGGCAGGTGCACCAAACAAACTTGTCTTATCCATAGGAGCATCTAGCAACTTAGCTTTAACATGATCCGGTAGAGCTTGCTCCTTTAGCCATGCATGCCTTCTTATCACTGTGCCAGTCATGGCTGATCTAAATGAAGCCTCCAGTGCATCATAGCCACATTTTAAGGAATGATTACTAACCTGTTGTATGTTATTTACCATTTCTAATACATATTTCTTGTCAAGAGATTCATCAGTGGTTAGCTTTTTAGTTAACTGATCAAGCATAAACTCTTGGTATTGTATCATGTGAAACTGACAGTTTAAAGCTCTAGCTGAGAGAGTAGCTGAAGTGTAAACCTTTTACCCCATCTGTCTAATGACCTTGCTTCCCTTTCAGAAGGAATAGGGTTTTAGCTATGGTCGCGCTACTGCCTTGGGACCCTGGGATATAGTTTGGGTCTGCAAGTGGGGCCTTGTAAAGGTGGTGATGAGTATCTGGCACCCTGTAAAATCTGTCTGGTTTGGCAGGGGCTGGGGTAATGAATCTGGAGCAGAGCAGACATCATTGAAAGCATCATCTACCACAGAGAGAACAGGAGGAATAGCTAAGGGCCTGTGCTGTGGAAGGTGCAGAAAGGTTCTAAGTCTTTTTCTGGAATCTGAAAAATCTTGTTGCTGCCATTGGAACTGCTCTCATGGCATGTAAGGTTTCCCCAAAGGAGAATTCTTCTGGAGGGGAAGCAGCTGGAATGGATTCTTCAGCATCAGAATCTTCAAAATTGGAGAAAGGGGCCTCTGGCTGGTCAGTTATGTCTGATTCATCAGCAGAATCATCAGAGGACACTGGCTCAGGGGGCTCTACCCTAGGTCTCTTCTCTGGGGGCTGAGAGGCCCTGTCTGGGTGAGATTGAGATCCTCTAATTAATGAAATTAAATCTTCTGCCAAAGTAAGCATTTGAGAACTAGAAGAGGGCCTGGTTGAGGGAGGTTTAACAGGCACTGTTTTCTTAGTCTTGGCTGCTTTAGCCCTGGCGAAGGCCTTAATGGACATGGCTGCTGGAGGCCTAGCAGCACCACGTGCTGGGGTAGAGACATCCAAGGGTATGGTGTCTGATAAGTCAGTGGCAACCACCGTAGTGGGTAAAATTTCTGAGGCCGATTCAAGAGTTGTAGCAGGGGCCTCAGCTGTAGAGATAGATTCGGCTGTACCTTGATCAGTTTTCTCGGTTTCGGCCGAAACCGAGACACTCGCGGTTTGCTTAAGCATGGTTTCGGCCGAAACCGCGGACCGCGAGTGTCGGTCTTTATCTTTGCGTTTTTTGGCAGAAAGTGTAGTCGGAGGATCCGACGACATAATGTACGCAAAGTCAGAACCGAAAAACTGTTCTGCAAACTCCGACCGGCCTAAGCGTTTCGGTTGAACGAAGCGCAGGCCGAACAGGCTGCTACGTCGTGGGCTGGGCCTAAACAAGGCAGACAGTAAGAATGGAAATCTTTATGAGGTATTTGTTTCCCACAGGTTAAACAATTATTAACTTTTTCTGACATCGGCTGAGGCAAGAAAGAGTCCCCAGCGGGTACTTAGCTTTAGAAGTCTTGAAGTAGTATTCGGTAGAAGTAATCTCTGGATCCGACCGACCGGCACTTGCGAACAGCTTCTGCTTCGGGCGCCACTCGGCAAGAAAGACTGAGGAAAATGGCGTCGGCTGATGCCTTTATACCCGAAGACCAACAGAGATGACGTCGGGTGAAGTGCGACATCAGCCGAAGCCGGACCCGGACTTTGGAATCCGGCCGACTGAAGGGCTGCCTGACGACAGGACAACCCAGCTGTTATGACTGCAGATGCATCCATGAAGGACATCAGGCTCCCCATCCATATGGAGCAGAGTTCCTCCCTAAACCAATTCAAGTGCAACTTGGACAACTGGATGGGAAACCGTAAATTCATCCCTGGTTTGGCACCTATGTCTCTAATGCAAACAAGTAACCTGTAAAATGGTTCATCACCCAGGCCCATGCTTACACTTATCAAGGGTATCAGAACTTGTCAGAGATTTGGGATGCATGGCTAGGCTTAAAAAGGCCCTTGTGGTCGTTAGCCTGGTAAACACCTATGAACCTATGAAAATGGTCTTATTGGGAAGCACTGTATCAAAAAAAAAAAAAAAGACACAGGAAAATACTAAAACTCAAAACAAAAGGTATTAACTGGATGTCTAAACAATGCCACAGATCAGCAAAGTTTGAGTGAATGTTCTGTTAAATAGGGACATCTTTTAAAAGTATGCATAATCAAGAAGAGTACCTCAGAAATAAAGGGATTTTCCTTTGTGAAATCTGAAAGCCCCCCCAAGTGCTAGAACTGCCAGAATGGCACTGGACAGACATTCTCTACAAGGATATCAGAATACAATTCATTGCTCATTACATTTGCATGTTGGCTTATGAGAAGAAACCTTTTACATCCTAATTTGTATGTACTGTGCTAATTAATGCTGGTACAGTTTTCTGATAGGCATACCCTATTTCTGGCTTCTGTTACTGCTTTTTATTAAAACATGCTTGTAAACTGTCTGATATTGCTCATTTAACATTGTATTGCTTGCGAGATGTAACTGCTGCAGTTAGCATATATGCCTGGTTTTAGTCAACGTCTATGAATTAAACTTTATCATACCTGACTCTTAGCTGGTCTTTTCTCTCCCCATTGGCCAAAAGCTGTTTATAATGTTTTAGGCCCTTCATCCAGTACTCTCTGTGCTCTACTTTCTCTAACTCATGATTTGTCTCCTACCACAAATACCACAACAGTACTCATCTAAAAGCTAAAAACTCGACACCGCAAAAACTCCACTGCCAATCATGAGCAGACAGGTGATCCGCTGTGGCAACCCCTAACCGGGAAAAGACGAAAGAAGAAGACTCGCCTAAAAGCTTCATCCAAAACTCAGATCCTTGTGTTCCATTACTGCCTGCAACTTACTGCTGCAGGTTTTGCTTTAGCTGTACAAGCCTCATTATTTTGCTACCTCTAATTGGCGTTCCTGCATATAGGTTCATAGGTTGGTACTAGGCTATCAGCCCTAGGGCCTATACAAGCCTAGCCATAACAATTCCCTGGCTATTTCTTCCCACACTATTTACTTCCCTGGACCACTGTCTAGCAGGCGAATTATGTGATCCCCAGGGTGAATTTCCTCCCATCCAATTGTCAAGGTTCCTTTTGAAGAGGGCCAAAGAGGCACTCTGCTTGACATGTATGGGCAATCTACTCCAGAGTCGGGAAGGGGGGGGGGGTGTCTCTGGGTCAGGAACCTATCCCACAAGCATGTTTTGTTTATTGTGATGACAAGGTTTAAATCCCTGGAGCGTGTGGCTCTGAGGGATTGGGATTTCTTTAAGTGTAGCATGTCCAACAGCTCTGGGTTTGACATGGCCTTGTATGTTAAGCAGAGATCGCTTCTGAGTAGATGATATGCAACAGAGTATAGCTGGAGTTTAAGGCGGTCAGCGTAGGGCATCTGCTTTAGGCCTGTGATTCTTTTAGTGAGGTATTTCTGCAGCCTTTCCAGTTGTTGCAGATGTCTTGAGAGGTACATACCAAATGGGGCGTTGTATTCTATAATGGGTCTAATGAGGGATGAGTACAGTGGGACAATGACCTTTTTTCTGGATGAAAAGCCCTTGGTGATGAGGTGTGCCACATAGAAGGATTTCCTGACTGTTGTGGCAATGTGGTTATCGAAGGTGAGACCACTGTCCACCTGTGTCCCTAAGTCTCTTATCACACTTTCGGTGTTTAGTGTACTGCCACCTATATGGTAATTCATGGGTACATGTTTTTTCCCCAAAGGGGATAACTATACATTTCTTGGCACTGAGCTTGAGCCCATGGCTCTGGCACCAAGCATCTGTTTCTGTAAGGCCCTTTTGTAGAGTATCCACATCATTTGGGGATTCAATAATGGCTCCCAGTTTGTAGTCATTTGCATACTTTGTTAGCCAGAGTCCCTTAGTGTTGGCTTGTACTTCAGAGAAGTAGATGCCAAACAAGAGCAGTCCCAGGATTGAACCCTGAGGTACTCCACTTGTCACTTGTCTGGAGCTGGATTTGGAGTCAGCTACTTTTACAGTGTGGGTTCTATCAGTAAGTCATGACGTAGGGATGAATGCCCAGCTTAGTAAGTTTATTTATGATTCCAGAGTGGGGGATGGTGTCAAAGGCCTTGGCAAGGTCTAGATAGGCTGTGTGAACCACCTTACCCTTGTCCATGGCTCTGGAGACTCAAAGAAATCAATCAGGTTCAGGAGACAAGATCGGCCCTTCATGAACCCAAACTGGGTAGGGTTTAGTGTTTGAAGGTTGCCAATGTCTTTGTTTATAAGTTCCATGATAATACGCTCAATGGCCTTGCAGATAAGGCTGGTCAGACTAATGGTATGGTAGTTTCCGGGATCCAAGGTGGATCCCCCCTTGTGGAGTGGGATAACTGCAGCTCTGCGCCACTCAGTGGGCATGAAACCTTAGGTGAGGCTATGATTAACATGATACTTAGGTGAGGTGCCAGTTCATATTGTACTTCATGTAGTACACAGCCCGGGATGTCATCTAGTCCCATGGATGCTGTATTCTTAGCTTTTGAGTGTGCGTTTTTTATCTGTGTGGCCGTTACTACTGGAATTTGGCAATATTCCGGTATTGAGATGGGCCATTTAGGGGGTGAGAGGCAGGTGAAGTTGGCACTGAATCGATCTGCCAGGATATTGGCAATATCCTTACGATCAGTATATTTAATGCCATTCTGTTTTAGCTCAGAGCAGATCTGAGCATTGCCATTTAGATTCTTGACATAGTTATAGAATGCCTTGTGATTGTCTTTGGAATCTTTGGCAATTTTATTTTCGTAACTAGCTTTGGAGGATTTTATGAGGGATCTCAGTTTCTTACGGAGGCTGGTAAGGGAGTTTTTTTGCATCCTGGGATTTTCCTCTTTTCTGCAACAGTTTCTTCCTTTTGTTGTAAAGTTTGTTTATGGCAGGGGACTACCAGATTGGCTTCCTGTTTTTGAATGAGAGCATCTTGGTTCTATTTGGGATGGCACGATTCATGCATGAGTGGATGTGCTCATACAGTGCCTTAGTGTAGGATTCAGCAGTTGAACTTTCAGTTCCTGTCTGCATGGGTGTCTTGAAGTTTGTCACTTCACAAACAAACCAGTGATGGAGGAGAAAAAACGCCAATGAATATCCAAAGCTTTATAAAGCTTTGTTTCTACATCTATTGCATTGTGGATATTCACTGGCGTTTTTTTCTCCTCCATCACTGGTTTGTTTGTGGATTTGTTGTGTTTTACCAGTGTTTTCTTCCGTTTACTTCAGTTTTGAAGTTTGTCACTTCTAACTTGAGTAGCATGAAGTTGGCTTTGGAGAAGTTATTTATGGAGGTTTCCTTACTGGCGGATGGGATGTAGATGTTAAGGGTGATTAGCTTATGGTCAGACCTGACTAACGAGGGGGTGACCATAGGTGTGGAGCATCGATTTCCCATGTTGGTAATGACCAGGTCTAGGATATTGGAGCTCCTGGTGGGACTATGGATTAGGTGATCCAGGGCGTTGGAATTTATGAATTCCAAGAACCGTTGGGCAAAGGTGTTGGTGCACGAGTAGTTTTTTTTTTTTTTTTTTTTTTTTACAGTAAGACGTGCAGTTGCAAATGGGTTCTGCCCGCTTATTCACCCTCGCTATGCTCAGGTTCACTCCACTCCATACCCTACTTCCAATTCCCACCCACCCCTACTGCTCCCAGCTTTATACCTCCCATGTTCCTCTCAACTACAATATTAACCAATTAAAGCTATCTTTGTGCTTCACATCATCACCCACCCTCACACATCCACTATATCTTCTATCACTATAATATATACCTTGCATTACACTATCTCTGTCATATCTATCACACTATCCTTCTTTCAACTTTTTAACACTCACCTCCAACCATATTAGTACTTTCTCTAATACAAGATTGCCAAATTTTGACTATACCGACTATAAGCTAATATCCTGCCTCCCTATCTCTAACATTCACCATTTCCCTTTTCCTACCTTTTCTCCAACAAAAATCCTATCATACATACACTATCAATACCCATATCACTTTGATAACATCAAATACAGCCATCTTTCACAACGTGAAAAGTTTCTCAAACATATAGCCAAGTCTATTTCAAACAAACATTAACCTCTCCCAAACTCAAACTTTTTACAATATAATTCCAAACTCATTAAGTCTCAATATTACTTAATAAAATCCCTACTATAACCAAACTACTTCCCATTTATTTTTTATCTCCCTCGCTGATGACGTTTACTCAAACCCAGGCCTATCCGCTACCCCAAGTCCTTCCCATACCCCAGTAAACCCATCCAAAAAGCAAAAATCTGAAATTATTACCCTCGATCTTTGCAGCACTTATAAAATCTCGGGCTTTCGTGCCTGGGTAGCACTATATACTCCAAACTTCTTAGCTGCCTAAAACCTAATAGAAAAGATATTGACGTACTTCCCAGGACATAAATTAATCAGTCTACACAGACTGCACAAAAAAGTTGGTGGAATTGCATTATTTTACAATAGTCAATTCACAGTTACAAACTATTCAGGTCCCATCCCCAAATTTGACAATACTGAACTACCCATTACCATCCTAAAAATGAACAACTCAAAAAAAAAAAAAAACTATGCATAGTTGTCATTTACATTCCCTAGCACAAAACGTCCCCATACTTGAAAACAACCTGTCGTGGATCACAACAAATATCTCATGAAATAATCATTATTGGTGATGTTACTGGCCAAATCTTACATCAGTTTCTCCCACTCCCTCTATAAACCTCTTCAGTTTCTCACAATGTACATTATCCCCTACAAGATAATAAAAATAACAAGCAAGGATCCATACTGGATTGGATGCTAGTAACTGACCCAAATAAGTTTACACAAACGGGTACCCTTCCCAACACACTAAATGACCACTTACCGTCCTATACCATCAGACTATCCAAATACACTGCTAAAAACATCTCCTTTCGGCTTTTTCCGGCTAGGGGTCGCCACAAATAGATCACCTGTCTGCTCATGATTGGCAGTGGAGTTTTATGGTGTTGGGTTAGAAGCCCGGCACCCAACCTTCCACAGAAGGCACACACATGCACACACTCATACCTAGGGCCAATTTAGAGTATCCAATCCACCTATAGCAGGAGGAAACCGGAGCACCCAGAGGAAACCCACGCAACCACAGGGAAGACATGCAGACTCCGTACAAAAGGCACCCCAGCCGAGGATCGAACCGTAGAACCTCTTGCTGTGAGGCTGCAATGCTAACCGCTGCACCACCATGGCCACCCTACTCCTAAAAACATCTCTACAAGACAATTTGTAACCAAACATTTAATCTAACCTATAGTCCTTTCTACACATACTAAAATCTACTAATTGGGCTACCCGAAAAATTCTCTCTCTTGATGAAGCTGTAAATCACTTTAAAGCCATATTCTTAAGCAGCTTAGCTCATACATGGACTAATAGAATTAAAATTAATCATGCCCCATGGCTATCATGTGCCACCAAACAACTAATGGAATGAATGGCTAAAAAATAAAACCCATGACAATTTACAGTGTTACAGACAACTCCAAAATAAAGTGAAAAAGCTCACTACTACCGATAAAAATTAATTCTGTACCTACTAGCAATCTAATAACTCTCGCAATTCCAAAAAAATTCCGGTCATCAATTCAGTTCTTACAACAGGCACAAAACAAAATCCTAAGCCCTCACCCAGACAGATAGTAGCAATTTCATAAGGAGATTTAACTCTCACTTTACTGACAGTATTTCTAACCTAGTGTCAAATACACACCCTTTATCTTCTGTAAACCAGTCCTTTGCTAACGATACTTCTTTACAGAATACAATTAGTACTGATGTTACTCAATGCCCTACTGCTACTACTTGTACCTTTATACTTCATCTAGTTTCTACCAGCCTTATAAAAAAAGCTTCTACTAAAACTCCAACCGAGCTCTAATTCAGCAGATACTCTTCCTACCCAATACCTTAGGCTAGCTGCTGAGGCCATAGTCTATACACAAATCCACTTACGTAAAAACTGGTAAAACAAAGAAATTCAGCGAACCTTGAATCCTGGTTTCCAAATAAAACGTCTTTATTGCAAACTGGACCAAAAGTGAACACAGCAACGAAAACACACTAAGCGCTTTCACCCTAATAGTAGGGCATCCTCAGAGTAACTAAATCACACTACCATCATCCCTTAAATACTGAGTCATTAAAACAGTTAATTAGAATAATTGTTTGATTTAAATGAATGATTAAAATGAATTAATCTGTTAAGAAAAGGCTGACAATTAAATTTGCTTAACATAGTTAACCAAAAAGGAGAAGACAAAATACTATTTTACAGCCAACTTGTCTAGTGCAAGATTAAATTCGTATATTTTACATTTTGTAAACTGAATAGTAGAATTAATGACTGTAAATTATAAAAAAAAGCATAATACAATAAAAAACATTTTAGATATAGAGAATATGCAAATTGTATGTTAAAAAATCAATATCAAACATACTCAGGCAACATAGTAAATCCTGAAGTTATGAAACCTTGTGTGTTTAAGCAAATTATTCTAATTAACTGTTTTAATGACTCAGTATTTAAGGGATGATGGTAGTGTGATTTAGTTACTCTGAGGATGCCCTACTATTAGGGTGAAAGCGCTTAGTGTTTTTTCGTTGCCGTGTTCACTTTTGGTCCATTCTAATTAACTGTTTTAATGACTCAGTATTTAAGGGATGATGGTAGTATGATTTAGTTACTCTGAGGATGCCCTACTATTAGGGTGAAAGCGCATAGTGTTTTTTCGTTGCTGTGTTCACTTTTGTTCCAGTTTGCAATAAAGACGTTTTATTTGGAAACCAGGATTCAAGGTTCGCTGAATTTCTTTGCCATAGCCTATACAGTCAGTGTTCTTATCAACAGATCAAATCGCAAAATCATAAGTTCCAAGAATCAGGAAGAAGTCCCTCATTATCCCACTACACAAAGGAGGTAACTCATCAGATCTAACTATTGCCACATTGCTCTCTTATCACCTTTGTCTAAAATACTTGAAAAATGTATCCATATAAAACTCATTAAATATCTTCTCCACAACAAACTACTGTCCCCAACCCAGCATGGTTTCAGACCAAATCACATCACTTCAACTGTTCTCTTATCTATCATAGATACCATAAATTATGCCAGAGATTCCAGTCAACTTCTATCTGCACGGTTTTCAGATCTTTCTAAAGCATTTGATATGGTATCTCACATTAAGCTCACATCCCTCTCCTTGATATGGCTTAAGAATTATCTGTCTGACTGTCAAAGTGGCACAGCTCTCCTTCTTCCTTCCTACCAAAATCACTGGAGTGCTCCAAAGCTCCATCTTCAGACCCCTTCTGTTCAACATGTTCATAAACAACTTTCATTCATCCTCCTGTTGAGCCACTTTAATCTAATATGCTGATAATTCAACTATTATCTGCTCAAACAACCTAGCTGATCTGCAACAAATTACCAAAGAAGCTTTTTCATCCATTGAACTCTGGCTAAATAACTCTCAACTCCTACTTAATCCCAATAAAACAAAACTTCTAATTTTTCCTCCAAAAGGTCAAACAGGAAATAAATCAAACTTTAAAATTCATTCCCTAAATAACATTTTAAATGAACCAGTCCCACACAGCAAGCTGCTGCATGTAATCATTGGTGAAAACCTAAAATTTGACCTCAATATCCAAAATAAAACATAAATAAATAAAACATACCAAAGCTAGGTATGTTCTACAGACATTCGTTTTCTTAACCAGTCTACGAGAATCATTCTTGCAAATACCTGCTTATTACCTTCTCTTTTGTATGGTTCTAATATCCTTACTAATCTCCACATCTCCTTCTTATCAAAACCTGAAACCTGCTATAACAAAATAAAAAAAATTGCCACAAACTCTACTTACTCTACTCACCATTACACTATGCTTCAATCACTACAATGGCTAGAGCTACAACATCTTATCTTTTTACAACTCATAACTGCCCACAACATTGTCTAAAAGCCCACTGCCTGCCCTGATCTAACTTCTGTTCTCCCTAGCTACCTTCCTATTAGGTCTCCAAGATCCTCATATTAGATCTCCAAGATCCAAAGATAAACAACTTCTATCAGTACACAAGCCCAATAAAAATGCTGGAAAATGTCTCTACTCCTATTCCACTGCCAAAGCCTAGAACAATCTTCCTACAAATATTAGTCCCAGTCAGACTATCCCGGTTAACAAATGTGAAATAAACTGCCAACTTTCTCTCATTTAAATATGCCTCGAAAAAAATCCTAAGCAAAGCATGGATGTGTCCCTGCTCAAATTAGACTTACTACTATATCCCTTCTCTTTAGATACCTATTCAACTACTTTTTGCTCTTCACTACATTTTATTCTACACAAATATGTTTCACACTATTTCACAATCTATTCTCCCTATGATATCACTAAACTATAATTGTAATGTCGGACATTTCCTTCCCTTTTCTAAATAATCAAATTGTTATAATTCCTTCCTGTAACTTCAGTAATCAACTGATAGTTCATTTTTTTCCTTTTGCCTCTCAAATTCAACTAGTTGACATGCAACTTCTTTATTATACTTTTGTCTATGACTTCTGTACTTATTTACTTTGGAGCTTTTCTCCTGGACCTCTAGTAAACATGGGTTCCTTGGACCCAGTTGGACTTTTCCGGTAAACAGATGTCAAATAAATCAACAAATAAATACATTCCTTGCTGGAATATCTCCAAAAGCAGCAATTCCATGTTGGAATACCTTCAAAAGAAGCCTGTCTATATGTATCCATGGATACTACTGTGATGAATAAAGTGGATGGTTGGGTGGCACCTCATTACCACCAAAAAGGTTAGCCAGCTATGCTGGAAGTTGGCTGACAAATGGGTTTGCTCATTCCCAAAAGGTCTAAGCTTGTAACCCAGTTAGATCAAGTGTTATGTGCTAACATGACCTGTAAGTGCATCAGAAGAATTATCCTGATGTATCAAGTTGCAGACTGCAAAAGGAGATGTTTCGAGTAGAGAATAATGGATATTCCCCATAAATCACACCTCTTCCTTAAGAAAGAAGATCTCCCACTAGAGTGAGAAAGACTGAATACTCCAAGAGGTGCCTGGGCAAAAACTAGAGATAGCCTATTAAGGAGGCCAGTTTCACTGAGAGAAAAGCAGAGAAAGTACAGTTGTGTACACTTACCATAAATGTAGATGTTCGAGTGTATTCACTGTTGCAGTCCAAACCAATGGGTTATCCGGCTCCTGGTAGCCCTCAATTGGCCAGAATACCAAAGGTAAGTAAAAATGTCTTCTGTTATAAAGGACGTCAGGGTGTCAGATACAAAAGGAGGCAGCTGTCACTTCCTCAGTCTTTCTTGCCATAACAGTCAGAAGCCCCCAGAAAACAAGGCTTAAACTAAATTTAGCTGTACCTTACGAAAAAAGAAAAGTGGGAAGGAGGAAGGGAAACCAGGACTGCAACAGTGAATGCACTCGAACATCTACATTTATGGTAAGTGTACACAACTGTACTATGTTCATTGTATTTCACTGTTGCAGTCCTAACTAATGGGTTGATTACCAAAGCCCACAGAAAAGGGAGGAGGAACCAACAGAATCAAGGACTGGAGATAATGCCCTGCAGAACAGCAGTGGCAAACCCTGCCCTGGCTCTTGAAAACAAAAGCAAATTATAATGCTTTGTGAAAGTGTGAACAGAAGACCATGTGGCAGCCTCCAAAATGTCTTTAGTAGGGACACCCCTTAAAAAGGCTGCAGAAGTAGAAACTGCTCTACTTGAGTGGGTCCTAACCTCTTGAGGAGGAACCTTGCCATGAAAGGAATAACAAAAAGTAATACAATGAGCAATCCATTTAGAAATAGTTTGCTTAGAAATATAGCCTTGCCCTGGGCTCCAGGGGCAAAGCTGACCAATACCTGTACTGATTTCCGAAGGTCTTTAGTCCTGTCCAAGTAAAACCTGAGCTGTCTACGCATATCAAGAGAATGTAGGATCCTTTCACTTCTATTTCGTGGATTAGGAAAGAAGGTAGGAAGATATATGGACTGAAGAGTCGGGCTAGAAACCACCTTCGGCATAAAGGAGGGGTTGGGTTCTCAGAGAAACCCTAGCTGCATGGAAAATAAGAAAAGGCTCCATAGCCATCAAAGCATGCAGCTCCAAAACCCTCCTTGCTGAAGTTATAGCCAAGAGGAAGGCAGTCTTCCATGAGAGACACTTTAATTCAGCAGTGGCAGCTAGATCAAAAGGAGGAAGAGTGAGTTTCTCTAGAACAAAATTAAGATCCCAGGCTGGAGTAGGCACCGTTCTGGGAGGTTTTAAGTTGCAAACACCTCTGAGAAACATTTTCATCACAGGATGAGAGAAAATGGGTTGTTCAAAAGAACAATGAGCAGAAATGGCTGAAGCATGGATCTTGAGAGAGGAAAAAGTAAGACCACCCTGAAGCAAATCAGCCAGGTATTCCAGGATCAGAGGAAGGGTAGGCTGAGAAGAAGATTCCCCTCTAGCCTGCATCCAAAAAGAATCTTTCCCATTTGCCAGCATAAGACTTTCTAGTGCTAGGCCTCCTGGCCTCCCTCAGCACGTCAACCACCTGCTGGGAAATGGAAGAAGAAAAGGATGGAGTCAAACAATGGACTGTGCTGCCAAACGGAGAGACTGAAGATGAGGATGTTTGATTCATAGATTAGTACTAAGCTAACTGCCTTTGTGAGCCATTTTAAGCCTAGCCAATTATCCCTTGTGAGACACAAACACAAGGTGCAGGGTTTGAAAGGTAAACACTTTAACCATTAGGCCACCCTCCCAACCCTAGAATGTTTCCCCCTTCCTGAACCAAAAGATCTGGCTTCAGAGGAAGATGCCAAAGAGGAAATTGGGAGAGACTGTGACGCAGTGGATACCAATGCTGTCTGGGCCAGTCTGGAGCTATGAGAATAGTCCTTGGTTGTTCGTCCCTGAACTTCAATAATACTCTGGGAAGAAGAGGAGGAAAGGCATAAACTGACAGCAGCGTCCAAGGGAAGGACAGCATCCACTTTCCAGGCTCTGCTGTGATGCTGTCTGGTGCAAAAAAAAGAAGTAGAAGATGATTGTCTGGACAGGAAAAGAGATCCACTTGGAGTGCCCCAACGTCGAATGATGCTGTAAAAAAACTGCTCTGTTCAGCTGCCACTCATGAGGATCCAGGGTCTGTCTGCTCAACTGGTCTACCAAAACAATGAGCCTTCCTGGAAGAAACTGAGCTAGGAGATGCAGGCCCAGGGATGCTGCTATGGACCAAAGACTCATGCTCTGTCTGCACAGGAGGCAAGAATGAGTCCCTCCCTGCTTGGTGATGTACCACAACTGTGGTGTTGTCTGTCCTGACAAGCAGAGTCCCTGGAGAAAAGATGCTTGAAAGCTAGTAAAGCCTGCTGACTGCCATCAACTCCTTTATATTTATGTGCTGTGCATCTGCTGGGCACTCCAACTTCCCTGTATGCATCTGCCATCCAGGTGAGCTCCCCAGGCTGTTGCCCACCACAGAAACTCTGTCCACAGACATGGAAGCAGAGGAAATATCATATCCAGGTCCTGTGTGCGTTGACACCAAGTGTTCTTGAGGTACCACTACAATTTTCTCATATGCAGTTTTGCATATGGAGTCATGAGAATGCAAGAAGCCATGAATCCCAGAGCTTGCAGGTATTTCCTTGCAGGGAGCTGGAACGGGCTTGCCAAGTCCTTGAAGTAAACTGAAAGAATTGTCTGCTTCTCCTAGGTGAGATATATCATCTGGGCAGCTGTGTTCAGACTTGCTCCCAGGAATGTTCTCTCTCTGGATGGCACCATTTTTGATTTTTCCACATTGAGAGTGTAACCCAAGAAAGAGAGAAGAGTCTTTACAAATTCTAGATCCTTTAACAGATGCTCCTGAGAATTTGCTTGAATGTCACTTGTCCAAGTATGGATAAATTTGAATTTTCTTTTGCCTGCAAAAAGCAGTGACTGGAGCTAGGCACTTTGTGAAAACTCTGGGAGCATTAGATAAGCCAAAGGGCAGCACAGAGAATTGATAATGCTGCTTGCCCACCCTGAAATGAAGGTATTGCCTGCAACTTTCCCCGATAGGGATGTGCAGATAAGCTTCTTCGAGATCCAACGTTACCAGCCAGGAATCCTTTTCTAACATTGGCAGCAACTGATGCAGAGTGAGCATTTTGAACTTTGAAATTATCAAGTAAGAGCTCAGAATGGATATATCTAGGATAGGATGCCAGGTGCCTTCTTTTTTTGGAACTAGGAAAAGTCTGGAATAGAAGCCCTAGCCTACCTGCTGAGCAGGAACTGATTTCTATTGCTCCCAGATGTAAAAGACAAAAATTGCTTTTCTACTTCTGCCCTTTGGTTTGGAGGAGTGTCCGGGAATCCTTTGGGTACTGGAAAGGTGTGGAAAGAAAACTTGTGCCCTAGGGATACAGTTCTGAGTACCCATTTGTCATCCATGATGGTGGCCCAGACATTTGTAAAAAGGGCCAACCTTCCCCCTAAAGGACTCTCCGGGCAGGCAAGAACAGGCAGAAGTTGGACAGAGTCATTGAGAATGTTTAGATTGAGATGCAGGCTTAGAACTTTCCACCTTGGAAGAGGAAGCCTGCCAAAGTACAGTTTTGTACCTACCATAAATATGATGTTAGAGTGCTAATACAGCTGCAGTCATAACAGATGGGTTTTCCTGCCGTCAAGCGGGTCCTCGATCGGCCGAATTCCAAAGTCTAGGTCCGGCGTCTGTTGTCGTCGCTTCCTCCCGGACGTCAGTGCGACAGGGGTATAAAAGATCCAGCAGACGCCATTTTCTTCAGTTTTTCTTGCCCCAGATGTCAGGTGCCCCCAGAAGGAAGGCAATACATAAAATTATGCAATAATGCAATGCAATGTAATCAAAAAACAGTAGTTGCAAGCAAATACACCATAAAAGAATACCCCTAGAGGGGAAGGAGGGAGGGGAAACCTGGACTGCAGCTGTATTAGCACTCTAACATCTACATTTATGGTAGGTACAAAACTGTACTATGTTCATCGTGTATACAGCTGCAGTCATAACAGATGGGTAGAATCCCAAAGCTAAAAAAGGGGTGGTAGGCACTAGGTGGAACTAGGAGGAGCCAGGATGCCCTGCAAGACTGCAGTGGCAAAGCCTGCTCTAGATTTGGAGTATAATGGTAGGTGATAGTGCTTGGAGAAGGTATGTACGGAACTCCAAGTGGCTGCTTCCAAAATATCTTTGGTAGGAACCCCCCTGAGGAAAGCTGCAGAGGTAGCTGTGGCCCTTGTGGAGTGAGATCTGATGCCTGCAGGTACAAATTTACCATGAAAAGAGTAACAAAAGCGTATGCAGTGGGCTATCCACTTTGAGATTCTGTTTGGAAATAGGCTTCCCTTGAGCTCCTGCAGCATAGGACACAAAGTTGCTCTGATTTTCTGAAAGGCTTTGTTCTCTCCAAATAATAACGCAGCTGTCTGTGAATGTCCAAGGAATGTAGCAGTCTTTCCCCTTTGAGGATTAGGGTAGAAGGTAGGTAAGTGGATAGCCTGATTCAAGGCTACCCTGGATACTACCTTTGGCATAAAGGACGGATTGGTTCGTAAGGTAACTCTGTCCTGATGGATTGGGAGGGTGGCCTAATGGTTAAAGTGTTTGCCTTGCAAACACAAGGTACAGGGTTTGAATCTCACAGGGGGATAATTGGCTAGGCTTAAAATGGCTTGCAAGGGCAGTTAGCCTAGTACTAATCTATGAACCTATGAACCTATGATGAAAGGCTGCACAGCCATGAGGGCTTGTAGTTCCGAAACCCTGCGAGCTGAAGTGATTGCCAGGAGGAAGGCTGTTTTCCAAGACAAGTATTGCAGTTCTGTTGAAGCCGCTGGCTCAAAAGGAGGCAAGGTCAGTTTTTCTAGTATGAAATTGAGGTCCCAAGCAGGTACTGGTTGTTTCTTTGGGGGTTTTATATTCTTAGCCCCTCTGAGGAACTGTCTTTAGAGGGGGTGAGAGAACAAAGGAGGATCAGTGTTGTAGTCTGCAGAAATGGCCGAGGCATGGATTTTGATGGAGGAGAATGAAAGTCCATTGCTTAGCATCTCGGCTAGGTACTGTAATATTTGGGGTAAATTCAGTATTCCAGGATTCTGACCCTTTTTCTCATTCCGGGCACAAAACCGTTTCCATTTTGCAGTGTAGGCTTTTCTTGTAGAAGGTCTTCTGGCCTCCAAAATGACATCCTGCACCTCCTTGGAGAGTAGAGCCTGTTGTGAATTTAAGGAATCTTCCATGCGGCTAGATTGAGTGTTTTCAGCTGATTGTGTAGAGTTTTGAAGTTGTGCTGAGCAGTAGAAGAGACATTAGAGGCAGGATCCATGGTGGGGAATGCGTCAGACTTTTCAGGAGTGGGTACCAGTGTTGTCTTGGCCAGTCTGGAGCAATGAGAATCATCTTTGGTCCATCTGCTCTGGTTTTTAATAGAACTTTGGGCAGCAGAGGTAGAGGTGGAAAGGCATAAACTGTCATTGTTGCCCAACTGAAGGAGAGTGCGTCCACCTTCCAGGCCTGTGGATGAAATGTCCTTGAGCAGAATTTTGCCAATTGGTGATTTCTGTGGGAGGCAAAGAGATCTATGTCTGGCCTTCCCCATGCTTGAGTTATCCTTGTGAAAACTTGAGGATGCAACTTCCATTTGTGTGGATCTGTCATATTTCTGCTTAGGTTGTCTGCCAGTGTGTTTTCCCTGCCTGGCAGGTACTGTGCTTGAAGCTCGATTTGTAATTCTAGAGCCATGTTCCAAAGAGACATGGCTTGCCTGCATAGGGGGTATGAATGGGTACCTTCCTGTTAGTTTATGTACCACATTACTGTGATGTTGTCCGTCCTTATCAATAGCTGGCCTGGATGCAGTAGGTCTTTGAAAGCTATAATAGCATTTATTACTGCTAGCATTTCCTTCTGATTGATGTGTAGGTGCTTTTCTTTTTGGGACCATTTGCCCTGAATCTGTCATGTGCGCCCCCCAGGCGTAGTCTGAGGCGTCTGTTGTGATGATTTGATTTGCTTGAGGCTTGCAGAATGGGAGACCTGTATTTCTTTGGCATGCTTGAGCCCACCACAGAAATTCCTTTTGAAGACATGGAATTAGTGGTATTATTGTTTCCAAACTGTGGCTGTGTTGAGACCATAGTTTTTTTAGGTACCACTGAAGTTTCCCCATATGCAGCTTTGCACATGGGATTAGTAGGATGCAAGATGCCATGAATCCCAGAACCTGCAGGATTTTCCTTGCAGTCAGCCTGGTGAAAGTTGCCAGTTTTCTGAAGTACTGAGTTAGTTGCCCTTGTTTCTCTGGCGTGAGGTAGGCCATCTGGGTGTTTGTATCCAAGCTGGCACCCAGGAAAATTATTGTTTGAGAGGGTATTAGCCTGGATTTCTTTTTGTTGACTGTGTATCCCAGAGAATTCAACAACATTATTACAAACGCCAGATGTTTCATAAGTATGTGCCTGCTGTCCGCTTGGATCAGGCAGTCATCCAGATATGGGTATATTTGTATCCCTTGAAGTCTGCAGTAGGCAATTACTGATGCCAGGCATTTTGTGAACACTCTGGGCGCAGTAGATAAGCCAAAGGGCAATACAGATAATTGATAATGGGTTGAACCTGCAAGAAATCTGAGGTATCTTCTGCAATCTTGTCTGATTGGGACATGCAGGTATGCCTCCTTGAGGTCCAATGTTACCAGCCAAGACTCCTTGCCCAGCATGGGAAGAAGCTGCTGTAATGTGAGCATCTTGAATTTTGGCACTAGTAAAAAAGTGTTTAGGATGGATAGGTCCAAAATAGGTCTCCAATCTTTTCCCTTCCTTGGTACCAGGAATAGTCTGGAATAAAAACCTTGACCCTGTTCTTGTACAGGTACCTCTTGAATAGCTTTCATGTCCATGAGATCTGAAATTTGTTTCTGTGCCTCTGCCCTTTGATTGTGTGGCAGGTTTGGCATGCCTCTCATTTTTGGCAGGGTGTAAAAGTGAAATCTGTAGCCTCTGTCTATAATGTCCAGGATCCATTTGTCTTTTGTGACAATATGCCAATTTTTCGAAAATAATGCCAGTTTTCCGCCTAAAGGTGCTGCCATTTGAGCCTTGCTTGGCATGCAAAGGGGAAAGTCATTGGTTCTGCTTTCTGAATGGCTGTGAACTATCCTCACCACCTCTGTGTGGGTGCTTGCCATTGTCTGCCTCTAAATGATCCTTGAGATTGCCCTCTGCCCCTCAGGCGCCTGTATCTACCTCTTTGGGGTCTGTCCGTGGCTGGAAAGGACCAATTTTTGGAAGGCCAATTTCTACTGAAACGTGGAGGTTGTACCTGTAGGAAATCTTTTACTGTTTGCATTGATTTTGCCTTCTCCTCCATTTTCTTTAATACCTCCTCAGCTTTAACACAACAATACATCTTTTTGCAGAGGGGCATCTAGTAATTTAGCTTTGACATGATCTGGTAAGATTTGCTCTTTGAGCCAGGCATGCCTACGTATGACTGATCCTGTAACAGCAGCTCTACATGAGGCCTCTAAAGCATCAAAACCACATTCAAGGTATGTTTACCCACTTGTTCTGCACTATGTATCAAATCCTGCAACTCCTTCAAGCCTGGTTGTTCAGGTTGTGACATTTTGTTTCTCAACTGTGATAACAGAAATTGTTGGTACTTTAACATATGGAACTGACAGTTTAATGCCCTCAAGGTTAAGGTGACCGAGGTGTAAACCTTTTTCCCACACCTCTCTAAAGCTCTGGAATCTCTCTCTGAAGGTAATGGATTTTTAGCAGTGGAGGCCTTAATTCCCTTGGGACCCTGTGATATAGTTTCTGGGTCAGCCGCATGGCTTTTGTATAGGAATTGGTGAGAGTCAGGAACCCGGTAATACCTGTCAGGCTTGACTGGAGCTGGAGGTAAAGAATCTGGGTTAAGGCAGGCCTCCGAATACACGTCATCTAGAATGTCTAAGACAGGAGGTATTGCCAGAGGCCTGTGCTGAGGAAGCAAGAGGAAATCCCTAAGCCTTTTCTTGGAGTCCGAGTACTCCTGGCCTTCCCAATGGAAGTGTTCCCTCAAGGTATGTAAGGTTTCCCCAAAAGAGTAATCCTCGGGGGGGGGGGACAGAGGGAATGGACTCCTCTGCATCCGAATCTTCAAAAGGGGAGTAAGAATGTTCCTGGTCTTCAGAATGTTCTGAAATAATGGAGGCCTGGTCCGAGGAGGGGGATTCTTCCTCCATTCTGGGTCTTTTGTACGGGGGGGGGATTGAGAACCCCTAATAAGAGTAATCAAATCCTCAGCCATTTTGAGCATCTGCTTTTTAGGCATGGGGCCTTGAGAAGGGCCCTGTGGAGCTTGTTTTTTAGCATGCATGGCTGATTTAGACTTAGTGAAAGCCTTGATGGAAAAAGAAGAGGAAGGCCTGTAGACACCTTGAGAGGTGGCAGGTCTATCTAAACTCTGAGTTTCACCACCAGTAGTGGCTTCGGTATCTGTAGTCGGGGTGTGGGCCGAAGAGCCTGCGACCTCAGGTACAGAAGACACCGCCAATGAAGTGTCATCGGTAGTCAGGGGCTGTGTAGGCGCCTCACTGAGAACCGGACCACCTGCAGTCGGTTTTGGCGTGGTGTCGGTAGAAGTCGCGGACCTCATATGTCGGTCCTTATCTTTGCGTCTTTTACTTAAAACTGGAGTCGGAGTATCCAACGACATAATGCAATTAAATTTTTTGCCAAAATAGTGTTGGGCGAACTCCGCCCTACGCTTAATAGTGCATTTGTTGAATGTAGCACAAAAACGACAGGCCGAGACGTTGTGGTCTGGGCCTAGGCAAGGAATGCAGAGGGAATGAAAATCCTTATGCGGTATTTGCTTCCCACAAGAAATGCAATTATTAACTTTATCTGACATCAGTCTGAGGCAAGAAAAGTTTCCCCAATGGGGTACTTAGCTTTCAAGAAGACTTCGGTTGAAAAATATTCGTAATCTCTGGAGCTAGCCGACCGGCACTTGCGAACTGCTTCTGCTTTGGGCACCGCGCAGCAAGAAAGACTGAAGAAAATGGCGTCGGCTGGATCTTTTATACCTGTCGCACTGACGTCAGGGAGGAAGCAACGACAACTGACGCCGGACCTAGACTTTGGAATTTGGCCGACCGCGGACCCGCCTGAAAGCACGAAAACCCATCTGTTATGCACGATGAACATCACTTAGACCTTTGTGGGGTAGCCACCTGTCCCCTAGAAGATTTTTAACCTCTAGTCTTAGAATGGCTCTGTCTGCTGGTATCAGGGAATGTCCAACTCTTAGAAGGCTAACTCCTGCTAAAGTGAGGAGGCTGAATCTGTGTTTTTTGCACCAGTGATCTGTTTGCATTAGACCCCCTTGTAGAATGTTGATGTGGGGGAAAATCTATGATAGCTCCCAATTTACAGTCATCTACGATCTTAGTAAAATCAGAGGCCTTTGACATTAGCCTTGACTTCAGAGAAATAAATGCCAAACAGAAGTAGGCCCAAACCAAAGTTCTGGGGTACTCCTGTGGTTAACAGTCTCTTGGTGGAGGTGGTCTCACCGATCCTGACTTCTTGCATTTTATCTGTGAGCCAGCTGGCAAACCAGTCAGTTCTGAAGGGATTTATGTCTAGTTTTGAGGGTTTGTCAACAATACCTGGAGTGGGGTATTGTATCGAATGCTTTGGTCAGGTCAAGGTAGGCAGTATGCACCATTTTCTTCTCATTCATAGCCATAATGATACTCTCAAAGAAGTCTGTCAGGTTAAGTAGCCAAGACCTTCCCTTAAAACCAAAATGGATGTGTCCAGTTTCTGTAGGTTGCCAATGTCTTTGCTGATCACTTCCATGATTATTCATTCCATGGCTTTGCATATTAGACTTGTCAAACTGATGAGTCTGTAGCTCCAGGAGTCAGTTGATGGTCTATGCTTATGAAGAAGGTTGACCGCTGTTGTGCCCCTCCACTCCTCTAGCACATAACCTGTTTGAGGCTGTAGTTGATTGAAGTGGTCCTGTTAGGACATGTTTTAGGCCATTTAGGAGACAACTGTAGATACTATCTGGGCCCGCTGAAGCAGTGTTTTTGGCCTTAGTGAGCACCTCCAGGACCTGCTCACTGTTGATAGTCGAGAAGGATGTACTAGAAGGGATTTCACAAAGGGTAGTTGGGGGGGGGGGGGGCAAAGGTAGAGCTAAATTTATCAGCCAGTAGATTTGTTCTGTCACCCTGGTCAGTGAACATTGTGCCATTTACCACCAGTTATGCACACTGCTGAGCACTACCTTTAAGATTCCTGACATAGCTGAAGAAGGTCTTGCGATTGTCCTTAGCCTGGGAGACTATCCTTACCTCATAATTGGCCTTGCTGGACTTTTAGACCTCTATGTTTCTTATTTAGTTCAAAGAGCTCTCGTCTCTGAGAGTTGCTCTTTCTGATTCTAGCCATGACTTTTTTCTTTTGTTAGGGATTTCACCATTGTGGTTTGTTTTTGGTGTTAGATCTGGGCTTACTTCTGGTAGGCAGAGCAGCCTCAATACATCCATTTACCTGTTTGTACAGGGTCTCTGTAAATAATTCTGCACACAGCCGTGAATTAAAAAAAAAAACATGTCACTGGTAGGACGTGGTTTGCTTTAGCACAGTTCCTAACTATTACAGGTTTAGTTGGGTTTTCCAGGCTGAATTTTATTTTGAGAGAGACAGCTTTGTGGTCCAACTTTACCAATGGCAATGTGACACAGGAGGTGGGGGAGAGCAATTCTCTCCCATGTTGGTGAGCACTAGGTCCAATATACTTGATCCTCTGGTTGGAGACTGCAAGATCTTGCCCACGCTGTTTCTGTTGATGAACTCCAAGAAATGCTGTGCCTGTGAGTTACAGGCAGTGTACATTTTTCAGTCTATTGGAGAGTAGTTAAAGTCTCCCATGAACAGGGTATTTGGTTGGATGGGGAGTACCTCTAGTAGGTCTAGGTAAGAGATGTGTGCTTTGTGGGTCATAGAGGGCAACTTGTAGCTGGTCAGTGCATGGTAGGGAACCCGGTCTATGGACACTTGGATATGGATGAACTTCATGGTATCAGCCTGTTTAACCAACCTAGAGTTACATTTGCTATTAACAGATTGAGACACCTCCACATTTAGACCCAGTCTGTGCTGCTGCTGGTCTAAATGAGTGGAAGGCACTGTAGCCTTCCCACTGCCGGAGTATTTTCTGCAACTTTAAAACCAAGTCTCTGCAACATCACTGATGTCTACATTCTCCAGAGTGACGAGAACTTGCAGGATGTGGAGTTTAGGTTCAGAGCATTGAGCAGTAACACCTTAAGTATGCTTTGAAGTTTTTTTTTTGCTTTGTTGGTAGTTTTATCATTTTTCTATGTTGGTAGTTTTGTCATTTTGATCTCTCCTCTTCTTCTCTTTTGGCTGTTCCTGTTAGGGGTCACCATAGGGGTCACCACAGCGGATTCCATTTCTTCCTGTCCTCTACATATTGCTCTGTCACACCAACTACCTACATGTCCTCTCTCACCACATCCATAAACCTTATCTTAGGCTTTCCTCTTTTCCTCTTACCTGGCAGCTCCAGCCTTCACATCCTTTTCCCAATATACCCAGTTTCCCTCCTCAGCACATGTCCGTACCAACACAATCTCGTCTCTCTGACTTTGTCTCCTAACCGTCCAACCTGAGATGACCCTCTAATATACTAATTCCTAATCCTGTCCATCCTACACCCAGTGCAAATCTTAACATCTTTAACTCTGCCACTTCCAGCTCTGACTCCTGACTTTTTGTCAATGCCACAGTCTCCAACCCATACAACATAGCTGGTCTCACTACCCTGTTGTAGACCTTCCCTTTCACTCTTACTGGTACCAGTCTGTTACAAATAACTCCTGACACACTTCTCCACCCATTCCACCCTGACGGTACTCTCTTCTACATTCACCATTACTCTGAACTGTTGATCCCAAGTACTTAAACTCATCCATCTTTGCCAACTCTACTCCCTGCATCTTCACTATTCCTCTATCCTCCCTCTCATTCACACACACACATATTCTGTCTTAGTCCTGCTGACCTTCATTCCTCTCCTCTCTAGAGCACATCTACACCTCGCCAGGGTCTCCTCAACTTGGTGCCTACTCTCACTACAGATCACAATATCATCTGCAAACATCATAGTCCATGGGGCCTTCCTGTCTGATCTCGTCTGTCAACCTGTCCATCACCATTGCAAATAAGAAAGGGCTCAGAGCTGATCCTTGATGTAGTCCCACCTCCACCTTAAATGCATCTGTCACTCCCACTGCAGACTTCACCACCGTCACACTACCCTCGTACATATCCTGTACTACTCTTACATACTTCTCTGCCACTCCTGACTTCCTCCTACAGTACCTCAACTCCTCTCTAGGCACCCTATCATATGCTTTCTCCAAGTCCACAAAGACACAATGCAACTTCTTCTGGCCTTCTCTATATTTCTCCATCAACACTCTCAGAGCAAACATTGCATCTGTAGTGCTCCTTCCTGGCATGAAACTATACTGCTGATCACTAATCATCACCTCCCCTCTTAACCTAGCTTCCACCACTCTTTCCCATAACTTCAAGCTGTGACTGATCAGTTTTATCCCTCTGTAGTTACTACAGCTCTGCACATCACCCTTATTCTTCAAAATAGGTACCAAAACATTTTTTCTCCACTCCTCCAGCATCCTCTGACTTTCCAAGATTTCATTAAACAATCTGGTTAAAAACTCCACTGCCATCTCTCCTAAGCACCTCCATGCTTCCAATGGTGTGTCATCTGGACCAACAGCCTTTCTATTCTTCATCCTCTTCATAGCTGTCCGTACTTCCTCCTTGCTATTCTGTTTCACGTCCTGATTCACTATCCCCACATCATCCAACCTTCTCTCTCTCTCATTCTCTTCATTCACACCAAGCACCTCACTAGCTTTTGTCATTTTGCTATTGCCTAAAAATGGCTGTAAGGGGATGGATAACATTTTAGCCAATATCCAAGAGGGACAGGTGCAGACCATCCTCGTCAAAGTAAAGTTGTCCATTAACCATGTTCTCCCATGCTGACAGACATTGGATTCCCCCGAAGTGACATCAGAAACTAAGCCAATTATTAAAATCCGTCATTTTCTGTTCAAACTGTGGCATCAACCTTGATAAAGGTAGAATGCTGCTCAATGCAAAACACATGCCAGACCATGACACTCAGAGAGATCCATAATATTTTTTCCATACAGTCCAGTGAGGAATGTCTGAGGTCCATTTACACCCACGAACTATGACAATTATACTAGCACCTGTGGTGCAGTGACCTGAATGCTTGTGTGATTTGCAGATTCTAGCTCCAGATAGGCAACTAAACACTATCCTTTCCTTGTTTATCCTGGAGAGAGAAGTATCTGTGTGTTATACAATACAATCCTCGATAACAAGAGTATTAGGTAGTGTTTGATTGCCTTATGGGCTTTGTTCTAGGGGACCAGTGGGAGTAGGCTTATGTGCAGCGTTAGTGCTGCTTTTAGTGTGTGCTTAGTGATTACTGAGGGTAGGTGTTGCAGTTTGATGGCTTAGGTGGTCTTTCAGGTTTGGAGAGGCTTATTTTAAGTGTCTCTGCATAACAAGTTCTATGTGCATGCTGAGCAGTATGTGTGACGAATGTTATGTGTTTTTTGACAACCTTGTTTGTAAGCAAGATTTTTGACTCCAAGGTATGTATGGATCTCTCTCACATACTGGGTTAGTTTCTTTAAGGATTAAAAGGTTGCCCAAGTATAGGAGAACATTCCTACATTGTGTCAGGAAGTCAAGGAGACATTAGGAAATTGCAAATCCATTTTGTCATGACCTGTATTAGGGTTGGTCTATTATGTTTTAGGGTCTTCATTTTACAGGGATCACCTGAGTGGTGTCTAGGGTAAAGGCTAGCTGTTAGACAGTGCTAAGAGCCTGACACTATCTAGCTGTCTCCATGCAAAAATGTTATGTGTTACCAAAGTCCTAAGTAGTAGGTTTTCTAGATTTGCTGCTAAACAGGATATTTCATCTCAAGGTGGAAGAGTTGATGGTTAGCAGACAGAAAAGTAAAAGGTTTACAGGAAAAAATATCCACAAATAAGAGCTATGACATTTTTTCACATACATACCAGCTCCCCACCAAAACACACACGTGTATGCTGCTTCTGTCAAGTCAAATAAATACTTGCTCAACTTTGAATAACTGTCAGCAGTGTTCAGTCAGTTTTACGCATAACCTGCCTGCCCCACACCCCCAAAAAAGAGAGCCACTTTCTGTGTAAACTGTAATCTCTGTTTTGAAAGTGAAATAGTGGTCACAGTAATGTATTTCAACTTGGTGCTCTCAGACACACTGGACCACTAACTTGGCAAATCAATGAGTGCTTAGCAGTAATGACTTAATTTCTCTGTTTTCGTACACAGTTTTCCTCCTCCCCAAAAGAAGACAACCACATTTTGTGTACAGCCCTGATGTTTGACAATAATGAAAATGAAAAAAGATAATAGAAACAGTAGCATATCTCAAGCTGTTGTTCTCGGATAAATAGCCTCCCAACATGCTGTATAAATGACAATTTAACACAAAGCATATAACTGCTCTCTTCAACTCAGTCCTTCTCCTCCCCACAAAAACACAGACACACTGTATACATCACTAGCATCTGCAATGAATGTTAAACAAAAAATGACCACAGTAATGCATTTTAACCTTCTGTACACACTCACACTTGCTTTAAAAAACACATTGATTAAGTAAAGCCCAGTTGATGTCACAGTCCATCTCCACACTGTCCATCCTACAGACTACAATAGTATTTGCTACTCGGATGTTTGAATTATTAAACTGAAAGCTATAATGGTCCTAGTAACAAACTTCAACTTGCTGCCATCATACATTACTGCATCATTTTGGCATGTAATATCATTGCTCATGTAACTGCTACTTCTTTTCAATACTAAGTTTGTTTCCTCACCTGTTACAAATGTATTTCCGATGTCAATGACTACTATGAAGGTAAACCGAACAGTATCCATATTAATGCATTTCAACTTGCTGCACTAGCTCCTCAGGCAAAAGAGGGAACAGATGGAGTTGAACAAGAATGGCAGAGCCTCAAAACAGACTAGATATGTGATCAAGACAGGTATACAGGGAAAGCTGTTAGGTGGAATATAAATGTCCAGGAAGTCAAAAGAAAATAAGGCGTACAGAAAAAATGGACAACAGTAGAGACAGGCTTGAGTAAGAAGGAATACTGGCTGAATAACAAAGACGCTAAGAGAACAGGTGCAATAGCAAGGAACACGGGAGCAGAGACAATCTACCAGAGTCTGGGAAGTAATTTGAAAGATGGCACAAAGAATCTATCAGGTTGCAGATCAAAGACAGAAAGATAAAGATAGTCACTACACACCATTAATAAAGAATGTCAGTAATAACCTGCTCACTAGTCCACAGGACATCAAAATCGCACAGAAGCTGTGGCTTCCGAATGAAAATAAGCTGTGGCTTCCGAATGAAAATAAGCTGTGGCTTCCGAATGAAAATAAGCTGTGGCTTCCGAATGAAAATAAGCTGTGGCTTCCGAATGAAAATAAGCTGTGGCTTCCGAATGAAAATAAGCTGTGGCTTCCGAATGAAAATAAGCTGTGGCTTCCGAATGAAAATAAGCTGTGGCTTCCGAATGAAAATAAGCTGTGGCTTCCGAATGAAAATAAGCTGTGGCTTCCGAATGAAAATAAGCTGTGGCTTCCGAATGAAAATAAGCTGTGGCTTCCGAATGAAAATAAGCTGTGGCTTCCGAATGAAAATAAGCTGTGGCTTCCGAATGAAAATAAGCTGTGGCTTCGAATGAAAATAAGCTGTGGCTTCCGAATGAAAATAAGCTGTGGCTTCCGAATGAAAATAAGCTGTGGCTTCCGAATGAAAATAAGCTGTGGCTTCCGAATGAAAATAAGCTGTGGCTTCAATGAAAATAAGCTGTGGCTTCCGAATGAAAATAAGCTGTGGCTTCCGAATGAAAATAAGCTGTGGCTTCCGAATGAAAATAAGCTGTGGCTTCAATGAAAATAAGCTGTGGCTTCCGAATGAAAATAAGCTGTGGCTTCGAATGAAAATAAGCTGTGGCTTCCGAATGAAAATAAGCTGTGGCTTCCGAATGAAAATAAGCTGTGGCTTCCGAATGAAAATAAGCTGTGGCTTCCGAATGAAAATAAGCTGTGGCTTCCGAATGAAAATAAGCTGTGGCTTCCGAATGAAAATAAGCTGTGGCTTCCGAATGAAAATAAGCTGTGGCTTCCGAATGAAAATAAGCTGTGGCTTCCGAATGAAAATAAGCTGTGGCTTCCGAATGAAAATAAGCTGTGGCTTCCGAATGAAAATAAGCTGTGGCTTCCGAATGAAAATAAGCTGTGGCTTCCGAATGAAAATAAGCTGTGGCTTCCGAATGAAAATAAGCTGTGGCTTCCGAATGAAAATAAGCTGTGGCTTCCGAATGAAAATAAGCTGTGGCTTCCGAATGAAAATAAGCTGTGGCTTCCGAATGAAAATAAGCTGTGGCTTCCGAATGAAAATAAGCTGTGGCTTCCGAATGAAAATAAGCTGTGGCTTCGAATGAAAATAAGCTGTGGCTTCCGAATGAAAATAAGCTGTGGCTTCCGAATGAAAATAAGCTGTGGCTTCCGAATGAAAATAAGCTGTGGCTTCCGAATGAAAATAAGCTGTGGCTTCCGAATGAAAATAAGCTGTGGCTTCCGAATGAAAATAAGCTGTGGCTTCCGAATGAAAATAAGCTGTGGCTTCGAATGAAAATAAGCTGTGGCTTCCGAATGAAAATAAGCTGTGGCTTCCGAATGAAAATAAGCTGTGGCTTCCGAATGAAAATAAGCTGTGGCTTCCGAATGAAAATAAGCTGTGGCTTCCGAATGAAAATAAGCTGTGGCTTCCGAATGAAAATAAGCTGTGGCTTCCGAATGAAAATAAGCTGTGGCTTCCGAATGAAAATAAGCTGTGGCTTTCCAATGAAAATAAGCTGTGGCTTCCGAATGAAAATAAGCTGTGGCTTCCGAATGAAAATAAGCTGTGGCTTCCGAATGAAAATAAGCTGTGGCTTCCGAATGAAAATAAGCTGTGGCTTCCGAATGAAAATAAGCTGTGGCTTCCGAATGAAAATAAGCTGTGGCTTCCGAATGAAAATAAGCTGTGGCTTCCGAATGAAAATAAGCTGTGGCTTCCGAATGAAAATAAGCTGTGGCTTCCGAATGAAAATAAGCTGTGGCTTCCGAATGAAAATAAGCTGTGGCTTCCGAATGAAAATAAGCTGTGGCTTCCGAATGAAAATAAGCTGTGGCTTCCGAATGAAAATAAGCTGTGGCTTCCGAATGAAAATAAGCTGTGGCTTCCGAATGAAAATAAGCTGTGGCTTCCGAATGAAAATAAGCTGTGGCTTCCGAATGAAAATAAGCTGTGGCTTCCGAATGAAAATAAGCTGTGGCTTCCGAATGAAAATAAGCTGTGGCTTCCGAATGAAAATAAGCTGTGGCTTCCGAATGAAAATAAGCTGTGGCTTCCGAATGAAAATAAGCTGTGGCTTCGAATGAAAATAAGCTGTGGCTTCCGAATGAAAATAAGCTGTGGCTTCGAATGAAAATAAGCTGTGGCTTCGAATGTAAATAAGCTCTGGCTTCCGAATGAAAATAAGCTGTGGCTTTCCAATGAAAATAAGCTGTGGCTTCCGAATGAAAATAAGCTGTGGCTTCCGAATGAAAATAAGCTGTGGCTTCCGAATGAAAATAAGCTGTGGCTTCCGAATGAAAATAAGCTGTGGCTTCCGAATGAAAATAAGCTGTGGCTTCCGAATGAAAATAAGCTGTGGCTTCCGAATGAAAATAAGCTGTGGCTTCCGAATGAAAATAAGCTGTGGCTTCCGAATGAAAATAAGCTGTGGCTTCCGAATGAAAATAAGCTGTGGCTTCCGAATGAAAATAAGCTGTGGCTTCCGAATGAAAATAAGCTGTGGCTTCCGAATGAAAATAAGCTGTGGCTTCCGAATGAAAATAAGCTGTGGCTTCCGAATGAAAATAAGCTGTGGCTTCCGAATGAAAATAAGCTGTGGCTTCCGAATGAAAATAAGCTGTGGCTTCCGAATGAAAATAAGCTGTGGCTTCCGAATGAAAATAAGCTGTGGCTTCCGAATGAAAATAAGCTGTGGCTTCCGAATGAAAATAAGCTGTGGCTTCCGAATGAAAATAAGCTGTGGCTTCCGAATGAAAATAAGCTGTGGCTTCCGAATGAAAATAAGCTGTGGCTTCCGAATGAAAATAAGCTGTGGCTTCCGAATGAAAATAAGCTGTGGCTTCCGAATGAAAATAAGCTGTGGCTTCCGAATGAAAATAAGCTGTGGCTTCCGAATGAAAATAAGCTGTGGCTTCCGAATGAAAATAAGCTGTGGCTTCCGAATGAAAATAAGCTGTGGCTTCCGAATGAAAATAAGCTGTGGCTTCCGAATGAAAATAAGCTGTGGCTTCCGAATGAAAATAAGCTGTGGCTTCCGAATGAAAATAAGCTGTGGCTTCGAATGAAAATAAGCTGTGGCTTCCAATGAAAATAAGCTGTGGCTTCGAATGAAAATAAGCTGTGGCTTCCGAATGAAAATAAGCTGTGGCTTCGAATGAAAATAAGCTGTGGCTTCCGAATGAAAATAAGCTGTGGCTTCGAATGAAAATAAGCTGTGGCTTCGAATGAAAATAAGCTGTGGCTTCGAATGAAAATAAGCTGTGGCTTCCGAATGAAAATAAGCTGTGGCTTCCGAATGAAAATAAGCTGTGGCTTCCGAATGAAAATAAGCTGTGGCTTCGAATGAAAATAAGCTGTGGCTTCGAATGAAAATAAGCTGTGGCTTCCGAATGAAAATAAGCTGTGGCTTCGAATGAAAATAAGCTGTGGCTTCCGAATGAAAATAAGCTGTGGCTTCCGAATGAAAATAAGCTGTGGCTTCCGAATGAAAATAAGCTGTGGCTTCCGAATGAAAATAAGCTGTGGCTTCGAATGAAAATAAGCTGTGGCTTCCGAATGAAAATAAGCTGTGGCTTCGAATGAAAATAAGCTGTGGCTTCCGAATGAAAATAAGCTGTGGCTTCCGAATGAAAATAAGCTGTGGCTTCCGAATGAAAATAAGCTGTGGCTTCCGAATGAAAATAAGCTGTGGCTTCCGAATGAAAATAAGCTGTGGCTTCCGAATGAAAATAAGCTGTGGCTTCCGAATGAAAATAAGCTGTGGCTTCCGAATGAAAATAAGCTGTGGCTTCCGAATGAAAATAAGCTGTGGCTTCCGAATGAAAATAAGCTGTGGCTTCCGAATGAAAATAAGCTGTGGCTTCCGAATGAAAATAAGCTGTGGCTTCCGAATGAAAATAAGCTGTGGCTTCCGAATGAAAATAAGCTGTGGCTTCCGAATGAAAATAAGCTGTGGCTTCCGAATGAAAATAAGCTGTGGCTTCCGAATGAAAATAAGCTGTGGCTTCCGAATGAAAATAAGCTGTGGCTTCCGAATGAAAATAAGCTGTGGCTTCCGAATGAAAATAAGCTGTGGCTTCGAATGAAAATAAGCTGTGGCTTCCGAATGAAAATAAGCTGTGGCTTCCGAATGAAAATAAGCTGTGGCTTCGAATGAAAATAAGCTGTGGCTTCGAATGAAAATAAGCTGTGGCTTCCGAATGAAAATAAGCTGTGGCTTCGAATGAAAATAAGCTGTGGCTTCGAATGAAAATAAGCTGTGGCTTCGAATGAAAATAAGCTGTGGCTTCGAATGAAAATAAGCTGTGGCTTCCGAATGAAAATAAGCTGTGGCTTCGAATGAAAATAAGCTGTGGCTTCCGAATGAAAATAAGCTGTGGCTTCGAATGAAAATAAGCTGTGGCTTCCGAATGAAAATAAGCTGTGGCTTCGAATGAAAATAAGCTGTGGCTTCGAATGAAAATAAGCTGTGGCTTCCGAATGAAAATAAGCTGTGGCTTCGAATGAAAATAAGCTGTGGCTTCCGAATGAAAATAAGCTGTGGCTTCCGAATGAAAATAAGCTGTGGCTTCGAATGAAAATAAGCTGTGGCTTCCGAATGAAAATAAGCTGTGGCTTCCGAATGAAAATAAGCTGTGGCTTCCGAATGAAAATAAGCTGTGGCTTCCGAATGAAAATAAGCTGTGGCTTCCGAATGAAAATAAGCTGTGGCTTCCGAATGAAAATAAGCTGTGGCTTCCGAATGAAAATAAGCTGTGGCTTCCGAATGAAAATAAACTGTGGCTTTCGAATGAAAATAAGCTGTGGCTTTCGAATGAAAATAAGCTGTGGCTTTCGAATGAAAATAAGCTGTGGCTTCCGAATGAAAATAAGCTGTGGCTTCCGAATGAAAATAAGCTGTGGCTTCCGAATGAAAATAAGCTGTGGCTTCCGAATGAAAATAAGCTGTGGCTTCCGAATGAAAATAAGCTGTGGCTTCCGAATGAAAATAAGCTGTGGCTTCGAATGAAAATAAGCTGTGGCTTCGAATGAAAATAAGCTGTGGCTTCGAATGAAAATAAGCTGTGGCTTCCGAATGAAAATAAGCTGTGGCTTCCGAATGAAAATAAGCTGTGGCTTCGAATGAAAATAAGCTGTGGCTTCCGAATGAAAATAAGCTGTGGCTTCGAATGAAAATAAGCTGTGGCTTCGAATGAAAATAAGCTGTGGCTTCCGAATGAAAATAAGCTGTGGCTTCGAATGAAAATAAGCTGTGGCTTCGAATGAAAATAAGCTGTGGCTTCCGAATGAAAATAAGCTGTGGCTGCCGAATGAAAATAAGCTGTGGCTTCCGAATGAAAATAAGCTGTGGCTTCCGAATGAAAATAAGCTGTGGCTTCCGAATGAAAATAAGCTGTGGCTTCCGAATGAAAATAAGCTGTGGCTTCGAATGAAAATAAGCTGTGGCTTCGAATGAAAATAAGCTGTGGCTTCCGAATGAAAATAAGCTGTGGCTTCCGAATGAAAATAAGCTGTGGCTTTCGCATGAAAATAAGGTGGGGGTTCCGAAAGAAAATAAGCGGTGGCTTCCGAATGAAAATAAGCTGTGGCTTCGAAGAAAATAAGCTGTGGCTTCCGAATGAAAATAAGCTGTGGCTTCCGAATGAAAATAAGCTGTGGCTTCCGAAAGAAAATAAGCTGTGGCTTCCGAAAGAAAATAAGCTGTGGCTTCCGAAAGAAAATAAGCTGTGGCTTCCGAAAGAAAATAAGCTGTGGCTTCCGAAAGAAAATAAGCTGTGGCTTCCGAAAGAAAATAAGCTGTGGCTTCCGAAAGAAAATAAGCTGTGGCTTCCGAATGAAAATAAGCTGTGGCTTCCGAATGAAAATCGCACAGAAGCTGTGGCTTCCGAATGAAAATCGCACAGAAGCTGTGGCTTCCGAATGAAAATCGCACAGAAGCTGTGGCTTCAATGAAAATCGCACAGAAGCTGTGGCTTCCGAATGAAAATCGCACAGAAGCTGTGGCTTCCGAATGAAAATCGCACAGAAGCTGTGGCTTCCGAATGAAAATCGCACAGAAGCTGTGGCTTCCGAATGAAAATCGCACAGAAGCTGTGGCTTCCGAATGAAAATCGCACAGAAGCTGTGGCTTCCGAATGAAAATCGCATTGAAGCTGTGGCTTCTGAAAATCGCACAGAAGCTGTGGCTTCCGGATGAAAATCGCAGAAGCTGTGGCTTCAATGAAAATCGCACAGAAGCTGTGGCTTCGAATGAAAATCGCACAGAAGCTGTGGCTTCAATGAAAATCGCACAGAAGCTGTGGCTTCGAATGAAAATCGCACAGAAGCTGTGGCTTCGAATGAAAATCGCACAGAAGCTGTGGCTTCAATGAAAATCGCACAGAAGCTGTGGCTTCAATGAAAATCGCACAGAAGCTGTGGCTTCCGAATGAAAATCGCACAGAAGCTGTGGCTTCGAATGAAAATCGCACAGAAGCTGTGGCTTCGAATGAAAATCGCACAGAAGCTGTGGCTTCGAATGAAAATCGCAGAAGCTGTGGCTTCCGAATGAAAATCGCACAGAAGCTGTGGCTTCCGAATGAAAATCGCACAGAAGCTGTGGCTTCCGAATGAAAATCGCACAGAAGCTGTGGCTTCCGAATGAAAATCGCACAGAAGCTGTGGCTTCCGAATGAAAATCGCACAGAAGCTGTGGCTTCCGAATGAAAATCACACAGAAGCTGTACTGCCCCAAATACAGCCTGATGATCCTAGAAGAGGAGTCCACCCTAGAAGACGAACAACACTAAGGAAAATTATGGCAGAGAAAGCCAAAGGCTGACATGAGTTCACAGCAGAGATGATCAAGATGTTGGGTATGTTAGGGGTGAAATGGTTCCACAGGGTACCCATACCAGTAAGAGAAAGGTATACACCAGATGACCGGAGTATAAGCATTCTACTGCCAGTGTAAAGAATGCAAGAGACATTCAGAGCTGTGTGCAGTAACTTCTGTCACACTACATGAAGGTTCTGGAGATAAATGATTGATACATGAATATGCAGACAGAAGATGCAGTACAGATTCAGATCAGGATGCAGGACAACTGACCCAATGTCTGCAGTGATGCAGACAGTTGTGAAGATGCTAGAGATGAGAGTCCAAACGGTCATTCCTAGACTTGCAGAAAGTACATGACAAAATACCAACAAAGCTAATTTGTGGATTCTGATACTGTCTGAAGGTCCAAAAACATTGGTAAAAATTAGTACGAGACCCAATTCCACAACTAACAGTATTTGGACTCACACAGGGACTCCCAGTGGGAGAGGGTAGGCATGAGGTATCAGGCTTGAGCCCATTGTTTTTAATACTGGTGATGGTACCAGATCAACTAAGTTGCTGTATGCAGGCAACATGGCACAGCTGACAAGAGTCTGAACAAGAATGTCAGTAAATGATGGGGGAATGGAATTCAAAACTGAAAGCACACTGGCAAAACTGAGTACAGTTAAGACAGCTGGAATGGCAAAAAGTGGGGAAAATCAGAAAAAGCTGAGAACTGGGAAATGAAACAATTGCTGAACAAGTTAACAGTTTCAAGTATCTGGGAGGGACTTTGAGAAGGAACACTGAATGAGGAGGTCCAAGAGGCTGCAGCCAACTGGCAAAGAATATCAAGGCTAGTGTGTGGCAGAAGAATGCTAAACAAGCTGAAAAGTAATATGTACAAAAGAGTGGTATGACCAGTATTTCTGTATGGTACAGAAAAATCTGCAGTAATGGCACAGCAGTTGAGAAAGTTAGATGTGCTGGAGAAGGGTGTTAGCATGCACACTGTGGGACAGATGAAGAAATCAGGACAGACGAAAATCTCAAGTAGCTCTAACTGCATAGAAGGTCAAAGAAAATATATTTTATGGTGGTTCAGACACATGTACAGGAAAGAAGACAATCTAGTGAAGAAGATTTGGGACAAACAGGAAGAGGGCAAGAGGAAAAGTGGGTATCCAGCAAAGAGATGGCTGGATTGTGTGATGGAAGACATGCAACAGTCAGGCATGACTGTCAAAGAAGGCAGGAGAGTGGCAATTATATACAGGGATGGCGAAAGATGACAACACCCTGATACCATGTAGAAAATGGGAAAAAGGGGATTGATGGCAATAAAGATGCATTTCAACTTCTCACAGACAGACACTCAGCAAGCTATATTAACAATTATCTAACCATAACCTAGCAATGTCCCTTTGGTTAAATGTAAGCCTCTCCACATCCTACACCAAGTGCTTAGCCTCCCATGAGATATCTACTAGCCTCAAAAAGAAAAACACTGATCACTGCTATGAGAAGCGTGTACAGATATCACTACTCAAAGTCATAGCTGGTGACCAGATAGTATATATTTGTATAAAAAAAGAAAGATAACTGCAATAAAAACAAAAACTCTGAAAACAGGACTATCTACTCCATAATTCCTTCTAATGTATACCAACTGAGTTTGCAGTAAACATGCCATCATGGAACAGTACCATAAATAGCTGCTGGGTAGCTGATATAAGGTTAACCAAGTAGCAAAAAGCGTACTGCAAAGGCAAAACTAAACAAAAGTGTCTGTGACTGACCTTACAGCTGCTAAAACAGAACTCTCTACTTCTTGCCAACCTCAACTCCAAAAACTATGCAGCTGGCAGAATAATTTTTTTTAATAAGAAACATCTTTATTAAATTATCACTTGCAACACAGTTGCAAACATTATACATCATTTATAATCTATCCAGTCACTGTCAAACATTACATAGTTCATTCAAATCCATCTTACTTTAAACATCAGTCCTCCTCTGCAAATATTTATCCCACAATTCACATTTTTTTATATGTAATTTGCTCCTACCTTTTTCTAAACGTCCCATTGCCAGCTGTTTTATCTTTGTTATTATATTCACTACTTCTAGTACAGCTGGTTTAGACTTTGATTTCCATTTTCTAATAATTGCTTTTTGGCAGCCACCATAATTAGACTCAGCAAGGCCTTACTATGTTCTAGGCAATTCCAATTCTACATCATAGCTCAAAAAAATAATTTCCCCAGTTACACTAATTTTCTCAGGCACCTCTGACAGCAGTCTGCAGGGAATTGTTGCAGTCTGCCAACTCATTACACTCCCAGAAAAATGCATTCTCAATTACCTTTTCCTTCCCCATCACACCTCCAACATTTGCTGTCAACCTGAGGGAAAACTTCTTTGGAGTTTACCTGAGGCATAAAAATACCTATGTAAACACTTCCAAGTGAAGATCCTAAGACTTCTAGACTTTGTTGCATATTTGGAAGACATACATATATCCCCCCATTGTTTCTTTGAGAGTTGCTTATCCAGTCTCTCTTCCCAATCCTTTGCAACCTACTCTGATTCTTAGTTGCTGAATATTTTATATGCTCTACTAATTATTCCTTTAACAGCAGTTTCTGTTCTACTAAACACTCTACCAGTGTTGGTCTTTCACTTAGATCCCCCTATTTCTTTCTCTATGTCTATACTCTGATATCAATCCCTGACAGGGAAGGCAATTTCTAGCCTTCAGTCCAAATAACTTCTTGGCCTTTTCCTAGTGTATTACCTTTCCCTCTCTATTTGCTTCCTATACACTGGTTCTTTTGCAAGTTTTTTCCAATAAATTCCAGCCCCCTCTTGCTTATCCTTAATTGCAGTCATTCCTATTGGCAAAATCTCCTTTCTTCATTCCTGTGTTGGCTTAGTTCTTAGAATACTTTGTGCTATTTTATGAATATAATATTTTGTATTGTTATTCTCCTTACTGTAGTGGTGCTGCGGTAGCGTTGTCGCTTCACAGTTAAACGTTGCCCGTTCGATTCTCAGTTAAAGCGTCTTCTGTGTGGCGACATGCGTGAATGGGCGTTCCTTCATTGAAGGTTGTGCGTTAGGCCCGGCAAGCCAGCACGTAAGACTCTACTGCCAATCATTAGCGGACTGGAGTTCCACTGTGGTGACCCCTAACCAGGAAAAAGCCGAAAGACACAACTTATTGTGATTCTCCTTAAGGAAATGCATCCAAAATCCTAGTCTCTCCTCATTTCTTGAGCTTCCTCCTATTTCGTCATCATCCCTTTCCACTTTGAATTATAGCTTTCTGAATACCTCTTCAAATCAGGTAATCCCAAACAATCTTGTTCTATTGGAACAGTCAGCTTATCCCGCTAGACTCTTGCAGTCTTTCCCTCTCAGAAAAAATCCTCCAACTTGGGACTAAAAACATTTTCACTGCTTGTATCTTACTATTCATATCCATAAACTAGCAGAATAACTCTTAGCTATTGCTGCTGGTTATAGCACACATGTCAACATGGTAACAAGGAACCCCGAAGTAGAATCTAATAAAATTTCCTCTCTTCAAATGCCACACACATTTCAAATCAGAGTGCTTTTGCTGACAGTTTCTTTGATCAAAAAGATATTTTATTTTCAAATGTTTCAAAGGTAGTCAATGTCCCTGGCCAGTCTCTGTTAAATCACTTTACTGCAATGATGGAAGAGTGGCATAGAAATACATACATAACAGAACATAGTCAGTTAGTACTGACAGGCAAATTTTCCTTTACATGGGAGGCTACCAGCTCTATTGTCCTACTGGCATAAAGTTCAAAGTGTGACTTGGGGCAACAAAAGTCTGATTAGCAGCTCAGGTGCATGGTGTACCTGTCTGGTGGAACAGGAATAATGAGACACTTTCTGCTTGCCTCTTCAGGGGGGGGGGGGGGTATGGTCATTTCATGAGGAATGAAGGTGATACCAGCACCATGATGAAAGACATTGCTGTAGTTGTTAGAAGGATGCACCACCAAATATACAGGGGAAGATTCCCTTGCTGTACCATTGATTGTCCACTTTGATCTCAGCCCTGCATGTCAGTAGGAGATGGGCTTAATGGAAAAACTCAAAAGCCCATAGTATGATGGCACTGACTTCTCTACTTCTCAAACACAGCTGTGAAACAGAAAGCAGCTTGATGGCTAAGAGATCTTCTCCACCAGAGGGATGAGACCCACTCAGGGAGGGACACATCTGATATATCTCCCAAATGCAGTAGCCTCAAAGAGACAGAGACTCTGGAGACATGAAGTCAGTGCTATGTGAAAAAATTATATATTTGGGAGGCTGACTGATAAAGAAAATGGTGACAATTTCACTTTAGCTTTTGTACTGGAAGACATGCCTCTTCCTCAGTGCTGTTTGCAAAATGCTGGTTACATGAGCTCATTAGTAGTTATGAAGCCATGTTTCTTCACTGTCTTTACCAGCAGTGCCAATCATTTACTCACTGCACACTGGCTTGCCGCAGCACTGAAACTAACATAACAAGGGAAAAATAAGGATAAATAGAATAGACTGAGGTCTGGTTTGTGTGCTAAATAAAATATTCTGCATTGCTAGAATAGGGAACTTTGTTAAAAAATCAGTTAATAACCCTACAATACAGGATGCTTCATTTAGTTCACACTAGATCACCTATGTATTGTGTGTGTGTGTGTGTGTGTGTCTGAATATACACACAACTGCGCAAGTTAGTAACTGCTATATTCCAACCTTTTTTCACTTTAGTTGAGCTCAAACAATTAGGTTTTAATTTCATTCAGTTATCCAAATTATTTCCATCAGTTCCGGTCATGTAATCCATGTACAGCTTGCCATTTTTCTTACCTTGGTAACCACTTCTCGAACCTTCTTGCCAAGTGCTGCAGGTAAAAGATTCAAGGCATTGTACCTGAAAATAACAAAAAATGGCATTATTGCAATATGTCAGCTTTCACAATCTTTTAAAGCAGTTTGATACAATGCTTCATCTTATTTCTCACATTTTTACAATTTAATATATATAAAGCACTTTGTCTATTCAGTATCTTCACAAATCCTTATCTGTTTAAAAACTTTCATTTGTCTCTCTAGTGCTTGCTGTCTGTAGGCTATTATTCCTCCGTGTAATTATCTCTTGGCTAGTGGGGGCTGGTTCTTTTGTGTTCTTGTAAAAAAAAAAAAAAGTAGTTTCTGTCTTTGCACACAGTGCAGACTGGAGAAGTTGTTGACCGCAACTGAGCTACAAAATATAAGTATCTTGATTTTTTTTTGATTATTTTTACAGATGACTGTTTTTACAATTTAATATATATAAAGCACATTGTCTATTCAGTATCTTCACAAATCCTTATCTGTTTAAAAACTTTCATTTGTCTCTCTAGTGCTTGCTGTCTGTAGGCTATTTTTCCTCTGTGTAATTATCTCTTGGCTAGTAGGGGCTGGTTCTTTTGTGTTCTTGTAAAAAAAAAAAAAGAAGTTTGTCTTTGCACACAGTGCAGACTGGAGAAGTTGTTGACCGCAACTGAGCTACAAAATATAAGTATCTTGATTTTTTTTTGATTATTTTTACAGATTATATATATTAAATTGTAAAAACAGTAAAGCACTTTGTCTATTCAGTATCTTCACAAATCCTTATCTGTTTAAAAACTTTCATTTGTCTCTGTAGTGCTTGCTGTCTGTTGGTGTCTTGCTCTTATACTTGGTGGCTTTGCAGTTGCCCGCCCCTACTGTGACACACCTCCCAGTCTAGTGTCATTAGCTCATTCTGCTTAATACAGAGAGAACATTTGATAAGGCCTTCTGTTCCTCCTTTTATCCTTTCAAAAAGTAAAACAAAACTTTTTTTTTTCTCTTTCGCCTGAACCTTCTTGTGTTCTGACTGTCCTTCTCAAACATTTTGGAAATATACAGTATATTTCAGAGCATTTGTTATAACTGTATTTGCTATAACTGATTTAAGTATTTTTTCTGGCTTTTTGATTATTTACTGCTTAGCGACTGCATTTTAGCCTGTTTATACAGCTCTGCATTCTATTTAAACTGTTTTTGTGTTGATTAACTGTTTTGCACTTTTAAAAAGTTATTTGTTGCTTAATTTTACCTGTAGGCTAACACACTCAAGCTCGCTAGCAGTTTAAAAGCATTTACTGTCTGTTTTTCCTCTGTTTTCTGCAAAAAAAAAAAAAAAAAAAAAAAACCTTGTTTTCCCGCCTTACTGAACTAGAATAGTCCAGTCTTCAGAGTTTGCTGATCTCTGGGCTTTGTCTTGGTTCCTGTGCTATTCCATATCCTTATTTGGATAAAAGGAAGCGTCTTTGTTCACCAGTGGGAGTGGGGAGCACTGAGCGGCCTATTTGTCCCTAGAGGAGTGGTTCCAGCCAGAAACTTGTAGTCTATTGGCCATTTTGGGTCAATTCCTAGCTCTTTTCAGCCCCCTGTAATAAAGCCCGCTTTAGCGCGCTTTTTCGCTTGTATTCAACTCAGCACAGCTCCTCGTGGTGTCCTGCAGAGTGCTACAAGCAGCAGAGAGCAAAAGAGTGACTTTTTCCTGATTTAAGTATTTTTTTCTGGCTTTTTGATTATTTACTGCTTAGCGACTGCATTTTCGCCTGTTTACACAGCTCTGCATTCTATTTAAACTGTTTTTGTGTTGATTAACTGTTTTGCACTTTTAAAAACGTTATTTGTTGCTTAATTTTACCTGTAGGCTAACACACTCAAGTGCGCTAGCCGTTTAAAAGCATTTATAGCATTTACTGTCTGTTCTTCCTCTGTTTTCTATAAAAAAAAAAAAAAAAAAAAAAAAAAAACTTGTTTTCCCACCGTACTGAACTAGAATAGTCCAGTCTTCAGAGTTTGCTGATCTCTGGGCTTTGGCTTGTTTCCTGTGCTATTCCATATCCTTATTTGGATAAAGGGAAGCTTCTTTGTTCACCAGTGGGAGTGGGGAGCACTCAGCAGCCTATTTGTCCCTAGAGCAGTGGTTCCAGCCAGAAACTTATAGTCTATTGGCCATTTTGGGTCAATTCCTAGCTCTTTTCAACCCCCTGCTATAAAGCCCGCTTTAGCGTGCTTTTGCGTGATTTAGCGTGGAGTTGCCCATAGAGCACCATCGGGCAGCGCCGGTTAAACTACTTCTGGCTCCGTGAAGTCTGCTCTTCAATTTTTCCATTAGAACTTCTCTACTTGCAATCTAAACAGGCTATTCTCTATCTCAAAGCTCAGCACTTGCTCCTAAAGCATTTTTATATAGGTAAAGTACTTGTATACTAAACAAAGTACTACATTAGCCTAGAATCCCTTGAGTACCCATTTCCCTATAGGTCCCTTCTGACTCAGTTACACAGCAAACTTTTTCACTTTTTCTAGCATGTCGAAGGGTCAGTTGCTAGCGTCCTCTCCTGTTCAGCTGGTGAATCTGGGCATCTTGAGGCAATGTTACAATTGCCTCATGTACACAGACAACCCACTCCTTCTCCCACAAAACACAAATACATGTGAGAGATGCAACTATATAGCCAAACTGGAGGCTGTGCTCTCTCAACTCAGGACTGGCAAGACTAGACAGGAGGAGAAGGAAACCACGCACACCACAAACCCAGTTTCACATAGAACTATCACAACTGCAAAACAAACACAAACACACAAAGACATACTCGGAGGCACTGATCAAAAATCTACCAAAACTACAGAGGCCTCCAAAGCAGACACCCAAGCAACTGCCACATCAAGACATAAGACATGCAACACAAGTTCTCAAAGTCAGTGTGCTAAACAGTCACAGCCCTTAAGGCCAAACACAATGCCAGACACACTTGTTATAGGTGACTCCATAGTCAGACACACTGACGTCCCACTCACCAGACTGAACAAGGAAAAGATCACAGTAAGCTGCCTGTCAGGCGCTAGAATCCGCCACATAACACAAGCACTCAGGTCACTCCACAGCAAGTGCAAGTATGACTCAGTCATTGTCCATGCCGGTGTGAACGCCCTGAGGCGTACCTCCCTGGACTACATGAAAAGAGACAGAGGAGCTCTCAGATTATGTAGCCCAGGCCGGTATGACCCTGACCCTGAGCAGTATCCTACCCTCACCAAGAATGATGCCACAATACAGAGACAAAATGATCAGCTTTAATAATTGGCTTAATTACTGGTGTCATTCTAAGGGGATCCAATATCTGTCTGCCTGGGATGACATGCTTGACAAGCCACGCTGCTTCATGGGACGGCTTGCACCTGTCACCCCTGGGCTTCCGGATATTGGCAAAGGCTCTTGCCACCCCCATAGTGCCTTTTTTAGGCAAGGCTCAAATGATAAATCTACCGCCCTAGAAAACAGAAATGGAGAAAAACTAAGGGTAATACTGCTCAATGCCAGAAGTCTAAACCTCAAGATGCACGCCCTTGAAGCCCTCCTCAGTATGGAGAACATCGATGTCTGTGCTGTGACTGAAACCTGGTTCAAGGCTCCTGACAGCATCCCAGCACTATCAGGTTATACCTCATATCATGCGTTCCGGCCCCAAAATCCGGATCGAACCACAAAAGGAGGGGGAGTATCCATATTCATAAAGGATACCCACACCTCCAGGTTAGTGGCAACACACGAAGCATCGGAGACCATCCAGGTGCAATTAACCATAGGTAAAACTGCCCTACAGTTTGTAACATGCTACAGACCACCTTCTCAAACTCAGGAAACCCACACAACCTTCCTGAAGACACTGGAAAGTATGAATGTCTCTCCAAACACCATCATATTGGGTGACTTCAACTACCCAAACATAGACTGGGAACATTACTCAAGCACCAACACCCTAGCCCAAAGGTTCCTGGGTTCATAAACTCAAATGCTATGGAACAACTAGTCACCATTCCCACAAGAGGAGAAAATATACTAGACCTGATCATCACAAACATGGGGACAAAATGCTCCACGCCAGTATATCCCTCATTGGTGAGATCAGACCATAAATTAATCTCACTGGAGATCCACATCCCGCCCCACCCCAGCAAAAAGACCACAGTGAAGAACTTCTCAAAAGCAAACTTCACACTTCTTAAGACTGGAGTGGTATCCTTCAAGGCCCCCGAGCCAGTGGAAACCACAACCCACGCTGCTGAATCCCTTACAAATGTCTTCTACGAGCACCTCCAGGAAAGTATGGATCAAGCAATCCCTAATAAAATCAAGACCCTTTCCACCAAAGGCAGGCGCCCGGTCTGGTGGACCCCAGCCATAAACAAACTCTACAACATGAGGAGAAAGCTACTACATGACAGAGCAAAATCCCTAAAAGGGAAGGCATCTCTGATCAATACTAGCAAAAAACTACGATCACTCAAAATCATCCAAGGCCAACTTTGAGAGAAAAATCGCTAATGACACAAAAGACAATCATAAGGCCTTCTTTAGATATGTTAGAAACCTGGGTGGAAACTCCCAGATATGCTCAGAATTAGTCCAAAATGATAAAAAAATCACTGAACCCACAGACATTGCCAACATACTGGCAGACAGGTTCAGTGCAAATTTCTCTCAGATAATCAAGTACGTTTTCCAGTAATTTATAAATATACAAGCTGAATCTGTGCAAAACTGGTATGCATAATGGTTTCCTTCTCTTACTACAGCTGCAGAAGAGAGGGCTTGCAATGTCCAATCCCATGCAAGGCACTTGGCCAGGTTGAGGCAAGTGTAAGAAAATCAATAAAGTAATAACAATGCATAACTTAATAAAAATAAAGTAAATACAGATATTGCAGTCTTAATAGTCATGTACAACATACCAGGGACATCACACATTTTATTAATGCATCAGTGCACATCTGAACTAGTAAAGCAAGTTAAAGCAAGTAAGCATGCAGTACTGTGTAGCATAGCTTCCAACCATTAGTTAATGTTGTGTTCTACCCAGATTAAGAGTCAATGTTATGGTCTGCTCATTGTCTGAAATGCACTATAGATAATCCTATTCATTTACTGAGTGCACACATGTAAGTTAACAGAAGTCCTAGACAGCTACCAGTGTGTGTAAATGACAGATATGAAGCAATCTACATCCGTTCTGAGGTGATTTAACGCCTGGAAAGTGGTGGGCACCATCGTATTTCCATTCTACTCTGGGTCCCCCTGCATCTCTCGGTCAGTGCTTGCCAGTAAGGTAATGAGCTCTTATCTTTCTTAAACGACATAAGAACTAAAAGCATTTGTGAACTACTGCCTCTTGCTGTATGCTTTCAGCAACCTTTTCAACTAAATAGTGAGAGTTTTGTGATTTATCTGAGCGTTTTGTATTAAGTGGCCTATTTACCAGGGCTGCAAAAGGAAGCTGCATGTGGTAGAGCAGTGCTGATGTTTCTGTTGTTCAGTAATCACCAGCAGTAGTTAATAGCCACCTTTGTAACCCCGACTTTTTTCAGACGTTGCCAGACTTTAAACTATCAGCCTGCTCCATTCTTTTTTAATTTCTTTCTGCATAATTTGAGATTGTCAAGTTACTGCCGGCATTATACAATTTCTGTTTGTTCCCTAGTACTCCTTAACCTAGAGGAGTTTATCCATACAGTCAGGAATTTTTGCTGCCTTATCATTTTGTTTTTTTTTAATAGCTAAATTTGCTGTTTTACTGCTAAACACAGTTTATCCCTAACTGTATTACATCCTGGTAATACCTTGCTTACTCAGACTGGGTTACTTAACCTACTTCTACTTTATACATTGTCTACTCCAACTGAGCATATTAGGAATTCAACCCTCCTGTGTTGCTTTACCTTTTGCTGCTCTCTGTCCCCTCACCTCCTTACAACACTTTGAATACACTTGAGACCACAGCTCTAGAGGGTAGCTGCAAAAAAATAAAAAAAAAACAATTTCCCCCTGCTAGAATGACTATACCTTGAAGCACTGGTCCATGGCAGTCGACTCTCCAGTGGACAGCAGTTAGCTGTCTGCATAATAGTGATATTGTTAGCTGGTTACTAACTTGTATATCTAGAAAAATAGCCTTGTAGCATGCACACTGGCTGAATAGTGACCATTATAGTATACACCCTTCTCCCCTCTTTCCTTACCCTACCCTGTAATAAGGCTTCCTACCTATTGCACTATACAGCTGTTAAATACTTTTTTTCCCTATTTATTTTTATCTCACCGACTACTACTGTGCGTTTGTACCTCAATTGTACAGGACCTGATGCTCAGAAAACGACCGCATGACAAAAGGAAAGCATACAACCTTCTTTAACAGCTACAATTCATGGCACAGACCCAAGAGCAGCACATAAACTCTTTCTTTTACATCTCTACTATATTTCACAGTTCCATACCCCATTTTACGCTCCACTAATTTCTCTACCACGTCTCCTACCTCTACTACCTTGCCTATTCCCCCCCAACAGCTATTCAGACATCTCCCCTAGCCTATATCAACTATATCCCCTCCCCTAGCCTATATCAACTATATCCCCTCCTCCAACATAAAGTAAAGCTTATTTCCACAATATCTAAATACCAGTTCAATAATTTAAACTTCCCACCTTAAATCACTCAAAACCCACTAACCAAAAGTTTTCATTTCTTACTCTGTCTATCCACCATGCCCTTATCTGGCAATATACACCCTAAACCTTGGTCTACAAAACCATCCTAACAAACCCATCGACAAAGATTGCCACAAGTAATTTATATGTAGTAACACTCAATCTCTGAAACATCTGTAATAAGATTATTAACTTTCACGCATAGGTAGCTCACCAACAACTAGACATCATTGCCACTAGTGAGACGTGGCTAGAACCCCATATCAAAGATGCAAAATTTTTCCCCCCAGGCTTCCAAACATTAAGATTAGACAGGGCCAATAAAAAAGGAGGAGGCGTTGCTGTTCTTTAACCCCATAACACAGTTCTCTAATGCAAAAATACTTATAACCTTCTTAAATATGAACAACAAAAAACATTGTATTGTTATTTTCTATATACCCCCTGGAAGCAACATACCCATATCAGAAGATATCCTAGCCTAGATTTCTTCCAATATCAAAAATGAAACAATACTAGGTGACAAATATCAACTGGCTAGAACTCCCCTCCAACAACACAACTTGAAACATCAATCTCTTCAAATTCACCCAGCTCATTCACTCCCCAACTGTACCCAACAAAAACAATGACAATGGATCAATTTTAGACTGTATTCTAGTCACCGACCCCAACAAAAAGTACAGTTTTGTACCTACCATAAATGTAGATGTTCGAAGATCCACATTGCTGCAGTCCTTACACTTGGGTAGTCCGCTGTCCTCGGTCGGCCCGAATACCAAAGTATAAGGCTGACGTCGGTCAAGGCGCATTAGTCTGACGTCAGGACGTCAGGGTACAAATGCGCATGACCGACGTCATATCCTCAGTCTTTTCTTGCCCCAGATGTCAGAAGACCCTAAAAAGGAAAGGCCAAAACCAACAAACAACAACCAACCAAACACCCCTGCACTAAATATATATACAATACATACAAATTTACAAAAGTACAACCCAACCCACACAACCACCCCTAAACACAGAGGGGAAGGAGGGAGGGTAAATTGGACTGCAGCAATGTGGATCTTCGAACATCTACATTTATGGTAGGTACAAAACTGTACTATGTTCTTCATCTCACATTGCTGCAGTCCTTACACTTGGGTAGAATCCCAAAGCAGAGGTAAGGGAGGATGGCAAATCATAAAGAAGCAGGAGCTGCCAAAATGCCCTGTAAAATAGCAGTGGCAAAACCAGCCCTAGATTTAGAGTAAAGAGGAAGGTGGTAATGCTTAGAAAAAGTATGCACTGAACTCCAAGTAGCTGCCTCCAAAATATCCTTAGTTGCCACCCCTTAGAAATCCTGTTGAAGTGGCAGTAGCCCTAGTGGAATGAGGCCTAATCCCAGCTGGAATCTCCTTGCCATGATGGGAATAACAGAAAGCAATGCAAAACCCAATCCACTTAGAAATAGTTTGTTTTGACACAGGCTTGCCCTGAGAACTCAAAGCAAAAGAAACAAACAACTGCTGAGACTGCCTGAAATCCTTAGTCCTGCTTAAATAATAGCAACTGCCTGTGTACATCTAAAGTGTGCAAAATCTTTTCCCCTTTATTTTGGGGATCTGCATAAAAAGTAGGCAAATGAATAGTTTGGTTTAAAGCCACACTAGAAACCACTTTAGGCATAAAGGAAGGATTAGTCCGTAAAGATACCCTATCCTTATGGAAAATCAAGAAAGGCTCAACCGCCATAAGGGCCTGCAATTCAGAAACCCTTCTTGCAGAGGTAATGGCCAACAAAAAGCAGTCTTCCATGACAAATATTTCAATTCAGCAGTAGCTGCAGGCTCAAAAAGGTTGTAGAGTGAGTTTCTCCAACACAAAATTGAGGTCCCAAGCAGGAGTAGGAGCTCTCATTGGGGTCTTATATTCTCTGCCCCTCTAAGAAATTGCTTGAACAAAGGATGAGAAAACAATGGTGGGTCACAGTCATAGTGAGCTGAAATTGCTGCAGCATGAATCTTAATGGAAGAGAAAGACAAACCTTTGTCCAATAACTCAGTAAGATATTGAAGAGCCACACTCAAATTAGGCTCAGAAACATCCAAATCCTTTGCTGCACTCCAAAATAAAAATCTCTTCCATTTTTCTGCGTACACTTTCCTTGTACTAGGTCTTCTAGCTTCCATAATCACATTCAAAACTTGCTGAGGAAGTTGAGACCTGCTATGGTTCAAAACAGAATATGCCAGGCTTTTAGATGAAAAGAGTGAAGCTTGACATTGAGTAGATGACCGTCCTTCTGAGACAACAGGTGTGGAATCAAAGGTAAGGGCCATGGAGGCTTCCTTACCAGACTTCTCAGTAATGGGTACCAGTGCTGCCGAGGCCAATCTGGAGCTATTAAGATCATCCTTGGTTTGTCCTGTCTGACCTTTAGAAGTACCTTTGGGAGGAGAGGCAGAGGCGGAAAGGCATACACATGAAGATTTTTCCAACTGAAAGAAAGAGCATCCACTTTCCAAGCTGTGTGATGAAACCTTTTCGTGCAAAACTTTGGCAGCTGGTGGTTTAGTGGAGAAGCGAACAGATCTATGTCTGGAGTTCCCCATGACACTGTCAATTTCCGAAATACATGCGGATCCAGTTTCCACTCGTGGGGATCCATGATTTGCCTGCTTAACACATCTGCTAAGGAGTTCTGTGCTCCCGGCAGAAACCTTGCCTGAAGATTTAGTTGCAAACTGAGAGCAGTGTCCCACAAAATCATTGCTTGCCTGCATAGAGGATAGGAATGCGTTCCCCCTTGCTTGTTGATGTACCACATGACAGTTGTGTTGTCTGTTAGAATCAACACCTGCCCTGGAAGAAGTAACTCCTTGAAAGCCATTAATGCAAACTGAACTGCTAACATCTCCTTCAAGTTGATATGTAGATGTTGTAGTCTGGCAGGCCACTTGTCTTGTATCCACTTTCCATTCAGATGAGCTCCCCAAGCTTTGTCTGAGGCATCTGTCGTTAGAATCTGACTCGCCTCTGGCCGGGTCACAGAGAGTCCCTTGTTTAGGTGACATTCCTGAGCCCACCACAACAATTCCTTTTGAATGCAAGGTATTATTTGAATGACAGTGTCCAGATCCTGGCAGTGCTGAGTCCATACATTTTTGAGATACCATTGTAACTTCCTCATATGCAGTTTGGCATTGGGAAGCACCAGAATACAAGATGCCATGAACCCCAAGGCTTGAAGGACTGTCCTTGCAGTCAGCCTGGACTGATGAGACAATTGATGAAAGTAAAGGGAAAGATTCTTTTGTTTGTCCGGGGTCAAAAAGGCCATCTGGAATGCTGTATTCAGTCTTACACCCAGAAAGTACATGTCCTGAGAGGGTACTAGACTGGACTTTATTTCGTTCACAGAATACCCCAGACATCTTAGCACTGCTATCACGTATTCCAAATGATGAAGAAGCTCGTCCTTTCCTGGAGCCAGAATCAGGCAATCGTCCAAATAAGGATAAATCTGTATTCCTTTTAGCCGAAAGAAAGCTATCACTGGAGCCAGAACTTTCGTAAACACTCTGGGCGCAGTAGATAAGCCAAAGGGCAATGCAGAGAACTGATAATGAGAATTCCCAGCCAGCGCAGGTACTTCCTGCAACTCAGTCTGATAGGAACATGAAGGTAAGCCTCCTTGAGATCTAAAGTTACCATCCAATGATCCTTGCCCAGCAGAGGTAAAAGTTGTTGTAGCGTCAACATTTTGAACTTGGGAATGTCCAGATAAGTGTTGAGGGTAGATAAATCCAAAATTGGTCTCCACGTGCTCCCTTTCTTTGGTACTAGGAACAGGCGAGAATAAAATCCTAGGCCCACTTCTGGAATAGGAACCGGCTGTATGGCCCCTATTTGAAGTAACAGAGAAATTTGTTTGTGAGCTTCTATTCTTTGTTGAGGAGGAACGTCTGGCATGCCTTTGAAAGGAGGCAGGGTATGGAAATAAAACCTGTAACCGTGGTGTATGATATCCAATACACATCTGTCCTGGCTGAGCAAACTCCAATTTTCTTTGAAAAGTGCCAACCTTCCCCAAAGGTGCTGCCAGGCAGAAGGCTCTGGCAGCTGAAAAGGTAGGTCATTGGGTCTGTTTACGAAAGGACTGACCCCTGCCCTCACCCGAAGACTGTGCAGGTGAACTCCCTGTTCTAGGCCTAAAAGAGCCTTGAGCTCTGCCCCTACCACGTCTAGACCTACCCCTAGACTGGGAGTCATAAGAAGGATAGGTCCACCCCTTGGTAGGCCAATTCCTACTAAACTTCGGAGGCTGAACCTGCAAAAAATCTTTAACAGTCTGCATAGACTTAGCCTTGTCTTCCATCTTCTTTAAAACTGCTTCAACAGGAGAGCCAAACAACACATCAGATTGTAAAGGAGCATCTAAAATCCTTGTCTTAACATGCTCAGACAAATTTTGATCCCTCAGCCAGGCGTGCCTGCGAAGAACAGAACCAGTGGCAGCCACTCTCGACGAGGCCTGTACAGCATCAAAACCACATTGCAAAGAATGCGTACCCACCTGTTCAGAAACATGAACTAAATCTTGTAACTCTTTACATTCAATACCTTCCGCCAGAGCATCTACCTTAGATTTTAATTGTGAGAGGAGATAGTTTTGGTATTTCAACATGTGAAACTGGCAATTCAAAGCCCTCATAGCTAGAGTGGAAGAAGTATAAACTTTCTTTCCCCATCTATCCAAAGCCCTTGCCTCTATCTGGAGGAACCGGATTTTTAACAGAAGCCTTAACACCTTTAGGCCCCTGAGAAACAGTTTCTGGGTCTGCCCTAGGACTCTTAAAAAGATACTTATGAGCTTCAGGCACCCTATAATACCTATCCGGTTTAACTGGAGCAGGAGGCAAAGAATCAGGATTAAGAAGCCTCTGCAAAAACATCTTCCACCACATCCAGAACAGGAGGTATAGCTAAAGGCCTATGCTGGGGTAGAAACAAAAATTCCCTAAGCCTTTTCCTGGAATCAGAGAAGTCTTGACCTTCCCATTTAAAATGCTCCCTCATGGAATGAAGAGTCTCTGAAAAAGAAAAATCCTCAAGAGGAGAAGCAGAAGGAGTAGAATCATCCACATCAGAATCAGAATAAGGCGAATACTCCTGCAAGTCTTCAGCCGAAGACTCGGAAGCATCCGAACCCTGCTCAAAACTCCCAAGCTCAGATTCCACCCTAGGCCTCTTATCAGGAGGGGGCATAGAACCTCTAATCAGTGTAATCAAATCTTCTGCCATTTTAAGCATATGCTTCTTGGGCACAGACCCTGAAGAACTAGGGGTGACACCAACTGAAGCTAAACTTGGCCTGCCTCTGGGAGAGGCCTTGGAAACAGAAGGGGAGGGCCTAACCACCTTAGGAAGGGAGGGGAGAACAGCCACCTGAGAAGCCCCTTCAGCCTGGCCTACCTCCTGAGAGGACACATCTTGTAATAATAAAGTCTCTCCCTGGGACTCCAAAGAAACTTCTGGCTGAACCCCGGCTCCACGAGCCCTCTAAAGAACGGCGTCCGGGGCGGTTCTTCTAACCTAAACTTTGCTGCTTTGTCCTTGCGCTTCTTGAAGGCGGGCGTCGAGCATCCGGCGGCATTTTATAATTGCACGCTTCCTAAAGACTAACCTGGCACAATCTAATCTTCTCTTTATAGTGCGTTTGTTAAATCTAGCACAAGGCGACACCAACAACGTCGTGCTCAGGCCCTAAACAAGGTATACACAAGGTATGATAATCCCTATGAGGTATCTGTTTCCCACAAGAAATACAGTTATTCACTTTTTCTGACATCCGGTAAAATACTGAGGCAAGAAAAACCAAAATATTCCCCAGCAGTACTTAACCAACTTTGATTCGGTCTGAAACTCCGACTTCGGAAAATTTCAGAACGCCAACCTGCACTTGCAACGCTGCTTCTGCATCGGACCATGCGGCAAAAAAGACTGAGGATATGACGTCGGTAATGCGCATTTGTACCCTGACGTCAGACTAATGCGCCTTGACCGACGTCAGCCTTATACTTTGGTATTCGGGCCGACCGAGGACAGCGGACTACCCAAGTGTAAGGACTGCAGCAATGTGAGATGAAGAACATCATCCTCAGCCAGACCACTACCCAACTCCCTCAGCGCCCATCTCCCTGCTTTTATAACCCATGCGTCCACCTCCTGTCAAAGTCAACATCAATATAAACAAACTAAGAATCTCACCTCATTCAACCCTGTAACCTTCATCGATATTCTAAAGACTACAGACTGGCACTCACTAAACCCTTCCTTCTTGATGAAGCTGTTGAGTACTTCACCACCTTCATAAACACACTAAACAGCCTCGCACCTCAACGTCGACAGAGAATCAAAAATAACCATGCCCCTTGGCTATCCAAACCTACTAAACTTCTAATGCATGCCAGAGACAAAATTTGGAACCTATGGCAAGCACATAGCAACACCTCAGACCTACTCAAATCCAAAGAACTACATAACCAGGTAAAAAAACCTAGTCAAAAAAGACAAAAAAACATTACCTGAAACTGCAGTCCAACCACAAACAAAACCCTAGGAAATTCTGTAATTCCAGTACTTCACTATTTAACCCAAGTAAAAAAGACAACCCCCGCCCCCTCCCTGACAAATCCCCAAAAGAAATATCCTCTCCTTAATATCTTCTTTATCAACTCTATAGCTGACTTTCTCTAATACCTTTTTATCAGTTCTATAACTGACTCTCTCTAATACCTTCTTTATCAATTCTACAGCTGACACCACAGCAAAACTCTCTCAAACTAACCCCACTTTCCCACCTAAAACAGCCACATACTCCTCCTTTTCTAACACCCAACATTCACAGCCAGTACCCACTCTACTTCCACTTTTACTCTGAAACCTGTGTCTACTATAAAAATAATTCTACAAAAGCTAAAACCTTGCTCAAATGCCCCAGATAACACCCTCAGAATACCTAAAAATGGCAGCAGACAATATCACCTACCCTATAAGCATATGTAGATCTATACTGAAGTCTTATGTTCCCAAAACCTGGAAAAGGGCTTTCATCCTCCCACTCTATAAAGGGGGCAATAATACTGACATCACTAACTTCCGCCCCATTGCAATTCTTTCCTCATCTCCAAAATCTTAGAAAAATGCAGCAATATTCAACTTCAATATCTTCTAGATAACAAAATACTTTCACCAACACAACATGGTTTCAGACCTGGCCACAGTACAACTGCCTTTATCTCCTTCATGGATACTGTCAGAGCCCAATACAATGGCAAAATTGCCTCCACTATCCTCCTTGACTTGTCTAAAGTTTCAATGCTATTTCTCACCCTTTACTTATCACCCAACTTTCAAACATTGGTCTTTCCATACCCGCACTAAACTGGTTCTCAGGCTAATTAACTTGACAACAAGCAGTCAGATGGGAAAAAGTACAGTTTTGTACCTACCATAAATGTAGATGTCCGAGAGGTATGCATCTGCAGTCCTAACAAATGGGTTGTCCTGCCTCAGGCAGCCCTTGATCGGCAGTTCAAAGTCTGGGTCTGGCCTCGGCTGATGTCGCACTTCACCCGACGTCATAGCTGCTGTGAATTGGGTATAAAGGCATCAGCCGACGCCATTTTCCTCACTGTTTCTTGCCCCAGATGCCAGGTGCCCTCTAGGAAGGCTAAATTTGGATAAATGTAAATGATTCCAAACAGTAGAGAACAAACAAAAATAAACATGTATATACATATATACAAACAAATACACCATAATAGATTCCCCCAGCTAGCTACAAGATGGTCAAATACCCTAGGAGTACCACAGAGGGGAAGGAGGGTGGGTAATCCTGACTGCAGATGCATACCTCTCGGACATCTACATTTATGGTAGGTACAAAACTGTACTATGTCCTTCAAGGATGCATCTGCAGTCCTAACAAATGGGTAGAATACCATAGCCAAACTGGGGGAGGAGGCACTAAGATGATTATAGTGCAGTTAAGATCCCTTGCAAAACAGCAGTTGCAAAACCTGCTCGGGATCTGGAGTATAAAGGTAGATTATAATGCTTGGCAAATGTATGCACGGAGCTCCAAGTAGCAGCTTCTAAAATGTCTTTGGTAGCCACTCCTCATAAGAAAGCTGTAGTAGTGGCTGTAGCCCTTGTGGACTGAGGTCTGATGTCATTTGGAGTTGTCTTTCCATGAAAAGAGTAACAAAATCTAATGCAATTTCCTATCCATTTTGAGATTGTCTGTTTTGAAATTGCTTTTCCTTCCATTCCTGTTGCATAAGCTACCAGAAGCTGGTCAGTTTTTCTATTGTTCTTGGTTCTGTCCAGATAGTAGCGCAATTGCCTGTGCACATCCAAGGTATGTAGTAGTCTTTCCCCCTGTTCTGTGGGTTGGGGAAGAATGTTGGTAAGTGGATTGCTTGGTTCAATGATACCCTGGAGACCACTTTTGGCATAAAGGTAGGATTAGTTCTCAAGGACACTCTATCCTGATGGAAGATAAGGAAGGGCTGTACTGCCATTAATGCCTGTAATTCAGAAACCCTTCTTGCTGAAGTGATTGCAAGCAGGAAAGCAGTTTTCCAAGATAAGAACTGTAATTCTGCTGTTGCTGCTGGTTCGAAAGGGGAAACTTTTCCAGCACAAAGTTAAGGTCCCATGTAGGCAAAGGTGGCTTCCTTGGAGGCTTTACATTTTTTATTCCTCTCAGGAACTGTCTGAGTAGAGGATGAGAAGACTGGAGGATCCATGTTGTATTCTGCTGAAATTGCTGATGCATGAATCTTAATGGAGGAGTAAGACAGGCCATTGTGGAAAAGTTCTGCTAAATATTCCAGGATGTTAGCTATGTTTGCTAATGATACATTTTCTCCTTTTGCTGCACTCCAAATGAGGTATCTTTTCCATTTGGCTGAATAAGTCTTCCTTCTGGAGGGTCTGCGAGCCTCCAGGATAATGTCTTTAACCCTCTGAGATAAATCTGGGTTATTTTGTTTTATGTAATATTCCAAGCAGCTAGTTGCAGTGTTTTCAAGTTTGGATGTAGGATCTTGAAGTTGTTCTTTGTTAGCAGTAAAGGAACTAGAGGTAGAGGCCATGTGTGTGTCCGAGACATACTCCTCAGTAGCGGGTACCAATGCTGCCTCGGCCAGTCTGGAGCTATCAGGATGATCTTTGGGTGATCTTCTTTGATCTTTAGTAGCACTTTGTGCATCAAAGGAAGAGGTGGGAATGCATATGCTGTCAGGTTTTCCCAACTGAAGGAGGGAGTCCACCTTCCAAGCAAGTGGGTGGTATGTCCTTGTGCAGAATTTCCTCAATTGGTGGTTGTGAGGGGATGCGAACAGGTCTATTTCTGGTAGTCCCCATTTCTTTGTAATGGATTTGAAGATGTCTGGATGCAGCCTCCATTCGTGGGCATCCGTGGTAGTTCTGCTTAAGGTGTCTGCTAGTATATTTTCTTTTCCTGGCACAAATATGGCCTGGAGCTGAATGTTGAGGTTCAGGGCCACATTCCACAGGTCCATTGCCATCCGGCATAGAGGATATGAGTGTGCCTCCTTGTTTGTTGATATACCACATGACTGTGGTGTTGTCCGTCCTTATCAGCAAATGACCCTGTTGAAGAAACGGTCTGAATGTCTGAACTGCCTGTTTCACTGCCAGCATCTCTTTTTGATTTGTGTAGGTTCAGCTGGTCTTGTGTCCATAGGCCTTGTATACACTTGTCCACCATGTGTGCCCCCCAACCGAGGTCTGAGGCGTCCGTGGTGATAGTCTGGCTTGGGTGAGGCTTGTGGAAAGGCAGTCCTCTATTCAACTGACAGGCCTGAGCCCACCACAGGAATTCTTGCTTCAGGCATGGAATTATTGGAATCTGGGCTTCTAGACTGTGCTTGTGTTGAGACCATAAATTCCTTAGGTACCATTGCAACTTCCTCATATGCAGTCTGGCATGTGGAATCAATATTATACAGGATGCCATGTAACCCAGGGCTTGCAGGACTTTCCTTGCTGTAAGCTGGTTCTGTGTTGTTAATGCCATGAAATAGAGTGGTAGTTGCTTTTGCTTTTCTGCTGTGAGAAATGCCATCTGATTTGAAGTGTCCAGTTCTGCACCCAAGAATGTTATCCTTTGGGATGGTACCAGCCTTGACTTTTCATGTTGACTGTGTATCCCAGGGCTTGCAGTAGTTGTATAACCTTTTCCAAATCTTTTGTTAATTTGGTCTTGTTGTCCGCTTGTATTAGGCAGTCGTCCAGGTATGGATAAATCTGAATTCCCTGAAGCCTGCAATGAGCAATTACTGATGCCAGGCATTTCGTGAATACTCTGGGCAGTAGATAAGCCAAAGGGCAATGCTGAGAATTGATAATGCTCTGATCCTGCAAGAAATCTGAGGTATCTTCTGCAATCTGGTCGTATAGGGACGTGCAGGTATGCCTCCTTGAGATCTAGAGTCACCAGCCAAGATTCCTTGCCCAGCATGGGAAGAAGTTGCTGTAGGGTCAGCATTTTGAATTTTGGAACAATGAGATATGTGTTCAGAGCGGACAGGTCGAGAATAGGTCTCCATTGGTTTTCTTTCCTTGGTACCAGGAAAAGTCTGGAGTAAAATCCTTGTCCTTGTTCCATAGATGGTACCTTTCCTATAGCTCTCATCCTTAGTAAGTGGTTGATTTGTTCTAGAGCGTTTGTTTTTTGGTTTGGTGGTAGGTTTGGCATTCCTCTCTTTTTTGGTAGAGTGTAGAAGTGAAACCTGTAGCCTTTGTCTATTGTCTGTAAAATCCATTTGTCTCCTGTAATATAATGCCAGTTTACGGAAAATAAGGCTAGCTTTCCGCCTAAGGGTGCTTCCAGTTGTTCCCTGGTAGGCGGTATCAGAGTCAAGTCATTGTGCCTGTCCTGTGGAAGTGGTACTAGCTGGATCTGTGGCAGTACTTCTCTGGTTGTTAGGCTGCCACTGACGTCCCCTGTAGGTACCTCTGGATTGGCCTCTGCCTCTTGGGCGCCTATTTCTGCCCCTCTGTGCTCTGGAAGTGTCTGGAAAGGACCAATTCTTCGAAGGCCAATTTCTACTAAACCTCGGAGGCTGGACCTGTAAGAAATCCTTGACTGTTTGGACAGATTTTGCTTTTTCTTCCACCTTCTTTAGCACTTGCTGTGCAGGGGAGCCAAACAAACTTTGTTTCTTCATGGGCGCATCTAGGAGCTTTGACTTTACATGGTCTGGTAAGGATTGCTCTTTTAACCATGCATGCCTTCTGATCACTGTACCAGTCATAGCTGATCTAAAGGAAGCCTCCAGTGCATCATAGCCACATTTTAAGGAATGATTACTGACCTGCTGAGTGTTATGTACCAAATCCTGAAGGGACTTACGGTCTATAGGTTCAGGAGAGGACAGTTTTTTATTTAGCTGGTCTAACAAAAATTCCTGATACTGAATCATGTGGAATTGACGGTTTAAGGCCCTAGCCGAAAGAGTAGCAGAAGTATAAACTTTTTACCCCATCTCTCTAATGCCCTAGATTCTCTTTCAGAGGGAGGGTTTTGGCAGAGGCAGCTGCTACAGCTTTGGGGCCCTGTGAAATAGTTTCAGGATCTGCAATAGGAGCCTTATACAAGTGAAAGTGTGTGTCCGGGACCCTGTAATATCTGTCGGGCTTAGCAGGGGCCGGGGGTAGAGAGTCAGGGGCAGTACAAGCATCATTAAATGCATCACCCACAACTGTTAGTACTGAAGGAATGGCTAAAGGCCTGTGCTGTGGTAAATGTAAAAAGGTCCTTAGCCTTTTCCTTGAATCTGAAAAATCCTGGCCCTGCCATTGAAATTGCTCTCTCATAGCATGCAGGGTTTCCCCAAAAGAAAATTCCTCAGGAGGGAGGCAGAAGGGATGGAATCTTCTGCATCAGAGTCCTCATATGGAGAATAAGGGCCTTCTGGAGGATTTGAGTTTTCTGAATCATCCAAGGAATAATCAGTTGAAACTGGCTCAGGAGGCTCTGCTCTAGGCCTCTTCTCTGGAGGGGGTTGAGAGGCCCTGTCAGGGTGAGGTTGGGATCCCCTGATCAAGGAAATGCGATCCTCAGCCAGGCTGATCACTTTAGAACTAGAGGTAGGCCTGTGTGAGGGGATTTTAGCAGGCAAGGCCTTAGAAGTTTTAGCTGCTTTAGCCCTGGAAAAAGCCTTGATAGACATAGATGCAGGGGGCCTAGCAGCTCCACGTGCAGGAGTAGATATGTCTAAAGGAATAGTATCTGATAAATCCTGGGAACCTGCAACAGCAGGGGAAATTTCAGTAGCAGATTCAGCCATGCTGTGTGAGGCCTCTGCTATAGGAGGTATGCTGTCGGCCGAAGGAAGAACCGTGGACTCGGTTTCAGCCGAAACCGAGACACTCATGATTGGCTTAACCGTGGTTTCGGCGAAACCGCGGACAGCGAATGTCGGTCCTTTCCTTACGCTTTTAGCTAATTGTGAAGTCGGAGTATCCGGCGGCATTTTAAGCAAAAGCGGGCGAAAAACTCCTCTGCAAACTCCGACCGACGTCTAAGTGTCCGTCGGTTGAAGGAAGCACAGGCTAGACAAGCTGCTACGTCGTGGTCTGGGCCTAAGCAAGGAAGGCAGTAAGAGTGGAAATCCTTATGAGGTATTTGTTTCCCACAAGTTAAACAGTTATTTACTTTTTCTGACATCGGCTGAGGCAAGAAAGAGTCCCCAACGGGGTACTTAACTTTTTAGAAGTCTTCGGTAGTAGTAATCTCTGGATCTGACCGACCAGCACTTGCGAACAGCTTCTGCTTCGGGCACCGCGCGGCAAGAAAGACTGAGGAAAATGGCGTCGGCTGGTGCCTTTATACCCAATTCACAGCAGCTATGACGTCGGGTGAAGTGCGACATCAGCCGAGGCCAGACCCAGACTTTGGAATCCGGCCGACCGAAGGGCTGCCTGAGGCAGGACAACCCATTTGTTAGGACTGCAGATGCATCCTTGAAGGACATCTCCATCTCTCTTTCTCAACACCCCTTCCAGAGTTCCCAAAGGTTCTATACTTGACTAGTCCTACTTAGCATATTCATAAACAACTTCCACTCATCTCTACCTCAAGAATCTGTTATACAATATGCAGACGACAACTATTATCTGTTCCACCAATTCCATATCTGACCTACTACAAATAACTAAAAAGGCCTTTTCCTCCACTGAATCCTGGATGTACAATAACCACCTAGCCCTGAATCCTAATGAAACCAAAATCATACTATTCACCCCTAAGAAAACACCACCCTTAAATAAAACCAAATTCACCATCTACTCTCATAGTAAGGCTTTAAGCCAAACCACACATCCCAAACCTCTGACAACTTTTGGTCCTTTGGTAGTATACACAGGGAATTGAGAGATGAACCATTTACGGCTGACTATGTCTATTAGAGACAGGTGCCAAACCTAGGATGAATTTCCAACTCTGCATCCAGTTGTCCAAGTTACACTTGGATTGGGTTTGGGAGGAACTTTGCTTCACAAGGACGTGAAGCCTGTTCCAGAGAAGATGCAGTCTGTGGGACCCATACCAGTTTCTCTAGCAGGTCCTATTTATATCACAGGCAAGATTAAAGTCCTTAGAGGTGGTAATTCTGGTTCCATTTTCTTTAAAGATATGCAGGAGGTTCAGAGTGAAGTCTGACAATGCCTTGTATGCCAGGCATAGATCTCCCCTCAACAGCCTGTAGGAGACGGAATTCAGGGATAGGGCTTTGTGGAGATCTCCATAGGACATGCTGTTTATGTCCTGTATTCTTTTAATGAGGAATCTCTGTGGACATTCTAGTTGTTGGACGTGCCTGGTTAGATGCAATGCAAAATAGGAAAAATGTTATATGCTCATATGCAAGCAATAATGCAACATCTAGTACAAAATAATGTTCCATGGCACACAAGAAGTAAAAGTACACAGAAAAATATGAAGCCCATACTGAAACATTTGTCAATATAGGGCACACTGATATGTGCTCATCACAGCCCATGGCATCAAACACTACTTGTATAAGTAGCATGTTTACCTCAGTATGACAAACATCCTCATCAGGTCAAGAAGACATCACAGAATCACAAGGAATGTGTCACTACACAACCATGTAGGCTACATCATGCAACCATGATGGCAACTCAAGGTGATGCCATGCATCAAGACACCCCATTCAAAGCCCTAAACACTTGCAGTGAACATTTTTACCACTGGGGGCAGATGTATCTGCATCCATGGGCACAGCAGTGTTATGTATGACAGACTGGGAGGTCAATGGTCAGTGTGAGACAACATTAATAGGTAGTCTGCCATGATACTATGCCCTGCCAACTGTATGAAAGGTTGCAGGACCACTGCCTACAGCCCAGTAACACTACAAACTTGCACTGCCAGTTTGTACCACACACAGATAAATGCCATGTCTGTGCCAGGTATGCTGTCCACGAGTCCTTAAATAGCTGTTCAACAGAGGCCAAGATACACAACACCCCATGAAAGGCCTCACTTAGTTCAGCAAAGGATTTCATGATCTTCCTCTGCAGATGCTCACTGGATTGCAACAAAATATGTATAGGTAAAGGAAAAGCACACAGCCTGTGAATGTTTTGGTCCCTGTGGTTGTCACCGCTTTCATTTGCTACCTCCCCAGTTGCTGCTGACTTCCCTGCTACTGTCAGACTCTGTGCAGTCCTTCTTCAGGGCTGTGCCCTCCAATCCATGCTGGCTGTAATGTAATGTTATATGATCACTAGTGCAGGGTACCTGTGCATCCAAAAGAAGTGTCCTAGATATCTGATGTCATGCTGTGGCTATTTGTTGTATCATTACTGACCTACCAGCTGATGACAGTACACACAGCCTCCATATGTGTGAACACCACTACCCCTTACAGTTAATAGTGGGTGACGTGGGTGCTGTCTGCTATCCTGCTACAGATTCCATATAGTACACAAATACAATGCGTGTCCAATGTACAACACATGATCCTAAAAAACATCCCTGACATTAATATCGGTGATTCATACCAATATGTATTCCATGCACAGGGACAGTTTACTTCTTGGATGTTATTCATAAGCCGCACAGCTGGCCTGGCATCACTGGATCATGATGCAGGTGCAGCCTTTCCTGGCAAACATGTTAAACACATCAATAATAAAGGAAGCAAACTTGCAAAGGCACACACTTATGACTGCATACAAATGTTAAGGTGAGAGACACCTACCTCGGTAATGGGAAGAGACACAAGAATCAGTACCACCAGTTGTGTCAGTCAATGGGACGGTACAGGACCATCACCCACTACATGCCCTACAGCCTCAACATCCTCGGCCTTTCACAGTGCACAGCTTTGCATGACATGACATAGGAATGACAGTTTTTTTACTATGTGGCTAATCACCAACGTCATTCACCAAATGAGAAATATCTTTTTTTGGAAATCGTGTCCTCAGCTCCCCTTCCCATCACAAAAAATCCATTCAGTGCTGTTGCAGCATTTCAATGTACATCAAACTCAAGCACTGCAAAATTATCATGGTGACATCAACCAGCTTCCCTAACCTGAAAGTCAACATAGAAGCATTTGTTAGTCACGCGCTGCACTTCTGTTCTTCTGAAACATCTCTGTAGTGTATGGAGTACAACAATTACACTCTAAAATGACATGCTCGTTAAGCACCTGACTTCAGAAAGGTGCATAACAAGCTTTTGTTAATCAACCATCACAGCTGTTAAGCTACAGTCTCACACTAAAGCATCAACAGTGGTCAGCAGACATCATAGATCAGTGGGAAGCACAGCTTTCAAGCAGTTTTAGATTTTTACTTTTCTATGAAAAAAATTCCGAATGAAGAGCAAGTTTGACAGCCTACAGCCACTTTTGTGTGGTGCTACTCTGTATAGCAGTGATACTTATTATAACTTTCAAAGCCGTAAAACAGCACTACTTTTTTGGTCTCTCTGACTTTTGTAGTAAAAAAAACAGTGGGTAAAGCCTCACTTCTAAAGGTGAATTTCTTGGCATCCCTGTCTCGAACACATAACATGCTGGCTATAATCCTTTATCCTTTATAAAATAGCAACATTATCAAATTCTTTTTCCTTTTTCTTTTTTAAACAAAGAAACTTTTACAATACAAGTTCATCATAAAAATAATTAACAAGCATGGCTATTAGTTGAATACCATACCTTTTTGATACCTATTCCAATTGACAATTAACACTTACAAAATATTAAGATTAACTAGACATTAAGTAAACAGAAACGTAACGAACTTTTAATAATAATGATGATAATGATGATAATTTCTGGGATTCAGTAAACTCCGTGTAGGCTTCACATGTGTGTGGTGATGCATAGTGAGCAGCACTGCTAATTACATATTCATGCAGAGCACCACGTTTAAACAAATGCAGTTTCATGGCTGGCAACAGTGTCGCTGGCCAGTAAACCATGTAAAGAAACAGGGATAGCAAAGCTGTTTACACCAGAGCATAGTAGGTTAGTGGGTTTGCAAGGAATGCCACAATGATCACCACAGCTTAACATAGTTATCATAGCTCTCAACATCTTACTGCAAGAAATCTGGACAAAGCCCAACATAATGGGAGGACAATGGCCTAGAAACAAGGGCAAATTTTACATATTTGCTCTTTTAAACTTAGAAATGTGCTAGAATAACAATGTGTGTTCAGATGCATTTCCAAGGGATTTGAAGTCTAAAACTCAAATGTATGTAATTATTTAGTGACTTCAGTCATGAGATCATCACAGTGATATGGCAGAAAACCACAAATGTTATACAGACCAAAACATACAAGGCAAAAATCTGGACAGTTGAAAGGTATGACAGTTATATATATGGTCCTAACACAGTACAGGACAGTGTATACAGTGAACAATATTGTGAAATCCCATTCCAGGCATTCTGTACCAAAGTTGTGTAAATGATCAGTAAGAGTACATGGACTACCATGTAAAATAAACACTCAGGGGAAGTGCTTGTATTGAATAAGGACACACAGATGAATTGTAATAATGAACACAGGGAAACAGGACACGTGAAACAACCTAATGTACAGTAGATGAGGGCATGTCAATGGAAGACAGTTGTAGCAGAAAAGTACAGTTTTGTACCTACCATAAATGTAGATGTCCGAACAGGATAGCATCTGCAGTCATAACAAATGGGTTGTCCTGTCGTCAGGCAGCCCTTGGTCGGGCCAGTTCCAAAGTCTGGGTCGGCTGATGTCGCACTTCACCCGACATCATCTCTGCTGGTCTTCGGGTATAAAGGCATCAGCCGACGCCATTTTCCTCAGTGTTTCTTGCCCCAGATGCCAGTTGCCCTCTAGGAAAGCTAAATTTTGGAGAAATGCCAATGTTTCCAAAATAGTAGAAGGCAAACACAAAAATAAGCATGTATGTACATATATACAAACAAATACACCATAAGAGACTCCCCAGCTAGCTATTAGGAGGGTAAATACCTAGGAGTACCACAGAGGGAAGGAGGGTGGGTAATCCTGACTGCAGATGCTATCCTGTTCGGACATCTACATTTATGGTAGGTACAAAACTGTACTATGTCCTTCAAGGATGCATCTGCAGTCATAAATAGGTAGAATACCATAGCCAAACTAGGGAGGAGGAAGAAGAATTATGGTGTAGTTAGGATCCCTTGCAATACAGCAGTTGCAAACCCTGCTCGGGATCTAGAGTATAGAGGTAAATTATAATGCTTGGCAAATGTATGCACGGAGGTCCAAGTAGCCGCCTCAATAATGTCCTTGGTTGCCACTCCTCGTAAGAAAGCTGTGGTAGTGGCTGTAGCCCTTGTAGAATGAGGTCTTATGTTCTGTGGAACTGGTTTTCCATGGTAGGAGTAACAGAATCTTATGCAATTTCCTATCCATTTGGAGATTAATCTGTTTGGAAATTGCTTTTCCTTCCCTTCCTGTTGCATAGGCTACTAAAAGCTGGTCAGTTTTTCTGTTACTTTTGGTTCTGTCCAGGTAGTAGCGTAACTGTCTATGTACATCCAAGGTATGCAGCAGCCTTTCCCCCCTGTTCTGTGGATTGGGAAAGAAGGTAGGTAGGTGGATTGCCTGGTTTAAAGACTCTGGATACCACCTTAGGCATAAATGTAGGATTAGTTCTCATGGACACTATCTTGATGGAAGATTAGGAATGGTTGTACTGCCATTAAGGCCTGTAGTTCCGAAACCCTCCTTGCTGACGTAATTGCCAGTAGGAAAGCAGTTTTCCATGATAGGTGTTGAAGATCTGCTGTTGCTGCTGGTTCAAATGGAGGGAGTGTCAATTTTTCTAGCACAAAGTTCAAGTCCCATGCTGGTAATGGTGGTTTCCTAGGAGGTTTTACATTCTTGATCCCTCTGAGGAATTGCCTGAGTAGAAGATGCGAAAAGACAGGTGGATCGAAGCTGTATTCTGCAGAAATAGCTGATGCATGTATCTTGATGGAGGAATAGGACAGGCCTGTATGTAGAAGCTCTGCCAAGTACTCCAGGATGTTAGCAATGTCTATGTTCGACACGTCTTTTCCTCTTTCAGTACTCCAAATGACAAACCTTTTCCATAGTTCCTTCTTGTTGAAGGTCTGCGGGCTTCAAGGATAATGTCTTTAACCCTTTGGGATAAGTCTGGGTTAGTTGCTGTTATGTGATGTTCCAGGCAGTCAGTTGCAAGGTTTTTAGGTTTGGGTGCATGATGTTGTAGTTGTTCTGAGTTAACATCAAAGGCATCAGGGGTATTGACCACATTCTCCCCTGAGACATGCTCCTCAGCAAAGGATACCAGTGTTGTCTTGGCCAGTTCGGAGCTATCAGAATTATCCTTGGACGTTCCTCTTTGATTTTCAGTAGTACCTTGTGCATCAAAGGAAGAGGTGGAAATGCATATGCTGTCAGGCCTTTCCAACTGAAGGATAGAGAGTCCACCTTCCATGCAAGTGGGTGGCATGTCCTTGTGCAGAATTTTTTGAGCTAGTGATTGAGTGGGGATGCAAATAGGTCTATTTGTGGCATTCCCCATTTCTTTGTGATGGCCTTGAAGATGTCCGGGTGTAGCATCCATTCGTGAGCATCCGAAGTGGTTCTGCTTAACATGTCTGCTAGGGTGTTTTCTTTTCCCGGCACAAATATTGCCTGTAACTGGATGTTGTAGCTCAGAGCCATATTCCAAAGGCCCAGAGTCATTCTGCATAGGGGGTATGAATGAGTGCCTCCCTGTTTGTTGATGTACCACATGACTGTGGTGTTGTCTGTCCTTATCATTAAATGGCCTTCTTTGAGGAATGGTCTGAATTTCTGGATTGCTAGTTTTACTGCCAGCATTTCTTTTTGGTTTATGTGTAGGTGCAGCTGGTCTGGAGTCCACAATCCTTGTATGCACTTGTCCAACATGTGCCCCAGCCTAGGTCTGAGGCGTCCGTTGTGATGGTTTGGTTTGCTTGAAAGCTGTGGAAGGGCAAGCCTGGGTTTGACTGGCATGCTTGAGCCCACCATAGGAACTCTTGTTTCAGGCATGGGATTAGTGGGATTTCGGTTTCTAAGCTGTGCCTGTGTTGAGACCATAAATTCTTTAGGTACCACTGTAGCTTTCTCATATGCAGTCTGGCATGGGGACCAGGATTATGCATGATGCCATGAAGCCCAAGGCCTGCAGTACTTTTCTTGCTGTTAGTTTGTTCTGCTTTGTTAATGCCAAGAAGTAAAGAGGGAGTTGTTCTTGTTTTTCTGCAGTTAGGAATGCCATTTGTTTTACTGTGTCCAATTCCGCACCCAAGAATGTTCTTGTCTGGGATGGTATCAGTCTTGACTTTTTTAAATTGACTGTGTATCCCAGGGCTTGTAGTAAGCAAATGACTCTTTGTAAATCTGTTGTCAGCTTGCTTTTGTTGTCCGCTTGTAACAGGCAGTCGTCCAGGTATGGATAAATTTGGATTCCCTGTAGCCTGCAATGAGCGATTACTGATTCCAGGCATTTTGAGAAAACTCTGGGCGCAGTAGATAAGCCAAAGGGCAATGCTGAGAATTGATAATGCTCTGATCCTGCAAGAAATCTGAGGTATCTTCTGCAATTTGGTCGTATGGGGACGTGCAGGTATGCCTCCTTGAGATTTAGAGTTACCAGCCAACACTCCTTGCCCAGCATGGGAAGAAGTTGCTGTAGGGTCAGCATTTTGAATTTTGGGACAATGATGTATGTGTTTAAGACGGACAGGTCGAGAACAGGTCTCCAACTTTTCTCTTTTCTTGGTACTAGGAAGAGTCTGGAGTAAAATCCTTTACCCTGTTGTGTTATTGGTACTCTTTCCACAGCTCTCATCTTTGTTAATTGAGCTATCTGCTTTAGAGCTTCTGTTTTTTTATTTGGAGGTAGGTTTGGCATTCCTCTTTTTACTGGTAAAGTGTAGAAGTGGAACCTGTAGCCTTGGTCTATGGTTTGCAAAATCCACTTGTCTTTTGTGATAGTGCCAATTTTTCGAAAATAAGGCTAACTTTCCGCCTAAAGGTGCTGCTATTTGCTCCCTGGTAGGCGGAGTCAGAGCCAAGTCACTGTGATTGTCCAGTTGCAGTGGCAGTGGTTGTGCCTGTGCCTCGCTGGTTATTGCCTTGCCACTGGCATCCTCTATAGGCACCTCCTCTGGATTGATTTCTGCCTCTAGAGCGTCTATTCCTGCCTCTGAGATTTTGAGGAGTCTGGAAAGGACCAATTTTTGGCAGGCCAGTTCCTGCTAAACCTTGGGGGCTGAACCTGTAAGAAATCCTTAACTGTTTGTACAGATTTTGCCTTCTCTTCCATTTTCTTCATTACTTGCTGAGCAGGGGTACCAAATAGACTGGCCTTATCCATAGGAGCATCTAACAGCTTTGCTTTAACATGATCCGGCAAGACCTGTTCTTTCAACCATGCATGCCTTCTTATCACGGTGCCAGTCATGGCTGATCTAAATGAAGCCTCCAGTGCATCATAGCCACATTTTAAAGAATGGTTACTAACCTGCTGAATGTTATTCACCATTTCTAAAACATATTTCTTATCTAAGGATTCATCAGAGGACAGCTTCTTAGTTAACTGATCAAGCATAAACTCTTGGTATTGGATCATGTGAAACTGACAGTTTAAAGCTCTAGCTGAGAGAGTAGCAGAGGTGTAAACTTTTTTACCCCATCTCTCTAAGGACCTGGATTCCCTTTCAGAAGGAGAGGGTTTTTGCTGAGGTCGAGCTACTGCCTTAGGCCCCTGGGATATAGTCTCAGGATCTGCAAGTGGGGCCTTGTATAGGTGGTGATGAGTGTCTGGCACCCTGTAAAATCTATCTGGTTTGGCAGGGGCTGGAGGTAAAGTATCAGGAGCAGTGCAAACATCATTAAATGCATCATCCACAACAGGCAGAACTGGAGGTATAGCTAAGGGCCTATGTTGTGGTAAGTGCAGAAAGGTCCTAAGCCTTTTCTTGAATCTGAGAAATCTTGTCCCTGCCATTGGAATTGTTCTCTCATGGCATGTAAGGTTTCCCCAAAGGAAAATTCCTCTGGTGGAGAGGCAGATGGAATGGATTCTTCAGCATCGGAATCTTCATAAGTAGAAAAAGGAGCCTCTGGCTGATCTGTAATGTCTGAGTCATCCGAAGAATCAGAGGACACTGGCTCGGGGGCTCTGCTCTAGGTCTCTTTTCTGGAGGCTGAGAGGCCCTGTCTGGGTGAGATTGGGATCCCCTAATTAAGGAGATTAAATCCTCTGCCAGAGTAAGCATTTGTGAACTAGAAGTGGGCCTGTGTGAAGGGGCTTTAACAGGCACTGATTTAACAGTTTTGGCTGCTTTAGCCCTGGCAAAGGCCTTTATAGACATGGCTGCAGGAGGCCTAGCAGCACCACGTGCTGGGGTAGAGACATCCAAAGGGATGGTGTCTGATAATTCACTAGGAACCACAGTAGTAGGCAAAACTTCAGAGGCCGATTCAACTAAGGTAGCAGGAGCCTCAGTAGTAGTCATGGATTCGGCTGAAGATTGACCCGTTTTCTCGGTTTCAGCCGAAACCGAGACACTCGCGGTTTGCTTAACCGTGGTTTCGGCCGAAACCGCAGACCGCGAGTGTCAGTCTTTTTCTTTGCATTTAACAATTTGGGTAGTCGGAGGATCCGGCGGCATAATGTACGCGAAATCTGAGCGAAAAACTGTTCAGCAAACTCCGACCGACGCCTAAGCGTTCGTCGGTTGAAGGAAGCACAGGCTAAACAGGCTGCTACGTCGTGGTCTGGGCCTAAACAAGGTAGGCAGTAAGAGTGGAAATCCTTATGAGGTATTTGTTTCCCACAAGTTAAACAGTTATTTACCTTTTCTGACATCGGCTGAGGCAAGAAAGAGTCCCCAACGGGGTACTTAGCTTTTTAGAAGTCTTGAGTAGTATTCGGTAGTAGTAATCTCTGGATCTGACCGACCGGCACTTGTGAACAGCTTCTGCTTGAGCCGCGGCAAGAAAGACTGAGGAAAATGGCGTCGGCTGATGCCTTTATACCCGAAGACCAGCAGAGATGACGTCGGGTGAAGTGCGACATCAGCCGAAGCCGGACCCAGACTTTGGAATCCGGCCGACCGAAGGGCTGCCTGACGACAGGACAACCCATTTGTTATGACTGCAGATGCATTCTTGAAGGACATCAAATTACATATCAATATGGTACAGTACAGACTGCACAGTGAAAATGTGTATTATACACAAGGTGATATAACAATGGGGAAGATGTCTGTGTAAGAAAAGCATCCTTACATGAACAACCCAGAGGACATCTATCAGGGATATTATATACAACTTGGGTAGGGTGCATATTATGAAGCTGTGCAAACTGAATTGCCTGAATAGGAGTGTAATCTCGGCACAGGTCTCCAGTAAGTGGGACACAGGTAAAGGCTCAGACAACAGTAAAAGAAGCACAAGCAATCATGGAAATATCAGAATAATACCACCAGAAATCCCATGTCTTTGACATAACATGTGATTTTGAGTAATCAGAGATGGTTCTGCACAAACACTTGTACAACTATTATGATATATCCACACTCAGAGTAATCGCGCACACTGACTTGACACCAACATCTGTTAGAGGTGTTCAGAGGGACATTGCTATACCTGTGACATTATGATCAATGCAAGTTAGCTGACTGTGTGCATGGCATACATATTATATACATGGTACAATCCACACTGTCACAAATGTTATCCATGCCATCAATGCTGTCAAACAGCTAGGTATGTAATGTGTGCATCAGTAGAACAAGTTGCACACATGCATCTGGTGTAACAACTTGATGGAGGTTCTGCAACACCAGACAGTAATGTTTATGCTACAAAAAATTTACCTACGTATGGCCAATAAGATGGGTAACGGGTCACTGTGGCAAAGGTGGTACACTTCAGTTACATATAACTGGAAGATGTGTAGGGAGTTACATGAAGAAGGGTGCATTGTACTCTGCTACTGGTGTGATAAAGGCTATGAACTATGGAGGTATTATGGCCTGTGGTGTGGATGCCTTTCACATACCCAGTAGTTGTGTTACATACAAGGGAGTAGTCAGCACTGTGGCCACATGCTGGTGGATGTTCCACATACCATCTTCCCCAGGACGCAGGTCACATGCCAAGTGATCTGATTACAGGGTGTGATGTCTACATTATCCTTGACTTGTTTTCCTGACTTAACACATACCCCCATGTTTTTGTTAAATTGCAGGTGTTGTCATAGCTGTGGCAGCAATCTTTGGTGTGTGTTGATACTGTCTGTATTATACTAATATCACAGCTGGAGTCAATGATTGCCCACAACCTATAGTCCTTCAGACAGCTGTGAGGACACAGGATGTGCATGCAATATGTGATGTCGATGACAGGAAAGGGTCATGCAGACAGCCCTGATGTACAGACTTGATCACTGGACCCGAGATGTACGTCGATTCACACATTTCAACATAATTAGATGCCATGTATGTGATACAGTAGTCTCCCCACTTGATATAGGTGTTTATGGCTACATCTGACAGTGTTCAGCGAATACTTCACTGCAAATTTGTGTAAAATGCCTTGGGCTTGTCATGTTCAAAAGGATGATGTTGGTGTTGTTATGCATGCCCTCGATTACCTCTTTGAGGACATCTAACAGATGTAACAGATATGATGTAGCATTAACTCACACAGGTCTGTTGCACACAGCCGGGATATTACTACCGTCCATTTAGCAAAAGTTCCAGGAAGACATGCTGGTCTACCTCATCTGTGAGGTAGACATGCTGGTCTACCTCACAGATGAGGAGAGCCAGGATGTGTCAAATACATGCATGCCTTGGGCGATTCCCCTCCACTCAGATGGATGCATATTGATGTATACCTTTCTACAGGAACACAGTCTGTGTGGATGGTGTGTTGAAGTGCGTATTCATCAGTGTCAGGAAGGTACATGTGCTGAGCCATGCTATAGGTGATCTGTGATGTTATGGCCCTGATTCGGCCTAGGGTTTGGCCGCTATCCCCCCCATGCAGGTATCATTGAGAAACACTCCAACCTGGGGATAAACACTTACATCACTACATGGGTAACCAATTGGCTGAACAGAACACACGCTATGAAAGTTGGGGAATCAACCTGTACCAGTAGAGCTGTCACCATTGGCGTACCCATCTGTGCTAGGCCCTTTCCTGTTTGGGATCAATTTAGGATCACAGGAAGTTAGTTACTAGGCTATCGATCTAGAGGTCATTACAGCACTGACAACTCTTGCTATGCTGAAACCCAGTAATGCAAGACCTGGGAACACACGTAGATACCAATCTGAACCTCGACCACCAAGTGTCCACACTGGTACTGAAAGCCTATGTTGTGCACATCACAAGTCATGCCACTGTATTCAGATCTGAGGATTATACTACAGCACTGTACTCGAACCTCATCAGAACACTAACAGAGTTTAATGCTCTCTTTTGCATGTACATCAGGCACATGCAACAGCTGGAAAGACCACAGGGCTTTCTTGCCAAGAAAATACAGGGCCTACAAACCATGCCATAATATATGTGGATAGACTGAAAGCCATATCATTATAATCTGTATCATATAGGATAAGGTGACTTCTGCCTGGCCTCCAGGGTAGTTTCTGACAAAACCCTGGTGGGAATAGTGCTCATCCAGAAATCAGATACAGCTGATGACATCAGCAGAGTCTGGTGAAGAGAATATGGTAACAGTCCCACATGCTGGTGTAAAAAGCCCTCTGTAGTGTCAAGCAAGTGCACACACACCCCAGTTGACTGCAGTGAGAATACAACTCCTTACCTACGCAAGTATACATACAACAGAGCTCATCAGTATTTACGAAAGCGCCATGTCACTGGTCTGAATTTTACAAGGCTGCAGGACAACTTATAGTGGATGACAAGGTGTAGGCATGTGCAAATGTCATAATACTGTCAATTCATGGGATTGGAGTGGTAATTGTAGGATACACACTTGTGCTCTTCTGGCTAAATAGACACACACACACACACACACACACACACACACACACACACACACACACACACACACACACACACGGTGACAGCAGTGAGAGCAGAATCCCCTACCTAAGTATACAGACTGCAGAGCTCAGTACTTTATGAAAGCACCACGGCACAAGTCTGACTTTTACAAGGCTGCAGGACAACCTACAATGCAAGACATTAGCAGTGGATGTAGGAGAGAAGCTGGGAGGCATGCATAGGTTCACACATTCATATTGGTTTACTAGGCTAATGGCATTAGGGCCTTTATAAGCCTAACCATGTAAATACCTGAGTACCCTTATTGACTATAGTTAGATCATTCTTAGCAGAACAATTTTTGTGATCAACACTGACTGCCCCTGTTCCATGAGGAAAGTACAGTTGTGTATACCTACAATAAATGTAGATGTTAGAGTGTCTTCACTGTTGCAGTCATAACTGTAGGGTACTCCTGCCGGCAGGCAGCCCGAGGACGGCCAGAATATCAAAGTCTGGCTCCGGCGTCGGCTGTATCAGCTAGAACCCTGACGTCAGAGCATATGGGTATAAGGCTGACAGCCAACGCCATCTTCTCCAGCCTTTCTTGCCCCTGATGTCAGAAGCCCCCATAAACCAAAAGGTGTCACAAAGGAAACACAAATACACCAAAAAGGTAGTGGAAAAGAAAACACAGTAAGCAAATAGAAACAAGAGGGGTCTGGAGGGAAACACACTGCAACAGTGAAGACACTCGAACATCTACATTTATGGTAGGTATACACAACTGTACTATGTTCTTCGTGTTTCACTGTTGCAGTCATAACTGTAGGGTAGAATCCCAAAGCTGAGAATACGGGAGGAGGTTAAGAAGAAGGAGCAGCTAGAAGACCCTGCAAAACAGCAGAGGCAAAGCCTGCCCTAGAGTACAAAGGGAGGTTATAGTGCTTGGAAAAAGTATGCACCGAGCTCCAAGTGGCAGCCTCCAGAATGTCCTTGGTAGGAACCCCTCTGAGAAAGGCTGCTGAAGTGGCAGCTGCCCTAGTAGAATGAGTCCTGACGGTACCTGGAATTTGTTTCCCATGATGAGAGTAACAATATCTTATACCATGAGCAATCCATTTGGAAATAGTTTGCTTAGAAATGGCTTTACCAAGAGAACTGGAAGCAAAATAAATAAACAATTGATCTGATTTTCTGAAACTTTTAGTTTTGTCCAGGTAAAAACATAGCTGTCTGTGTACGTCTAATGAATGTAAAATCTTTTCCCCCCTATTTTGGGGTTTAGGAAAAAAGGTAGGAAGGTGAATAGTCTGATTTAGAGCCACTCTAGAGACTACCTTAGGCATAACTGTAGGATTGGTCCTCAAGGAAACTCTGTCCTGATGGAAGATGAGGTATGGTTCCACGGCCATGAGGGCTTGAAGCTCTGACACCCTTCTGGCAGAAGTTAAGGCCAACAGGATAGCTGTCTTCCAAGATAAGAACTTAATGTCCGCAGAGGCAGAAGGCTCAAAAGGAGGCAAAGTAAGCTTTTCCAAGACATAATTGAGATCCCAAGGAGGGACAGGAGGAGTTCTAGGGGGTTTTAAATTCTTAGCTCCTCTCAGAAATTGTCTGACCAACTGGTGGGAAAAAATGGGAGGATCACAATTGAAATGTGCTGAAATAGCAGAAGCATGAATTTTAATGGAAGAAAATGAAAGACCTTTAATCAAAAGGTCCGAGAGATAAAGTAAGATAGATGAGATATCTGGTATGAAAGGATCAGAGCCACGATCCTGCATCCAAATACAAAATCTTTTCCATTTAGAAGCATAAGATTCCCTAGTACTAGGACGCCTAGCTACCAAAAGAACATCCAGAACTTGTTTAGGAAGAGAAGAAGGAATCAATTGTCTTTGATGAGCCAAGCTGCCAGACAGAGTCTTGATCTGAGAGTGAAATACCTGAATGAATCAACCAAACGAAACTGGAGAAAAACAGCAACATATTTATTCCGGTACCTCGGCTGAATGCCTTCAAAGGAGTAAAACATACAACTTTTTTGCTGCTTATATATTATACATAACACCAATTAAACACTTAATTGATTAATTAATTGCACAATTCAAATAAAGTTAGAGACATACTGAATATGAGTAAAAGCACTGAATATAAATCTCAATGTAAAATACATTCAGTATAAACATGAAAAAACACCTTGGGTGCATCACAAATCACAATATAATTTAATACCATATTATCAAAGTGTAAGATTTATTTCTAAATTCATGCCCCTAGGTTTTAAAGTGCTGAATTTCAAAATGAATCTACTTTCAAGATTTAAAAGATTCTGTAAGTAGTTACCAGTAATGCCAGATGCAGGTTTTGCTCAAGCACAAAAAAATAGAGAGTCCATAGCACCATTATGAACTGTGTTAAAATGCTCAGAAATTGGACTATCAGTTCTAGCATTTCTAACATCACCCATGCGTTTCAAAACACGTATTTTTAATTGACGTTTTGTTTGGCCAATATAATATTTACTTGGAACACAATCACAACCAATAATATACACTACCCCACAAGATTTGCAGTTAAAGTAATTCTGGGCAGTGTATTTCACCCCATTTATAGTACTGCCTGACAAATTCTTAACATTCTTGCAAATTTTGCATTTGCCACATCTGAACATGCCATGAGGCAAAGTAACCATCCCTGATCCTACAATATCACTACAATTAAACCTAAATTTCAAAATTTCTTTAAGGTTAGCAAATCTCCCATAGGAAAAGGAAACAAAATCTGGAAATAAATGACCTATCTCCTCATTACTACAGACAATTGGCCATAAAAAATCTACAGCATCTTTCATCATTTTAGAAAAAGGAGAAAATTTTGTAACAAAATAAATACTAGCATTACCCATCAACTGCACGTTCATGATCTTTTGAAATATTTGACCAAGCTTTATTAGCCTTATAGTTAGTCCTACTTGAATTTACTAATCTATCAACACTGTTTTTAATCAATTTTTCTGAGTAACCTCTGGACCTTAATCTAGGTCTAACATTTTCGAATTCCAAATTCAAGAGGATATTTTCAGAAGTATGTTCCTAAATTCCCCAAACGGAAGTGCCTCAATCAAATGTGCAGCATGCGCACTACTAGCATGTAAAAAATTATTACAAGCTGTATCTTTCCTAAATGGTCTATATTGGACCAGTTCATTTTTATCAACGTACAATAAAATATCCAAAAAATGAATTGTACGAGAATTCACAGTATAAGTAAATTCTAAACCAAACTTATTATGATGCAAATTTTCCACAAATGTGTCAAATTCCAGTTTGTCTCCTTTACAGATGAAAATCAAATCATCAATATATCTATAATAAGAAAGGACATTTCCCTGAAAAAAATCTAGGGTATACAAAAAATTGATTTCAAAATATGACATGAACAGAATGGCATAAGTGGGGGCAAAATTAGCCCCCATGGCAGTCCCTTCTTTCTGAAGAAATATTTTTTGATCAAAAAGAAAGTAATTATGGGTAAGTGCAAACTCAAGTAGTGAAATGATAAAAGAAGTGCGTGGACCCTCCTAAAACTTTTTCAATTGCTTCTAAACCAAACTTAGTTTTAATGCTGGTGTAAAGTGCCTTTACATCTACAGTTGCCCAATATAAAGTTTTTTCCCATTTGAAATTTTTAATTAAATGGCAATACTGATTGGTGTTACTAATGTGAGAGTTTACGTTTCTTAGCTCCTTTTTAAGGATGCTATCTAAAAATATACCTACATGTTCCAAAAAGCCTCTACAACAAGATACAATAGGACGACCTGGAGGGTCTCCTAAATTTTTATGTATTTTGGGAAGTGCATAGAACATGGGGTCCTTCGGATTAACAATAAACAACCTTTTAACATCCTTTTTATTCAGAAAACCCAGCCTCTCACCTCTTTCCAATATATCCAAAAGTGCTGAATTAAATTCACCAATAGGATTATTAGGTAATTGCACATAAATACAGTCATTACATAAAAGATCATAATTCATTTTTAAATAATGACATCTCTCCATAATGACCCAATTGCCCCCCATATCAGCTGTGCAAAAAATGTATTTACTAGAAACTGCTTTCATCTCCTTCAATGCTAGCCATTCAGACTTAGTCAAATTAAATTTTGTATACTTTTTTAAAAATGCAGCATATTCAGTTTCTATTTTTTTGCACAAAACATTTTCAAAATTCTTTAAAATAAAAATTTTTAGAAGGGCAAAAAGAGCTACAAATGGGCAACCAAGGGACTGTAAGTTTGCCATAACCAGTAACAAAACGCTCAGAATCTTCAGGAATGAGGCCAATTTGGAGCTATCAAAATGATTAGACTGGGTTTGTCCAGCTTTATCTTTAGCAATACCAGAGGCAGAAGAGGAAGAGGGGGGAAGGCATATCCCAAGATTCCTCCAACTGAATGACAGGGCGTCCACTTTCCAAGCTGTCTTGTGGAAGGACCTGCTGCAAAAGAGAGGCAACTGATGGTTGAGACGAGATGCAAATAGATCTGAGGACAGCCCCAAACTGCAGTTATCTTGCTGAATAAGTTGGGGTCCAACCTCCATTCGTGAGGATCCAAAATGTTTCTGCTTAGGCTGTCTGCTAAGAAATTTTGTTTTCCTGGAATGAACTGTGCCTGAAGATCCAGATTCAACTTTAGGGCTGTATCCCATAAGGTCATGGCAAGCCTGCAAAGGGGGTAAGAGTGAGAGCCCCCTTGCTTGTTTATGTACCACATGACTGTGGTGTTGTCTGTTCGGATTAGCAGAGGTCCTGGCTTCAAAAGGGCCTGGAAGGCTAGAAGAGCATTCTGGACTGCTAACATTTCTTTCAGGTTGATGTGCCATAGAAGGTGTTTGTTTGTCCAAGAACCCTGTTGGCATTTGTCTTGAAAATGAGCTCCCCATGCATAATCCAAGGCATCCGTGGTTATGGTCCGAGTAGGTTGAGGCAGACTAAAGGGCTTGCCTTCGTTCAAAACACGCCCTGGACCACCAAAGGAATTCCTTCTGGAGGCAGGGAATCAGTGGTATCATTGTATCCAAACTGTGGCAATGTTGAGACCATACACTCTTTAGGTACCTTTGAAGGTCTTGAAGATTGAAGCCAGCTGTAACTGTTTTTCTGGAGTGAGGAATGCTTTCTGTAAACTTGTGTCCAAAAGAGCTCCCAAAAAGATCATTTGTTGAGACTGAATCAAATGTGACTTTATGTTCACTGAGAATCCCAGTAGTAGGAGAAGACGTTGAACAAAATGCAGATGTTGTAGAAGAAGGTCTTTGCTGTCTGCCTGAATTAGACAGTCGTCCAGATAGGAGTAAATCTGAATCCTCTGAAGTCTGCAATAAGCTACTACTGGAGCCAGGCATTTGGTAAAAACTCTGGGCGCAGTAGATAAGCCAAATGGCAGTATAGAGAATTGGAAGTGTCTCGAGCCTGCCTTGAATCTGAGGTACTTTCTGCAATGTTGCCTTATGGGGACGTGTAAGTAAGCCTCTTTTAAGTCCTATGTTACCATCCAAGAATCTTGTGCGAGCATTGGAAGAAGTTGTTGAAGTGTAAGCATCTTGAATTTTGGAATTTCCAAAAAGGTGTTTAATATAGAGAGGTCCAGAATAGGTCTCCAGGAGTTTTGTTTCCTTGGGACCAGAAAAAGTCTTGAATAAAAACCTTTCCCCACCTCTAGAGGTGGAACAGGTTCTATGGCCCTTAAGGCTAATAAGGCGTCCACTTGATTTAAGGCCTCTGTCCATTGATGTTTTGGCAGATCTGGCCAGCCTGAAGGTCTTGGCAGAGTGTGAAAGTGGAATCTGTAACCTTTCAAAATCACGTCTAACACCCATTTGTCCTGGGTAATGTGAGTCCAATTCTGGTAAAAAAAAAAAAAAAAAGTACAGTTTTGTACCTACCATAAATGTAGATGTCCGATAGGTATGCATCTGCAGTCATAACATATGGGTTGTCCTGCCTCAGGCAGCCCTTCGGTCGGCCGGATTCCAAAGTCTGGGTCTGGCCTCGGCTGATGTCGCACTTTCCCTGATGTCAGAGCTTCTGGGGTATAAAGGCATCAGCAGACGCCATTTTCCTCCGTGTTTCTTGACCCAGATGCCAGGTGCCCTCTAGGAAGGCTAAATTTGGATAAATGTTTTAAGTTCCAAACAGTAGCAAACAATAAATATATACATGTATACAAACAAACAAATACACCATAATAGATTCCCCCAGCTAGCTGAAAGAGGGGTAAGCACCCTAGGAATACCACAGAGGGGAAGGAGGGTGGGTAATCCTGACTGCAGATGCATACCTATCGGACATCTACATTTATGGTAGGTACAAAACTGTACTATGTCCTTCAAGGATGCATCTGCAGTCATAACATATGGGTAGAATACCATAGCCAAACTGGGGGAGGAGGTACTAAGATAAGGATGGTGTAGTTAAGATCCCCTGTAAAACTGCAGTTGCAAAGCCTGCTCGGGATCTGGAGTATAAAGGTAGATTGTAATGCTTGGCAAATGTATGCACGGAGCTCCAAGTAGCAGCTTCTAAAATGTCCTTGGTAGCCACCCCTCGTAGGAAAGATGTAGTGGTGGCTGTGGCTCTTGTGGAATGAGGCCTGATATTTTCAGGAGCTGTCTTTCCATGAAAAGAGTAGCAAAAGCGAATGCAATTTCCTATCCATTTTGAAATTGTCTGTTTGGAAATTGCTTTTCCTTGCACCCCAGTTGCATATGGCTACAAAAAGTTGGTCAGTTTTTCTGCTGGTTTTAGTTCTGTCCAGATAGTAGCGTAATTGTCTGTGTACATCCAAGGTGTGCAATAATTTTTCCCCCTTGTTCTGTGGGTTAGGGAAGAACGTAGGCAAATTAATAGCTTGGTTCAAGGATACCCTGGATACCACCTTTGGCATGAAGGTAGGATACCACCTTTGGCATGAAGGTAGGATTGGTTCTCAGAGACACTCTATCCTGGTGAAAAATAAGGAAAGGCTGCACTGCCATTAATGCCTGTAACTCGGATACTCTTCTTGCTGAAGTGATTGCCAGAAGGAAAGCAGTTTTCCAAGATAAGAACTGAAAGTCTGCTGATGCTGCTGGTTCAAAAGGAGGTAGTGTCAATTTTTCCAGCACAAAATTGAGATCCCATGCAGGTAGAGGGGGTCTCCTTGGAGGTTTTACATTTTTGATCCCTCTTAAAAATTGTCTGAGAAGAGGGTGAGAGAAGATAGGAGGATCCATATTGTATTCTGCTGAAATTACTGAAGCATGAATCTTAATGGAAGAGTAGGACAGGCCATTGTGGAACAATTCTGCTAAGTATTCTAGGATGTGTGCTAGGTTTGGCACTGTGACATCTGTACCCTTTGATGTGCTCCAAATGAGGAATCTCTTCCATTTAGCTAAGTATGTCTTCCTTGTGGAGGGTCTGCGAGCCTCCAGGATAATGTCCTTGACCCTCTGAGATAAGACAGTTTGGTTTGGTTTTAAGCAATTTTCCAGGCAGTTAGCTGCAGTGTTTTCAAGTTTGGATGCAGGGTCTTGAAATTGTTCTGCGTTAGAAGAAGAGGCCATAGGGGTAGAGGCCATGAATTCGCCCGAGACATGCTTCTCAGAAGCGGATACCAGTGTTGCCTTGGCCAGTCCGGATCTATTAGTATCACCTTTGGCTGTTCCTCCCTGATCTTCAGTAGAACTTTGTACATCAATGGGAGAGGTGGAAATGCATACACTGTTAGGGCATTCCAGCTGAGCTGAAAGAGAGAGAGTCCACCCTCCAGGCTTGTGGGTGGTATGTCCTTGAGCAGAATTTCTTCAGTTGGTGGTTGAGTGGGGAGGTGAACAGGTCTATCTCTGGCATTCCCCATTTCTTTGTTATGAGTTTGAAGGTGTCTGGATGCAGCATCCATTCGTGAGCATCCGTGGTAGTTCTGCTTAAGCTGTCTGCTAGTGAATTCTCTTTTCCTGGTACGAATTTGGCCTGCAGCTGGATATTGAGATTCAGGCCTAGGTTCCACAGATCCATTGCCATCCGGCATAGAGGGTAGGAATGTGTGCCTCCCTGTTTGTTTATGTACCACATGACCATGGTGTTGTCTGTCCTTATCAGCAGATGTCCTTGCTGGAGGAATGATTTGAATGCCTCGATTGCATGCTTCACTGCCAGCATCTCCTTTTGGTTTATGTGCAAGTTTAGCTGGTCTTGAGACCATAGGTCTTGGATACATTTGTCCTCCATGTGTGCTCCCCATCCTAGGTCTGAGGCGTCCGTGGTGATGGTCTGCCTTGGTTGTGGTTTTTTGAAAGGCAACCCTCTGTTGAACTGGCAGGCCTGAGCCCACCACAGGAATTCCTTTTGAAGGCATGGAATGATTGGTATCATGGTTTCTAGACTGTGCCTGTGCTGAGACCATACATTCCTTAGGTACCATTGTAATTTCCTCATATGCATCAAGATTATGCAGGATGCCATGTAACCCAGGGCCTGCAGGACTTTCCTTGCAGTAAGCTGAGCTTGTCTTGTCAAAGTCATGAAGTAATCTGGAAGTTGTTTTTGTTTTTCTTCTGTGAGAAAAGCCATCTGAGTTAGTGTCCAGATCCGCACCCAAAAAGGTTATCCTTTGGGATGGCACTAGTCTTGACTTTTGGATGCTGACTGTGTATCCCAAGGCCTGTAACAGGTGTATGACATAGGCCAAATCCTTTATCAATTTTGTCTTGTTGTCCACTTGTATTAGGCAGTTGCCCAGGTATGGCTAGATTTGAATTCCCTGGAGCCTGCAATGTGCAATTACTGATGCCAGGCATTTCGTGAATACTCTGGGCGCAGTAGATAAGCCAAAGGGCAATGCTGAGAATTGATAATGCTCTGATCCTGCAAGAAATCTGAGGTGTCTTCTGCAATCTGGTCGGATAGGGACGTGCAGGTATGCCTCCTTGAGATCTAGAGTCACCAGCCAAGACTCCTTGCCCAACATGGGAAGAAGTTGCTGTAGGGTCAGCATTTTGAATTTTGGCAGAATGAGATATGTGTTCAGTGCGGACAAGTCGAGAATAGGCCTCCATTGGTTTTCTTTTCTTGGTACATGGAATAGTCTGGAGTAAAATCCTTGGCCTTGTTCCATAGATGGTACCCTTTCTATCGCTTTCATCTGAAGTAAATTGTTGATTTGTCTTAAAGCCTCTGGCTTCTGGTTTGGTGGAAGGTTTGGCATTCCGCTCCTTTTTGGTAAAGTGTGGAAGTGAAACCTGTATCCTTTGTCTATTGTTTGCAATGTCCATGTGTCCTTTGTAATGCAATGCCAGTTTTTTGAGAATAAAGCCAGCTTTCCACCTAAGGGTGCTTCCAGTTGTTCCCTGGTAGGCAGAATCAGAGTCAAGTCATTGTGTCTGTCCCGTGGAAGTGGTTGTAGTTGTAGCTGTGGCAGTACTCCTCTGGTTGGCAGGCTGCCACTGATGACCCCTGTAGGCACCCTTTGATTGACCTCTGCCTCTTGGGCATCTATTCCTGCCCCTCTGTGCTCTGGAGGTGTCTGGAAAGGACCAATTCTTTGAAGGCCAGTTTCTGCTGAACCTCGGAGGTTGAACCTGCAGAAAATCCTTTACTGTTTGCACAGATTTTGCTTTTTCTTCTACTTTCTTTAGAATCTCCTGTGCAGGGGAGCCAAATAAACTTTGTTTCTCCATTGGAGCATCTAGGAGTTTAGCCTTGACATGGTCTGGCAAGGATTGCTCTTTTAGCCAGGCATGCCTACGAATTACTGCCCCAGTCATAGCTGATCTAAATGAAGCCTCCAGTCCATCATAGCCACATTTTAAGAAATGATTACTGACCTGCTGAGAGTTGTGTACCAAATCCTGAAGGGATTTACGGTCTAAAGGTTCAGGAGAAGAAAGCTTTTTATTCAGCTGATCTACAAGAATTCTTGGTACTGTATCATATGGAACTGACAGTTTAATGCCCTGGCAGAAAGAGTAGCAGATGTATAAACCTTTTTACTCCATCTCTCTAATGCTCTTGACTCTCTTTCAGAGGGTAGGGGATTTTTGGCAGTGGCAGCTGCAATACCCTTTGGGCCCCAAGAAATAGTTTCTGGGTCTGCAACATGGGCTTTATACAGGTGGAAGTGAGAATCCGGGACCCTGTAATATCGGTCAGGTTTGGCAGGGGCCGGGGGAAGAGAATCAGGGGCAGAACTGACATCATTATAAACATCATCAATTACAGTTAACACAGGTGGTATGGCTAAGGGCCTATGCTGGGGCAAATGTAAAAATGTCCTTAATCTTTTTCTAGATTCAGAAAAATCCTGACCCTGACATTGAAAGTGTTCCCTCATTGAGTGCAAAGTCTCCCCAAAGGAAAACTCTTCAGGGGGGGAGGCTGAAGGAATAGAGTCTTCTGCATCGGAATCCTCATAAGGCGAATAGGCCCCTTCCTGACGGTCTGACAAATCAGATCCATCCGAGGAGTAATCAGAGGAGAGAGGTTCAGAGGGTTCAGTCCTAGGCCTTTTGTCAGTTGGAGGTTGGGAGGCCCTGCCTGGGTGAGGTTGGGAACCCCTAATCAAGGATATAAGGTCCTCAGCAAGACTGAGAATCTAAGAACTTGAGGAAGGCCTCTGAGAAGTAGATTTGGCAGGTAAAGCTTTTGAAATGTTGGCAGCTTTAGCCCTGGAGAAGGCCTTAATAGACATAGAAGCAGGGGGCCTAGCTGCCCCACGTGCAGGTGTAGAAATGTCCAATGGAATGGTGTCGGACAATTCTTGTGCGCTAGCTTCGGTAGGGATTTCTGAAGCTGACTCGTCCGGGGCCTCTCTGGCCTCGGTTGTCAGAGGTATGATTTCTGTAGAAGTAAGGACCGAGGACTCGGTTTCAGCCGAAACAGAGACACTCGCGGTAGGCCTAACCGTGGTTTCAGCCGAGGTGAAGAAGCCATCCACTGTCTAGGTCTGTAGGAGGCCTGAGCCTGCGCCCTACCTCTGGAGCGTCTATATCTCCCCCTTTGAGGCCTGTCAGAGCCAAAAGACCAATTTTTGGAGGGCCAATTCCTAGAAAATCTAAGAGGCTGAACTTGCAAGAAATCTTTTACAGTCTGCATAGACTTGGCTTTTTCTTCCATCTTTTTAATAACCTTCTTCCATCTTTTTAATAACCTCCTCAGCCTTAGACCCAAATAGGACATCATGCTGAACAGGGGCATCTAACAATTTTGCCTTAACTTGTTCAGGCAGATTCTGCTCACGAAGCCAGGCATGTCTCCTGATAACAGTACCAGAGGCAGCCGCCCTGCAAGAAGCCTCTAAGGCATCAAAAACAAAATGTAAACTATGTTTGCTGACTTGTTCAGTAGCATGCAACACATCCTGTAATTCCTTGTCCTCAGCACATGCAGGAAAGGCAGAAATCCTCACATGCAGGAAAGGCAGAAATCCTTTGTTTTAAAACAGATAAGAGAAACTGCTGATACTTAAACATGTGAAATTGGCAGTTTAAAGCTCTAATAGAAAGGGTGGCTGAAGTATAAACCTTTTTGCCCCACCTGTCCAAAGCACGAGAATCCTTCTCAGAGGGGATAGGATTCTTAGAGGAGGCGGCCTTAGCAGCCTTGGAACCTTACGAAATAGTTTCAGGATCAGCAGAAGGATTCTTGAATAAAAATTGATGAGAATCAGGGACCCTGTAAAATCTATCAGGCTTATAAGGAGCAGGAGGCATGGAATCAGGATTCAAGTTAGCTTCAGAGATGGCATCATCCACAATATCAAGTACAGGAGGAATAGCTAAAGGCCTGTGCTGAGGGAGAAGGAATTCCCCGAGTCTCTTTTTGGAAGCAGAATAATTCTGACCTTCCCAATGGAAATGCTCCCTCATCTCATGCAAGGTTTCCCCAAAAGAGAAATCTTCAGGGGGGGGGGGGGGGGGGGCAGAGGGAACAGAATCCTCTGCATCCGAATCCTCATAAGGAGGGAAGGAGTAATCCTGATCAGAGGAGGAAACAGAGGATACAGAAGCCTGATCAGAGGAATCATAAGGGATATCCTGTCTAGGCCTTTTCTCAGGAGGAGGGTGAGAGCCCTGTATCATAGTTAATAAATCCTCAGCCATCCGAAGTAATTGTTTGAGTCTTGGGAGCTGTATCCGAAGAAGCTGGAATAGAATGTCTGGGTTTAACAGGATTAGCTTTTGTCTTCGTGGATATAGTAATGTGTGAAGGCCTGAAGACCCCCTCAGAAGCCAGTACCTGCACAGCGGTTCCGGACCCATCTGAAGGAGCGACGTCCGAAGGTCCTGCAGCAGACAAATTACTAGGCCTAGTAGGCTCACCATGCGAGTGCGTGTCGGCCATCAGTTCTGAAGTGGCGGACGACAGGGGCTGCAAAAGCGCCTCACTGATGACCGCCGAACCCGAAGCTGGCTCCGGCTGCAACATGTCCTGTTTGGACCTCGGAGGCCTGTCCTTGTCTTTGCGCTTCTTCTGTAATCCGGTAGTCGGTTCCGACGACATTCTATAATTAAATCGCCTACCGAAGTAATTCAAGGCCCAATCGTACCTACGCTTGATAGTGCGAGAATTAAACCTAGCACAGAACAGACAACAAGAAACGTCGTGGTCAGGGCCTAAGCAAGGTAGACAGTAAGAGTGGAAATCTTTATGAGGTATTTGTTTTCCACACGATACACAATTATTAACTTTTTCTGACATCGGAGGAGCAAGAAAAAAGTTTCCCCAATGGGGTACTTGGCTTTGAGAAGAGAAGTAGAAACTTCGGACCGACGACAATCACACCACGTTGCCTTGAAAAACGCCAACCAACAACTAGCGAACTGCTCTGCACCGCACGGCAAGAAAGACTGGAGAAGATGGCGTCGGCTGTCAGCCTTATACCCATACGCTCTGACGTCAGGGTTCTAGCTGATACAGCCGACGCCGGACCCAGACTTTGATATTCTGGCCGACCTCGGGCTGCCTGCCGGCAGGAGTACCCTACAGTTATGACTGCAACAGTGAAACACGAAGAACATCAGGTGCCACCCCTGGTGTGGATTTATGGTCACCCATCCAGTTGTCAAGGTTGCACTTGAATTGGGTAATTGAACAGCTCTGCTTCACATGCAGTGAGAGCCTATTCCAGAGGAGCGGAAATTGCTGGGAGATAAACAGAACATGCTGGAGAGACGAGTGTATGTCATAGGCTAGGTTGAGATCCCTGGAGCAAGTTATTCTTGTCCCATTTGATTTGCAGATATCCAGCATTTTCATTACAGCAGGGGCTGAGACTGCTCTGTACGCCAGGCACAGGTCACCTCTCAGCATCCTGCTTGATACAGAGTACAGTGACAAGGCCTTCCAGTCTTTCCATGTATATCATGTCCTGGAGGCCCTGGATTATCTTCATCAGAAACCTGTGTGGTCTCTCCAGTTGCTGCAGGCATCTGGTGAGGTACATAGAGAAGGGAGCAGTGTACTCAATTAGTGTTCCGATAACAGTAGAATACAGCAGAGTAATGACCTCCCTGGTCTTGGATACGATGGTCTTATTTATGAGATACACAATGCAGAATGTATTTCTTACCACTATGGACACATGGTGATTTAAGTTTAGATTGCTATCAACGGGTGTTTCCAAGTCTCACACCACAGAGTTTGAGCTTAGAGGGGTGCTATATACATCATAATTCACAGGGGTACTTCTTTGCCAAAGTGGACAATAATGCATTTTTTTGTGTTAAGTTTCAGTCCATGAGTTTGGCACCAATCATTTATCTGTGTCAGCCCTTTCTGTAATATGTTAACATTGTTGAGGGGCTCTATATGATTGAGCCCAGTTTACAGTCATCTGCAAACCTGGTAAGCCACAGGCCACCTACCTTCACTTGGACTTCAGAGAAACAGTTTACAAACAGTAGAGGGCCCAGCACAGATCCTTGTGATACTCCACAGGTAACTGGTCTACTGGTAGAGGTGGGCTCCCCAAGTTTGATAGTGTGAGTTCGGTCGGTGAGTCAGTTGTCTACCCATCTAGTAATGTATAGGTTAATCCCAAGATGGAAAGTTTCTCTAGGATACCCGAATGGGGGATTGTATCAAAGGTCTTGGCTAAATCAAGATAAGATCAAGTATGTACTGTTTTCCCTCATCCAGGGCTTTGGTGACATTCTCAAAGAATCAAAGAAGTCCACTAGGTTTAATAAGCATAATCTACCCTTTACATAACCAAACTGGGTTGGGTCAAGAGTTTTGAAGGCTGACTATGTCCTTAAAGTTAAGGTCCGTAAGGATTCTTTCCACAGCCTTTCAGATAAGGCTGGTTAGGCTTATGGGTCGATAGTTCCCAGGGTCACTTGATGGATGTGTAGGTATGTTCAACTATGAAGATAGTTCTAGTTCTGCATGTTACCAGATTGATGCCCACTGTAGATCACACATTTTTGTTATTAAATTTACGTAGTGTAGTTGCTATATTTGTGAACAAGTACTTGAGAAACCAGGGTCACAGTGCATGGGGGGATGCAACACATGGCTGAATTGTAAATATGACATCTTGTTAGATAGGGCCTTCAGTTTATGTTTCCACATGTTGGTTCATGGCATAAAGAGTAAATGGAAAGTAAACAACACATGCTAATAGTGACTTTGCATAATGCAACAGCAAATGGCAGGTTTGCTTGACGGTTGTCAAAGAGTTTGCGCATGCGAGACACATTTCCATTACTTTCCATTTGCACACAGTTAATCAGTGCACAAATGCGAGCTGCATTACCAACATTATGAGAGTTAGTATTGAATCTATGAACCACACTTGCTACTTAGCCGACTCTGTGGCAGCAGGTGTAAATGCATTTATGCATTTCTTTTTATGCCTAGATAATGGGTTCGAATCCATGTGTATCTAATGCTTTTAAATAAACAGTAATAATGCAATGACATCAATGCTTTATAGTACGTGCACTGCTATGTGTTACCATAGTGCAGCGGGTTTAAGCGGCACTGTGCTTAGGTATCTGAAGCATTGCAGGGCCGCTCACCGTTACTCGGCATTGATGCCCACTCCCAAACTCCATGCAAACACAGAGGCCATAAAATGAAGGGAACCACTGATTTTTCTGGTATTTGTGCATTCTGTGTGATTCTACTTTTTGACCAGATTATAGGTGTTAAAATGGGGTAGATTGGAAAGTGGTGAAAAGTACAGTTTTGTACCTACCATAAATGTAGATGTTCGAAGATCCACATTGCTGCAGTCCTTACTTATGGGTAGTCCGCTGTCCTCGGTCGGCCCGAATACCAGGCTGGTCATGGGCGCACAGCCCTGACATCAGAGCGTCAGGGTATAAAAGCGCATGACCGACGTCATATCCTCAGTCTTTTCTTGCCCCAGATGTCAGAAGGCCCTAAAAGAAAGACCACAGCCAAAAAACAGAGTACCTTCCCAAAAGATATGCCCAACTACAGCCATCACCCAAACCATATAACCATGCTAAGCTACAGAGGGGAAGGAGGAGGGGACTGCAGCAATGTGGACCTTCGAACATCTACATTTATGGTAGGTACAAAACTGTACTATGTTCATCTCACATTGCTGCAGTCCTTACTTATGGGTAGAATCCCAAAGCAACGGGAAAGGGAGGTTGGAAAAATCATAAAGCATTAGGGGCTGCTAAAATGCCCTGTAATATAGCAGTGGCAAATCCAGCCCTAGACTTAGAATAAAGAGGAAGGTGGTAATGTTTAGAAAAAGTATGTACTGAACTCCAAGTGGCTGCTTCCAAAATATCCTTTGTAGCTACCCCCCTTAGAAAGGCAGTAGAAGTTGCAGTAGCTCTAGTAGAATGAGGTCTGATTCCAGTCGGAATCTCCTTACCATGATGGGAATAACAAAAAGAAATACAAAACCCAATCCATTTAGAAATAGTTTGTTTTGAAACAGGTCTACCCTGTGAACCCAAAGCAAAAGAAACAAACAACTGCTGAGACTGTCTGAACTCCTTGGTTCTGCTCAAATAATAACGCAACTGCCTGTGAATATCCAAAGTATGCAAAATCTTCTCCCCTTTATTTTGAGGATTTGCATAAAAAGTAGGCAAATGAATAGTTTGGTTTAAGGCCACACTAGAAACCACCTTAGGCATAAAGGAAGGATTAGTAAGATACCCTATCCTTATGAAAAATCAAGAAAGGCTCCACTGCCATAAGGGCCTGTAATTCAGAAACCCTTCTTGCAGAAGTAATGGCCAACAAAAAAGCAGTTTTCCATGACAAATACTTTAACTCGGCAGTAGCTGCAGGCTCAAAAGGTTGTAGAGTAAGCTTTTCCAACACAAAATTGAGATCCCAAGCAGGAGTAGGAGCTCTACGTGGGGGTCTTATGTTCTTTGTCCCTCTGAGAAACTGCTTAAACAAAGGATGAGAGAATAAAGGAGGGTCACAGTCATAATTAGCCGAAATGGCTGCAGCATGAATCTTTATGGAGGAGAAGGACAAACCTTTGTCTAATAACTCAGTAAGATATTGTAAGGAAGCACTCAAATTAGGCTTGGAAACATCAAAGTCCTTCCTTTTGCTCCAAATAAAAAATCTCCTCCATTTATCAGCATAAACTTTCCTTGTACTAGGCCTCCTGGCCTCCAAAATAACATTCAAAACTTGCTGTGGAAGCTGAGAACCTCCAGAATCTAAAACAGAATATGCCAGGCTGTTAGATGCAGAGACTGAATTCTGACATTGAGAAAGTGATTGCCCTCCTGAGACAAAAGGTGTGGAATCAAAGGCAGAGGCCATGGAGGCTCTCGGACCAAACTCCTCAGTAGTGGGTACCAGTGTTGTCGAGGCCAATCCGGTGCTATCAGGATCATGGATGGCTTGTCTTGTCTGGCCTTCAAGAGAACCTTGGGCAGAAGAGGTAGAGGTGGAAAGGCATATACATGAAGATTGTTCCAACTGAATGACAGAGCGTCCACCTTCCAAGCTGTGGGATGAAACCTTTTTGTGCAAAACTTTGGCAACTGGTAATTTAGTGGAGAAGCGAACAGATCTATGTCTGGAGTTCCCCATGACACTGTCAACTTTTGAAATACCTGAGGATCCAATTTCCACTCGTGAGGATCCACTATTTGTCTGCTCAATACATCTGCTAAGGAGTTCTGTGCTCCTGGTAGAAATCTTGCCTGAAGATTGAGGTTGTAACGGAGAGCCGTCTCCCACAAAATCATCGCTTGTCTGCAAAGAGGGTACGAATGAGTTCCCCCTTGCTTGTTGATGTACCACATGACAGTTGTGTTGTCTGTTAGAATCAACACCTGCCCTGGGTGAAGTAAATCCTTGAAAGCCATCAATGCAAATTGCACTGCTAACATCTCCTTCAAGTTGATATGCAAATGTTGAAGTCTGGCAGGCCACGTGTCTTGCACCCATTTTCCATTGAGGTGTGCTCCCCAAGCCTTGTCCGAGGCATCCGTCGTTAGAATCTGACTCGCCTCTGGTCGGGTCACAGAGAGTCCCTTGTTTAGGTGACATTTCTGAGCCCACCACAAAAATTCCTTCTGAATGCAAGGAATTATCTGAATGACAGTGTCTAGATCCTGGCAGTGTTGTGTCTATAGATTTTTGAGATACCATTGAAGCTTCCTCATATGTAATTTGGCATTGGGAAGCACCAGAATACAAGATGCCATGAACCCCAAGGCTTGAAGGACTGTCCTTGCAGTCAGCCTGGACTGTAGAGACATTTGATGGAAATAAAGTGAAAGACTTTTCTGTTTGTCCGGGGTCAAAAAGGCCATCTGGGAAGCTGTATTCAGTCTCACACCCAGAAAGCACATGTCCTGAGAGGGTACTAGACTGGACTTTGTTTCGTTCACAGAATACCCTAGGCATCTTAACACTACCATCACATACTGTAGATGCTGAAGAAGCTAGTCCTTGTCTTGTGCAATAATCAGGCAATCGTCCAAATAACGATAAATTTGTATTCCTTCCATCCTGAAAAAGGCTATCACTGGAGCCAGAACCTTTGTGAACACTCTGGGCAGTAGATAAGCCAAAGGGCAATGCAGAGAACTGATAATGTAAATTTCCAGCTCGAAAACGCAGGTACTTCCTGCAACTGGGCCTGATAGGAACATGAAGATAAGCCTCTTTTAGATCCAGAGTTACCATCCAGTGATCTTTTCCCAGCAGAGGCAAAAGCTGTTGTAATGTCAACATTTTGAACTTTGGAATGTCCAAATAAGTGTTGAGGAGAGATAAATCCAAAATCGGTCTCCACGTGTTCCCTTTCTTTGGTACTAGAAACAGGCGGGAATAAAACCCTAGACCCACTTCTGAAGGAGGAACTGGCTGTATGGCTCCCATGTGAAGAAGTAAAGAAATCTGTTTGTGAGCCTCCATCCTTTGCCGAGGAGGAATGTCTGGCATACCTTTGAAAGGAGGCAAGGTATGGAAATAAAACTTGTAACCTTTGTTTATAATGTCCAACACCCATTTGTCTTGGGTGATTGAAAACCAATTTTGCTTGAAGAGAGCTAGCTTTCCTCCCAAAGGAGCGGCCAGGCAAGAAGAATCTGGCAGCTGAAAATGCAGGTCATTGGGCCTGTTTACGAAAGGACTGGCCCCTACCCTCACCAGCAGATTGAGCAGGCGAACTCCATGTTCTAGGCCTAAAGGTACTCTGAGCTCTGCCCCTACCACGCCTAGATCTACCCCTAGACTGGGAATCAGAAGAAGGGCACGCCACCCTTAGCCGGCCAATTTCTACTAAACTTAGGAGGTTGAACCTGCAAAAAATCTTTAACAGTCTGCATAGACTTAGCCTTGTCCTCCATTTTCTTCAAAACAGACTCCACAGGAGGACCAAACAAAACTTCGGACTGTAAAGTGGCATCCAGAATTCTAGACTTAACATGCTCAGATAAATTCTGATCCTTAAGCCAGGCATGCCTACGAAGAACTGAACCAGTGGCAGCCACTCTAGAAGAAGCCTGCAAAGCATCAAAACCACATTGCAAAGAATGTTTCCCCACCTGTTCAGAAACATGCACCAAATCTTGCAATTCTTTACACTCTATGCCCTCTGCCAAAGCATCCACTTTAGATTTTAGCTGAGAAAGGAGGAAATTCTGATATTTCAACATATGAAACTGGCAATTTAAAGCCCTCATTGCTAAAGTAGAAGAGGTGTACACCTTCTTACCCCATCTGTCCAAAGCTCTAGCTTCCTTATCTAGAGGAACCGGATTCTTTACAACAGAAGCCCTAACACCCTTAGGCCCCTGACTAATAGTTTCTGGGTCCGCCCTAGGACTCTTATATAGGTATTTATGAGCCTCAGGTACCCTATAAAACCTGTCGGTTTAACTGGTGCAGGCGGCATAGAATCTGGATTAAATGAGGCCTCGAGAAAACATCCTGAACAACATCCAGAACAGGAGGAATAGCCAAGGGTCTGTGCTGTGGTAAAACAAGAACTCTCTAAGCCTCTTTCTGGAATCTGAGTAATCCTGTCCTTCCCACTTAAAATGTTCCCTCATAGAGTGTAAGGTTTCTGAAAATGAAAAATCCTCTGGAGGGCAAGCAGAAGGAGTAGAATCCTCTGCATCGGAATCCGAATAAGAAGGAAAATCTTGAATATCTTCAGCAGAAGACTCAGAATCATCTGAGGCCTGCTCCAAAATTTCCAACTCTGGCTCTACCCTGGGCCTCTTATCAGGAGGGGGCATGGAACCTCTAATTAAAGTAATCAAATCTTCTGCCATTTTAAGCATATGCTTCTTAGGTACAGACCCTGAAGAACCAGAACTAACTCCAGAAGAAGGCAAAACAGACCTGCCCTTAGAAGGAGCCCTAGAAACAGTAGCAGAAGGCCTAACCCCCCTTAGGCAAAGAAGGGAGAATAGTAACCTGAGAGGCCCCTTCAGCCTGACCTGACTCCTGTGAAGCCACATCCTGTAAAATCAAGGTTTCCCCCTGAGACTCAGAAACTTCAGCCGGATCCACCTGTTCCACTGCAGTCTCTAAAGGACCGGCGTCCGAAATGGACGAATCATCCTGTCTAGGCTTTACAGATTTGTCTTTACGCTTCTTCGAAGCGTCGGAGGATCCGACGGCATATTATAATTACACCGTTTGCCAAAGACTAACCTAGCGCAATCTAGTCTTCTCTTTAGTGCGCTTATTAAACCTAGCACAAAACCGACACCCAACTGTCCCAAGCAAGGGATACAGTGGTAATCCCTATGCGGTATCTGCTTCCCACAAGAAATACAATTATTCACTTTTTCTGACATCCGTAAATAACTGAGGCAAGAAAAAACAAAAATGCTCCCCAACGGGTACTTAGCCAACTTGGTATGTCTGAAACTCCAGCGAAAAATTTCAGAAAGCCGAACGGCACTTGCAACGCTGCTTCTGCATCGGACCATGCGGCAAAAAGACTGAGGATATGGCGTCGGTCACTGATGTCAGGGCTGTGTGCCCATGACCCACGCCAGCCTATATTCGGGCCGACCGAGGACAGCGGACTACCCATAAGTAAGGACTGCAGCAATGTGAGATGAAGAACATTGGGGTGCAAGCAGGCGGAAGAACACAGGGAAAGCAATACAGGAATGGGCTGGAGGAAAGTAGGAAAGAACCTTAGCTACAACCAAATCAAAAAAGAGATGAAATGGGAGGGTGGCCTAATGGTTAAGGTGTTTGCCTTACAAACGCAAGGTGCAGGGTTTGAGTCTCACAAGGGATAATTGGCTAAGCTTCAAATGGCTTGCAAGGGCCGTTAGCTTAGTAAGAATCTATGAATCTATGAAAGAGAACCAAAATACCACGAATAAACAACCAAAGGTTGGCTGGAAACTCCAAATGAGGGCTCGCAACACAAACAGTTGAAATAGTTTATTGGATAACGCTCACAAATTCATACATTTTCGACACACTTCTTTTTCAGAATCTAAACATCAAATAAGAGAAAGCGCTAATATATACCCTGATTCACTAATCATTTGTCCAATAAAAACTGATACTAACATTTAATCATTAAAATCATAGGAACAAGCAAAACTTGCTTAAATATTAAAACCAATACATAAAAAACAAATTGCCTACTCCTATGAAGAAATACAAGAAAGAGAATAAAACGTGTTTTTTAAATTTTTTTTTTTTTTAAATCTAAACATTTTAATAAGATGTGACTTATAAAATGAGTATATATAAAAAACACCCAATACTCATGTTTCATTACTAGAACACAAAAAGTGTATTGTGTTATAGAATACTGCCATCTTGTGGCAGATCTAAAAAGCACATGAATGCATCATAACTTAGCAGATCTCAACTTGAGTGCAGATTTGATGGACAAAAAATCATTCAGACCTGGAGGCTTGATGGATTCCAAAACAATTTGCCAAAACAGTTCCCTATATTCTAATTTCGCCTCCCACATGCCTCCTCTTATATCTCTGGGAACAGATTCCAAAACAAAAAAAGAAAATACAGCCTGAGGACAAGTTGACATGTGTCTAAATAATGCATTATTAGTATTCTGTGTTCTAATTCCGTATAAATGCTCGTAAATACGACACTTTAGTTTCCTCTCGGTCTTCCCTACATAAAAGGAGGTACATTGATTGCATGTAGCAATATAAACTACCCCAAAACTGTTGTAATTAGAAAATTCACTACTTGTAATGCTTCTGTTTCTTGCTGCTATATGTATGTGGTTTCCGTTAACAATGTATGGACATTGTGAACAAAAACCACACTTATAAGTACCAAAACTACGGGCACCACAACCTTTAGAGGAGGAAGTACCAAACTCAAATAGCTGTTTAAGATTTAGATCCCTTCGATAAATAAATTTTAAGGGGGGGTTGTTGGTTTAATGCTAAATCAGTGATTTGAACAAACCTTCCCCATTCTCTCATGAAAAAAACAGATGGCCACTTTTAAAATGTAAGTAGGAATTAGAGAAGGTGTTTTTACGGTATATCTTTGAAGAAAACCCCAGATTGACCTTGGTTAGGGAAATGTCCAAATATATTAATTCCTCTGAATTGAAATTAAAGGTAAAATCTAAAAAATTAGTGGTCCCTTTAATACAGTTTAGAATCCTTAGCTATCCATTTCTTCAGCAATGAAAACTGAAATATGTGCAGAATATTACCTGAATTTGGACCGTCACCTCCAGAAAGAGGGGCAACAACAATGCAATGATGTTGTACAGCCAATTGGACCAAATCAAGTGGGTCAAGAAGAAGTGTGCGCGAAACTGAAAGCCATGTATGGGATGGTTTTTTTTTTTTTTTTGGTTGGAGAGGTACCCATTTTATTTATTTATTTTTTCAGGAAGAGAGGAATGCTGGATAAGGAACATAAGCATTTCTGAGTCGGGTAACTTGGGTAGGTGAGGAAGCAAATGCAAACAAACAAGACAAACAAGACAAGCCAAGAGACAGGGACAATGAGGGGCACCATGATTGGGAAGAGGGAAAGGACAACACAGGCTAATGCTTGTCAAACATGGAGACAGTGAAAATCTAGTCCTCACCTACTGGACCGTCATCACTGTCCCCTTACTCCCACTGGTGGCTGGAGTGCTTTATGTCTCCTCATCCTACATACCAAAAGGGTGAGCAGCCTCTTCATCCAGCATAGGTGCACACCAGTGGTGAGGTGCACAACCCTATACACCATTCCAGGCATCTCTTGGTGGGTGATGAAATCTCCACCCTCGCCACTGCTCCCAGAGGGTACCACAGTACCAGCTGCTGGGGCAGTACCACCTGAGGGTGCAGGTAGTGCAGGGGGAGCAGAGGCAGTGCTGCCATGTTGGGTCCCAGATGTTCTGGGCATCAGTGCTGGAGTCAGTAGAGTGGGGATAGGCTAATCCACTGGGGCTGGCCTACTTCGCTGTGCTGTGAAGCATTTAGTGATTTGGTACAGATGGATAACATGGAGACATTTTGACAACACAACAGAAAATAAAAAAAAAAAAGGGAAGGGTTGGGGTGAGAGATAAAACAGATAAAATTAGTACCATAATGTGTGATATACAATGCATTAACACAATTATACAACTATTTTACCTTAAGTATTACATTTAAGTACATGTCCTAATAACTACACACTAGCTACAGACTGCCGAAAGTAATCCTTGAAATATGCATATATATTGCACATATGCTTGGTCCAACGGTAAAGATCACAGTTAACAGTAGTGCATTTATGCCACTTGTTTAAGTTAACGTAATATTAAAGAAATACAGTATTGTACAATTGTTACTCATAGTATTTTAATCAACAGCCTCTGACTACAGTCTTATATTTAACTCCTAAAGTTGGTTTGCGCTACAGATTAATGCATGCATATTGCTTTTACAGTTAGGATACGCAAGCTCAATTTGCTACAACTGTATAAAAAAACAGAACAATCTGCCTGTCTACTGAACTCTTTCGGCATTAGCAGTGGAAAGAACAAAACAGAACAAAATTATGCACACCAGTCTTGCCTATATTTAGCTTTCTATGTATTACAAATGCTCTCCATTATCATGCTTGCATAGCTGTGGGAGGTCAGCAGTTTGAAATTCAGTCAACCCACTGGCTAAGTGCATCCCTTTAGCACCTCTGTAGGTCTTTAAACTGATGCCTACAATGTTCTACAGTGTGTGCATGGGATGCCAAGAGCACTGGATACAGCCTGTGCCAAACTACTCCAAGCCTCAGACTTTTACTGAGAGCCAAAAAAGTCCCCCTGCAGAAGCCTTTGGCTGTGGTACTTTACCAGGTGTCCAGTAAATATCCTGGACTCCCGGACACTCCACCTCTGTGCCCTAAACTGAGCAGCTTCTCCTCTCACTGCAGACATGTCTAACAACCAAAGTAGAGCAATGGCAACTAATGCTTTCCCACCAATTCCTGTTATAAGAAATCCTCCAGAAAGTCAAACTCAATAACTGATAATCCTTTAATTCACATAAACTTCCCCGGTACAAAAATAAAAATACATTTTTTTTTATTTTTATAAAGGGGACGTTTGTGAATTAAAGGACCATCAGCCCTTGAGTTTGGCTTTCTGGACATTTTCTTTGGATTTGGTTTTGTTCTACGTTCCAGTTCCTGTGATGTTCGAGATTGATGTTTAATTCCTGTTGTCATATTTATTGGTGCGTAAACCCAAGCATTTGGGTTTTGGCAATGTTAAACGGACAGCAGCAGTGCCAAGCAGGGAGGAAAAAAATATTTTAAACTGGAAGGTTAATCTCACACTTGACAGAAGTTTGAGGAGTGTCTGATGTAGCTTGGAAATATATATTGAAAACTGGAAGGTACCTCTTAGTTAAGTTTGCAGACATGCACTGGGGATATAAATGTCATCGCATGACATTTGTTTTTGGCGTTATACACTGGTAAAAGTGATTTTTAAAGTGTGATATTCAAACCTAGGCATAAGAGAAAAAACATTTTCTTCTACAGTGGTGATTTTCCATCTTTGCCACAAAAGTGCTGCTCACACAGTCAGGAATCATTCATAAATACAGTTGACAATTTGAGGTCTTACACATGTATGTGACCTGACAAGGTTGTTGTATACAGATCCAGTTGTATACGTGTCTTATTTCATTGTAAAGGGCATGCAAGTCCAGATAACAGAAATATAGTAGACAGTACACCCTCACTCATACATCTCAAAACACAATAAGGGTGTCTTAGCCCTCGTACATATAATTCATATCAGCTCCACTATCTAAAGTGTTATAAGTGAGAGTGAACATAATGGGAAACAGAACAGTAAAAATGTGTGGAACATCTTGTATTACAATCTAGGACCATGTGTATTGTATGGTAGCCCTACATTTACACCTGTTGCCACAAGACTGTTGAAATAACACTTGTATATTTTTACTGAACAGTATGCCAGTGTAGTATACAAGCACCTGTACAACTGCATGGACTCAGGCACATCCAACAGAACTAAAGCTCCTCAAGAAAACGCAAACCTGTCTGGTGGACATCCTCTATCAACAGGCTTTACAACAAAAGGAAGAAACTGTAGTCAGAGAGTAAAACGGACCAAATTCCAAATTGGAAAAACTCCCTCCTCAACCTCAACAACCACATTACATCACTAGTGAAAACCTCCAGAGCCAATTATGATTTGAAACTAGCCTCTGAAACAAAGGGAAACTTCTTCAATTATGTCAGGATCCTCCATGAAAAAGCCCAAGTTTGTTCAGAATTAGTACTTAATTAATGGTACCACTTGCACCGATTCTATTGACTTGGCCAACCTGCTAGCAGACAGGTTCGGCGCAAACTTCACCCCCCCCCCCCAAAGGCCCACTCTACATCCCCAATTCATGTCCCACACCTCAAAATCTCCATAGATCAAGCGTTAAAGTCCCAATCCAAGGCAAAGAACACAGCTTCCATGGGACCTGGTAGTATCCCAGGCTGTATTCTGCACCATCTCCAACAAGAGCTTGCTTTGCAACTGAGCACCCTATTCAACCACAGCCTAAGTACAGGCTTCATTCCAGCAGCGTGGAGAACTGCCATTGCCATCCCCTTGCACAAAGGTGGTACCACTACCGACCTGGAAACCATTGCCCCATTAGCTTGACAAGTCTGTTTTGTAAAGCCATGGATAGTATTATTATGGATCTCGTAAACAACATAGGCAATCTCCAAGCACTTGACCCCACCCAGTTCAGATTCATCAAGTGCAGATCTTGCCTGTTGAACCTGACTGACATCTTTGAGATAGTCATCTAGGCCCTGGATGAGGAAAAGTCAGTACATACAGCTTACGTTGACTTTGCCAAGGCCTTTGATATAATCCCTCACTTGGGCATCATTGAAAAGCTAACATAACTTGGCATAAAACCCCATCTCATCAGATGGGTGGCCATATGGCTCACCAATAGGACCCACAAGGTCAAAATAGGCACGTCCTCCTCCGACAGCAGACCTGTCACTAGTGGTGTTTCCCAGGGATCTGCCCTGGGTCCCCTACTGTCTGGCATCTACTTCTCAGAGGTCCAGCAAAGACAAAAGGCCTGTGGCTGACCAAGTTTGAGGATGACTAAGTTGGGTGTTGTCATGGACTCCCCAGATGATGTTAACATAGTGCAAGAGGGTCTCACAGGAACAAATGACTGGTGCCAAAGTCATGGTCTTAAGTTAAACACAAAAAAATGTATTATCATACCATTTGGCAAAAACATGGCCCCTACTGATTACCATACCTTTGCCAAGTCGAGGTATGCAGTGCGCACAGATATGACCTCATCAATAGCCATAGTCACATTTTCAAAGAACTACACCAGATTTAACAGGCAGGACTGGGTAGGCTCCAGGGTTTGAAGGTCAACTATGTCTACTTATGAGGTCCATAACGATACACTCCATGGCCTTACAGGAGGCTGGTCAGGCTTATGGGTCTGTAATTCTCCAGGTATGTTGCTAGGCCACCTTTTGGAGGGAATAACTGTTGCTATTCTCTGTAGGTATAAAGCCTGTGATTAGGCTATGATTGAAAAGGGTACTTAGTGGTTTTGCTAGTTCATGTTTTAGCCTGTTTGGGCAACAGCCTTGGATGTCATCTGGTCCCATAAAGGCTGTTTTTTTTTTTTGCATTGGACAATTGTTTGAGGCCTGCTCTTCAGATATTTAAGGTGGGGGGGGGAGTTTGGGAAAAGGTTTGTTGCAAATTACAAGGGGATAACTGAGTGAAATCTTCACCAAACCAATTTGTTAGTAAGTTTGCTGTCTCTGTGGAGTCAGTGTGTGAGATAACGTTGTCCACTAGTTCTGCACATGATTGGGTCCTATCCTTTAGGTTACATATGTAGCTATAAAAAGGAGGAAACCGCGGTGGTGCAGCGGTTAGCGTTGTTGCCTCACAGCAAGAGGTTTTCCCGTTCGATTCTCGGCTGAAGTGCCTTATGTGTGGAGTCTGCATGTCCTCCCCACGGTTGAGTGACGCTAAAGACATGCAGGTAGGTGTGAGCGTGAACGGGCGTGCCTTCTTTGAAGGTTGGGCATCGGGCTGTCAACTCGGCACCGTAAAAATCCACTGCCAATCATGAACAGACCGGAGTTCCGCTGTGGCGACCCCTAACCAGGAAAAGCCGAAAGACGTAACTATAAAAGGCCTTACGGTTATCCTTACCCTGTACTTACTAAATTTCTCTCAAAGGAGTCCTTGGAGGATTTGATAAGTTGTCTTATTTGCCTGTTCAGGCTGATAGCACTTTTAGCATTTCACTGATGTTTCTTTGGCAAAATGTGTCATTTGCCTGTTTTTATGGGGGTGGGGAAGCAAAGCTGTGTTTCTGTTGTGGCACAAGCAAGGATATGTTGTTGTTACTCTCCCTTGTGTTGTATCCAGCCTTGCTTTGTGTGTGAATATAATATGTTGCAAACACACAATTCCTGTTGTTTGTATTTCAAATATCTAGACCGTTTTATGTTTCTACAGTGGGTAATACTGAAATGTTACCTTTCTGTTTTATCTGAAAACAGGACTTTTTTTTAATTATGTGATACTTGTGTATTATCCTTCTGTTGTGTTTTGGGACACCTAGGACTATGGCACCCAGAAGTCTCGATCCCTGAATACCACCCTTCAGTGACCTTGAGAATCAGGTCATTGTGGAAGCCTTTCTGCTTGAGAGGGGACATGCAGGTATGTCAGGTGCAATGCAAATTTGGCAGCAGATAGTTGCAGATGTGAATACAGTAGGTGGCCACAGCAGGACATATGATCAGGTGCATCATAGAAACACTGACATGATCGCATCTGCATGGAGGAGAGCAGCTGCAGTGGCCAGTGATCAAATTTACTGAGGGGCCCTACTATACAGTCACCACTAACAGCAAATTAAGAGTTCCTGTCCACTGTCAGGAATACCAGGAAAGTGCATAACAGCATGTCCTTGACATTAGTGCTGCTGGTTCAGGGACAGCAAGCATGTCCCAGGAGGACCTTCCAGGTAGGCTTATGTATCTCAACTGTTAAATATTTTTGTACAGTAAAATACTTAAAACAATACGTTAGTTCAGTTTAAGAAATTGGTTGGGGGCATTGTAGATTGCTACAGTTAACATATTAGCAAAGCTAGACTTTCCACTGTGTGATACCTTAAACCTCTTGTATCAGAGGCAACATGGGATATATGTAAATTACCCCTTAATGATATCAGGTCTTTCAGGTAAATGGCAATTCTGAACGTCCATGACTTTTCCTTTTACCTTCCAAGTCTATTTATGGACAATTTCAGGCCAATAAAGCCAAATCCCTCTAGCTGTGGACATGTATGTTTCTGCCTTCTTACAGCATCATCAACACAGCACAAGAGGAATGTTTGACTTTTGGAAACACAGGATTGTCGTACCCAACTGATGTCCATAAAAATTAGGGTATCTACAAAATATCCCAACTAACAAACTAAAACAGTGAATAAAAAGATTACACAGGAAAATCTGTGTTTGTTGCTTATTATCACTGGAGTATCAGCGGACTCTGATATGGTGGTGGGCAAACAATGGCACAGTCGGGGGGGTATAGAGGTTGAATCGGACACAGAGGTTGACATTCAGCCATCCCCTGTAATTTCACTAGATACAGCTAGTAGGCCTACGCCTACCCATTCCAGTAAGTCCTCAAAAATTGGACAGGTGGAGGGTGAGACAATTAGGGAAGTGTGGTTACTGTGGCTTCAGTGCCTGCGGGGTGCCATGCAAGAGCATTGTTAGGGGTGCTCAAAGGAGGCCTGCTGTCCACCCTCTACTTCATCCAGCTGTCTCTTCATGCGACACTCAGTGTGTGTTTAGGGCCATCATGGAAGCACAGGCACACTCCCATAGGTCCTCCACAGAAATGCTTAGGGTTGTAGATGTGGCACAGGCTGATGTGTGACTGCCTCCACCATGTTGCCAATTCAATGTATTGGATGAATGACACGTTGGAATGGACGGTGTCTGTGACGGAATGTCTGCTGGGAGGGGGACAGCATCCTCATGGGCATACGTCAACCACATCATCTGCTGTTAGCTGACGTGGCTGTGCCTGATCACACTCCCATAGTGGCAGTATTTCCACTGCTCCATCAGTGGTTGCGCTGTCCAAACCCACACGTGGCAGGCCATGGGGTCACGGTCAGGTAGAAGCAGTACATCTGACCATGGGCGCAGACATACCAGTGCAAATCTTGGCAGAGCTAGTTCTCATGGTCTGGTATGAAAGTAATGAACTTCCACCTCTACCATGCAACGCTTACCTGTCCAATATACCAAGATGTAGAGCTAGCACACAGCTTGGCTGTGTTCATGCATACACACACCAGTTTCACCTGGAGGACCCATACAGATACACACACACACACACACACACACACACACACACACACACACACACACACACACACACACACACACACACATTACATGGTTCAGCTGTGAAGCTTAAACTCATTTTGTCTCATTTGCCATTTGTTACTTAATGTCTGCCTACTTCTCTTTCTTACTCACACACACTCACTGACCTTTTGTGTCAGCCTAGGCTTCCTCCCCCCCCACCCATGCACACACAACACCCTGTGCATGTGATAACTGTACCATATCCCTGTTTTCTATCTTTGTGGTCAGGGATAGAAAACATTTGCGTCTGATGCTCAGGGTGCATAGCTGACTTAGTGCTTAGTATATCTGTATTTGCAATGCTGAACTGGTAATTGTACCTTCGACTTATATTGGTCTTAGAAAGTTAGACAGTTGATATCACCAAACTGTTTTTGCGTCAGTATTGTTAATGACCTTGTGAGGGTGGTCAGGTATGAAACTGAAATGTGTCTCATTACTTTCTAACTTCTCTCTCTAATGATTTGCCAGTACAAATGTATGGTGCTAAACTGAGGACATTTGGGACATTCAGTACTTTTGAGAGGTATGACGGCGTGAATCTTTGAGGCCTACTACTAGACAATGGACACATAAGTCACATAACTCTATGCTGTCACATGCTAAAGTCATTTCTGTATAAATCACTAACCTTTTACTTGCTTACACTACCAAGTATCATGCATGGATGTGCCATTCAATGGTATTATTGCACAATAATGCCAGATTCAAACGCTTACCTTGTAAATCCTGCAGTTACAACAGTTAGTTCTGGCTGACTGTCTGATGCTAGCAGTACACAGCCATTACATGGGTAGGTAAAGGTTGCGAGCGTTTCCCGGCATCAATGCTGCTATATGTATGTGTATAGGAGGAAGGTTTTAGCCCCTTAGGTGGTGAGTGAGTGTGCTATGCATTGCCTCTTAGCCAATATGAGGGCATATTGAGCATGCCTACATCTATCTACATCCACGGCAGCTGCTAGTTCCCCCTCGACTCCTCACCTGTGTGGGTCTGCAGTGACCTTGCCATTTGTGGTGGGATGTATGCACCTTCCACCTGTTGATCCTACTGAAGCCATTTTCTCAGGATGATGTTGTGTAGCATGGCACATACAATGAATATTTCAGTAGATGTACATGCATTGTACTGCAAAGCTCCCCGAGATGCATCTAGGCACCGGAACCGCAAGTTCAGCAGCCCAAACACATGTACTATGATATTTCTGGTTTCAGCATGTGCCTCATTATGACATTCTTCAGCAGGTGTGTGTATTTCTGATGGGTGTTATCAGCCATGGTTTCAGTGCATAACCTGCATCTCCTAGTAAATGACCCTGTGAGATATCCCCCCTGGTGAACATATGATACATTTGAGAGGTGTGCAAGATATGAGAGTCAAGGTAACTGCATGGGTTGCCAGCACACACATTCAAGATGATTCCCTTGGCATTACAAACAACTTGGCAGTGAAGAATGGAAGCCCTTATTATGTAGAGCCTTCCCTGTTCTCCAGTTGGTGCCCCAATTTCTAAATGTGCGCAATCTATGGCACCCAGTATGTCAGGGTAGTGTGCTACAGGGTAGAATTCCTCCATATGTCTGGCCCCGTCATCAGGAGTACTGGGAAAATATATGTGGTTACTGGCATGTTGTAGCGTAACATTCAGGAATTGATAGAGGATCCTAGATCCTAGATTCTGATGCATGTGACATCCCGAGCATGTCCCCTCTTGGTCTCTGAAAGGTACCTGTAGCTAAAATTCTATGTGCTACACATATACCTTTGTCTCCACTGGTATGGGTCCCCCTCAGTTTGCCCTGGGTCTGAGTTGAGGATGACAGAGGTTGCAGAGTTCCTGTAATGCGTCTCTACTCACCCTGTAGCAGTCTACAATTTCCACATCATGTAGACTGTGTTAAGTTAAATGGGGTCTGAAAACTCTTCACCTTCTTGGCCTTGTTCTATTAGCAACAGCAGCATGCACTTCAGCCTATTGCACATACACATGAATAAAAGCAACCACATTCCCTAACATTGTTTCTGTATACCCTCCTTTCAGTGGCTGTATTCCAACAGGTTTTGGAATTCACAGGGAAAATCAGCACCGAGTCTACACAGTTGTTTTATAGCTTGTTGAAAAGCTCCTCCATCTTGGATTGGTTGATTAGCATACAATTCAGCTGCTTATGCTGTAAGTAGCATGCCACTGTGTTTACCTTGTTTGCACAGCTTTACATACAGTGTACAGCCTCTTACTGAACAGTGTACTACCATGTAGGCTTTTATTGAATCTGGTGAATATTCATTCTGAGCCACTGATCAGACTGATGATTTGTATAGGCCACTGACCACCAAAATGTATCCATCTTCATAATTCTTTTAGAGTCTTGCAAAAAGAAGGTGGAGGTTATTAAATTCCATGCTACTGTACTATCAATGTAAATATTGCTACCACTCTTAAAACTAAACTTGTAAGTATAAAGAGTATCGAATATAGCTTCCACAATAGTCAATAATTCACATTTTTTAACATGAATCTGAATTTAGTAAGCAGGTCTCTGGTCATTAAATTATTGTTAAACTTCTCCACTAATGACATCACATATTTAAGTACAATTATAACACTTGATATACACCTCTGCATAATAGCATTCTTTGCTATGACAACTACTAAAAAAGCAAAACTCTCATTTTCAGTACAATTTATCTGCAACTCGAACATTTTGAACTAATTTTAAAATAAATAAAAAGAGTGAGGTTAATAGCAGGATGATTCGACACCTGCAGCAGCAAAATTTTGTTTTAGTGCTGAGCTATCTTGTCACCTGAACTTAAGGGGCTAAGTTGCATTAATGAAAAATAAGGCTTTTACATCACCATTGAAAAAAAGCAAGAGGACAAAGCCCTGGGATTCAGAAAGGCTTAAAGGAATACAGGCCAACTACTTTCATGATTTGTACAGCAAAGTAAACAGAGCGATTCAGAAGCCACCCTTGTGTAATGGCTTTACATTGGTACTGACTTCAGCATGGACAGCAATCTCACTGGTGAAGTTGAATGCAAATATGGCAATTTGGGTACAAAGCCAATATTAGTTACCCATGAGCTCTCCCCAGAAATAGCTTTAGGGATGCAATATGGTACAGCAATTCAGAGGGTTGATAGTATACAGAGTTTTTTTTCCCCCAAAAGATGGTGTAAACCCATTCAACTCTATGGATGGGTTTGCCGATCGTAGAGTGAGTAGTTAGGTACTGTGGAGCCATCTATGCATGTGTATGTGTGTGTGTGTGTGTGTGTGTGTGTGTGTGTGTGTGTGTGTGTGTGTGTGTGTGTGTGTGTGTGTGTGTGTGTGTGTGTGAGTGTGTGTGTGTGTGTATGTGTGTCCATGCTTGTGTATATAAATGTGCATGAGGGTCTGTATGTGTATATATGTGCATATGTGCACGTGTAAGTTGGAAGGTGCCTGTGCAACCCCCATGTGCAGACTGGTAGTAATCACACTACCACTGTCTATCTCTGAACTGGACACTGCACTGTCAGACCATAGTACTTGACTACTAATGAGGTGTTTCTTGGAGAGCTTCAGCTTGTCTCTGTATCCAAGATTATCACTGGCAGGCCAGCATTAGCCAATTAGAGCTAGCAGTAATCATCCCTCTGAATCCTAGCAAATGACACTGACTGTACAATAATAATGTTTTGACATGTTACTAAAAACTATATTGTACTCAGTTTATCATCAGTGTACCATCTTACAGGCCACCTGCTATACTAAACAGTGATACAACAACAGGGATACAAATTGACTTTGCAGTTTACAAACTAGTAGTTCTTCCAACCCACTTTGTAAACTTCTGAATCCCTATAATATGCTATCTGTAGCAGTTTTAAATACTAAGATTCTTCCTGAAAGGTTGAATTGTTCATCAATACATCTCTACAGCATTACACAAAGATGTACAAATCATACAGACAATCATATCTATGACAGGAATATCAAACTTTTTTTAATATTCTACCTACTAGCCATAGGTGTAATTCACAACAGCTTCTTCCTTAGTTCTTAACAACTACGTATAAATCTCATCTCTTAAGTTTTCAAATAACCTGTATAACCAATACTGTAGTGAGTGGGTTCCTATCACATTGTCGAACTTTTACAGTTCAAATGTCATATGGTCAACACCATATGATCAAACATTTAAAAGTTCGATCGTTTCAATGGAGATCTCCGTACAGTGCGGCAATGGAAGTTTTCCATTGTCTGCACTGTAGTACGATCTCAGAATTGGTATATTTAAAGAGCGGGGGGGAGCACAGTCCTCCACATGGGGGGGTGCAAGGGGGCTTGCCCCTTCTGCTTAAGCTTTCAGGTATTTTTTTTTTTTTTTCGAACTTTTAAGAGGTCAAACATATGGTCTTGACCATATGGCGTTCGAACTTTTAAAAGTTCGATTATCTGATACAGACCTGTAGCGAGTCAACATTTAAACGCACAGACATACACACACATCATAAATATTATATCTGCCTGAATCATATTATATCTTGTCTCATAATGCCTCCAAGATGACTTTATGCACTTCAGAAATACACTGCAACAAAAATGTGATAGGTAACAGGAGACCAACATCATCACTTATACACTCCAAATGAAGGAGTCCTGCTAGACCAAGAGATGAAGAAACTGCAAATCCTGAGTTTTTTGCCTACTTAGATAAATTGCACAGAGCTGCCAGGCCCAATAAGATCCAAATAGAATGGGAAATTTCAAAATAACCCCCCCCCCCGTGGTCCACCAATATTACTGCTCAATGCTAACAGGCTAAACAAATTCCACATTTTCCAGGCTCTCTTCCATCTGGAGAATATAGACATCTGAGCTGTTACCAAGACATGATTTAAATCCACAAAAAGTACTCCAGCAGTGCAAAGCATCAACACCTTCCACACATTTAGACCATCAGGTGCACAGACTGGGATAATAGGTAGAGTTCTCAGTCTGTATTAGCAACAAGCATAGCCCTACGTCAATTAAACGTGCCATGGATTTTATTCATGTGCAAATAACCAGACAAAGTCCCATACCATATCATAGTAAGCTATAGATCACTCTCTATCTCCCAAGAATCCCATAGCTTGTACCAAGACCAACTCGAGACAACCATTAAACTAAATAACCTATTCATGGGAGACTTTACCCCTCTATAGACTGGGAAACAAACTCGTACTCAGACATGATTCCTGGACTTTAACAGAAATACCTTGACTTGAGTGTGCACACCCACCACAGGTTCAAAAATAATGGATCTGGTACTCATTAATATGACAGAGCCCTGTATCCCGGCCTTGTATCCCCCCCCCCCATGTCACATCCTCACAGTCTCCTTCAAAATATAAAATCAACTCAGTAACCCCAGCAAACCCTGTAACAGTTAGGAACTATTCCAAAGCAAACTATAGCCTTAAGTGATAGTTTGTCAATATTCAATGTCCCTCCCAACCCTGTGTTTACAGCAACCTATGGAGAAGTGTTCAAAGAGAACCTGTACAACAATGTAAATGGCTACATACAGGCTGCTGTGCCTACTAGAAGTAAGCCTAAAACAAACTGAAAAACAAACCACACTAGTGGAATCCTAACCTTAACAAGGTACAAAAATCAGGAAGAGCAACTCCCATGATATGATTTGTGGGAGGTTGGCATGATGGTTAAGGTGTTTAGCGTACAGACACAAGGTGTAGTGTTTTATTCTCACATGGGGTAATTGGCTAGGCTTCAAATGGCCCACAAGGGCCTAGTACTAATCTATAAACCTATGATAAGAGCTCTCTAAACTAAACAGAAAACTAAGACGACTAATTAAGTACAACAAGGCCAATCACAAGGTCAAGACAGCCTCACAAGCTAAAGAAAACCATAAGGCCTTCTATAGCTATATCGAAACAAACAGCACAAATCAGTGTGCTGAAGTGGTGGTTAATTGTGCCACCTTCAGTGAACACAGCAACACAGAAAATTTTCTAGCCGACAAATTCAGCTCAAACCTCATTCCCCATCCCACTTCTCCCATGCAATGCATATTAGCTTAACCCCCCTCCCCAAATATTAACAGGGAGCAGGTCCTGGCACCACTCGCTAAGACCAAAAACACAGCCACAATGGGCCCAGACAATATACTAAGATGCCTCCTAAAAACCTTGAAACATGATCTATCAGGACCACTTGAGTCATTTTTCAACTACAGCCTCAAAACAGGCTATGTACCACCAGAATGGAGGATTGCAATGGTTATCCCACTTCAGAGGTAAGCCATCAACTGACCCCAGAAGCTATATACCTATTAGTCTGACTAGTCTAAAATGAAAAACCATGGAATGATTTATCATGGAAATGCTCAACATAGACATAGGCAACCTTCATATACTAGACCCAACCCAGTTAGGCTTTGTCAGGGGGAAGTCATGACTACTAAATCTGGTGGACTTCTTTGAGGAGGTCACCAAGGCAATGAATGAGGGGGAAAATGATGTTTACAGTCTACCTGGACCTGGCTCAGGTGTTCAATAGTCCACCCAGGTATAGCTGACAAACTCACCAAAATAGGCATAAACCCCTACACAACTCAATGGATTGCCAGCTAACTCACAGACAAAACCCAGGAAGTCAGGATTGGTGATACCACCTCCACTAAGAGAATGCTCACCAGCAGGATACCTCAGGAGTCCGTGCTGCAACCACTCCTATTGGTCATCTATTTCTCAGAGATAAAAGCTAATGTCAGGGGCCTTTGGCTGACCAAGTACGCAGATGAATGCAAACTGGAGGGCATCATACATTCCCTCCATGGTACAAACATCTTACAAGAGAGTTCAACACAAATGACTGGTGCCAAAGTCATGAAGTAAAACTAAACACAAAAAAATGCATTACAGTGCCTTCGGGGAAAAATGCCACCCAGGCTAATTACTCCATTGATAAAAAGTACAGTTTTGTACCTACCATAAATGTATATGTTCGAAGATCCACATTGCTGCAGTCATAACCTGTGGGTAGTCCGCTGTCCTCGGTCAGCCCGAATACCAAAGTGTTAGGCTGGCGTCGGTCATGATCGCTTAGATCTGACGTCAGTACGCCGTGGTACTAAAGCGCATGACCGACGCCATATCCTCAGTCTTTCTTGCCCCAGATGTCAGAAGGCCTTAAAAAGAAAGGCCATAGCCAAAAATAGAAAAAAATACCCAATCACCAAAATAGCAACAATAGGTATACCACAAACCACACAGTCACCCCAAACTACAGAGGGGAAGGAGGGAGGGAAAATTGGACTGCAGCAATGTGGATCTTCGAACATCTACATTTATGTTAGGTACAAAACTGTACTATGTTCTTCATCTCACATTGCTGCAGTCATAACCTGTGGGTAGAATCCCAAAGCAAAGGTAAAGGGAGGATGGTAAAATCAGATAGCATTAGGAGCTGCTAACATGCCCTGTAAAACTGCAGTGGCAAACCCAGCCCTAGATTTGGAATAAAGAGGGAGATGGTAATGTTTAGAAAAAGTGTGCACTGAACTCCAAGTAGCTGCCTCCAAAATATCCTTAGTAGCTACTCCCCTTAAAAAAGCAGTAGAAGTGGCAGTCGCTCTAGTGGAATGAGGTCTGATTCCAGCCGGAACCTCTTTACCATGATGAGAATAACAAAAAGCAATACAATGGCCAATCCACTTAGAAATAGTTTGTTTTGAAACTGGTTTTCCCTGTGAACCCAAGGCAAAAGAAATGAATAATTGTTGAGACTGCCTGAACCCTTTAGTTCTGCTCAAATAATAACGTAACTGCCTGTGAATATCCAAAGAGTGCAACATTTTTTCCCCTTTATTTTGGGGATCAGCATAAAATGTAGGCAAATGAATAGATTGGTTTAAAGCCACATTTGAAACAACTTTAGGCATAAAAGTAGGGTTAGTACGCAGGGATACCCTATCCTTATGAAATATCAGGAAGGGTTCAACTGCCATTAGAGCCTGTAATTCAGATACCCTTCTAGCAGACGTAATGGCCAACAAAAAAGCAGTCTTCCAAGACAAAAACTTCAACTCAGATGTAGCTGCAGGTTCAAAAGGAGGTAAAGTGAGTTTTTCCAACACAAAATTGAGATCCCAGGAAGGAGTAGGAGCTCTACGTGGAGGTCTTATGTTCTTTGCCCCTCTAAGAAATTGCTTAAACAAAGGATGAGAGAATAATGGTGGGTCACACTCATAGTGAGCAGAAATGGCTGCAGCATTAACTTTTACAGAGGAGAAAGACAAACCCTTGTCTAATAATTCTGTAAGATACTGAAGTGAAACACTCAAATTAGGCACTGAAACATCAAAGCTCTTTGCTTTGCTCCAAAGAAAAAAAACTCCTCCATTTATCAGCATAAACTTTCCTTGTACTAGGCCGTCTGGCCTCCAAAATGACATTCAAAACTTGTTGAGGAAGCTGCGACCCCCCCAGGGTCTAGAACAGAATACGCCAGGCTGTCAGGTGCAGGGACTGTATCCTGACATTGAGGAAATGATTGCCTGCCTGGGACAAAAGGTGTGGAATTGATGGCAAAGGCCAAGGAGGCTCCCGTACTAAACTCCTCAGCAGAGGGTACCAGTGCTGACGTGGCCAATCTGGAGCTATTAGAATCATGCAGGGCTTGTCCTGTCTGACCTTCAAGAGCACCTTGGGAAGGAGAGGCAGAGGAGGAAAGGCATAGACGTGAAGGTTGTTCCAACTGAATGATAGAGCATCCACTTTCCAAGCTTTTGGGTGAAACATCTTTGTGCAAAACTTTGGCAGTTGGAAATTTAGTGGAGAAGCGAGACAGATCTATGTCTGGAGTCCCCCAAGCCACTGTCAACTGTTGAAATACATGAGGATCCAATTTCCACTCGTGGGGATCCACCATCTGTCTGCTCAAAACATCTGCTAAGGAGTTCTGTGCTCCTGGCAGAAACCTTGCCTGAAGAGTGAGGTGCAAACTGAGAGCAGTCTCCCAGCTTTTGGGTGAAACATCTTTGTGCAAAACTTTGGCAGTTGGAAATTTAGTGGAGAAGCGAACAGATCTATGTCTGGAATCCCCCAAGCCACTGTCAACTGTTGAAATACATGAGGATCCAATTTCCACTCATGGAGATCCACCATCTGTCTGCTCAAAACATCTGCTAAGGAGTTCTGTGCTCCTGGCAGAAACCTTGCCTGAAGAGTGAGGTGCAAACTGAGAGCAGTCTCCCACAAAATCATAGCTTGCCTGCAAAGAGGGTACGAATAGGTTCCCCCTTGCTTGTTGATGTACCACATGACTGTTGTGTTGTCTGTTTGAATCAACACTTGTCCTGGGTGAAGTAGATCCTTGAAGGCCATCAATGCAAATTGGACTGCTAACATCTCCTTCATGTTGATATGCAAATGTTGAAGTCTGGCAGGCCACGTGTCTTGAACCCATTTTCCATTGAAGTGTGCTCTCCAAGCCATGTCTGAGGCATCTGTCGTTAAGATCTGACTCGCCTTTGGTCGGGTCACAGAGAGTCCCTTGTTTAGGTGACATTCCTGAGCCCACCACAAAAATTCCCTTTGAATGCAAGGTATTATCTGAATGACAGTGTCCAAATCGTGGCAGTGTTGAGTCCATACGCTTTTGAGATACCATTGTAGCTTCCTCATATGCAGTTTGGCATTGGGAAGCACCAGAATACAAGATGCCATGAACACCAAGGCTTGAAGGACTGTCCTTGCAGTCAGCCTGGACCGTAGAGACAATTGTTGGAAGTAAAGGGTAAGATTTCTTTGTTTGTCCGGGGTCAAAAACCCCATCTGAGAGGCTGTATTCAGTCTCACACCCAGAAAGCACATGTCCTGAGAGGGTACTAGACTGGACTTTGTTTCGTTCACAGAATACCCTAGGCACCTTAACACTGCCATAACATACTGTAGATGGTGAAGCAACTTGACTTTGTCTTGAGCAAGAATCAGGCAATCGTCCAAATAAGGATAAATTTGTATTCCCCTTAATCTTAAGAAGGCTATCACCGGAGCCAGGACCTTTGTGAACACCCTAGGCGCAGTAGATAAGCCAAAGGGCAATGCAGAGAACTGATAATGTAAAGTCCCAGCCCGAAAACGCAGGAACCTCCTGCAGCTGGGCCTGATAGGAATGTGAAGATAAGCCTCTTTGAGATCCAGAGTTACCATCCAGTGATCTTTGCCTAGCAGAGGCAGAAGTTGTTGCAAAGTTAACATCTTGAATTTTGGAATGTCCAGGTATGTGTTGAGAATAGACAAATCCAGAATTGGCCTCCAAGTGTTTCCTTTCTTTGGTACAAGAAACAGGCGAGAATAAAATCCTAGGCCCACTTCTGACGGAGGGACCTCCTGGATAGCCCCATTTTAGAAGTAAAGAAATCTGCTTGTGAGCCTCCACCTTTTGCTGAGGAGGAATGTCTGGCATGCCTTTGAAAGGAGGCAAGGTGTGAAAATAAAACTTGTAGCCTCGATCTATAATGTCCAACACTCATTTGTCCTGGGTGACTAAAAGCCAATTTTGCCTGAAAAGTGCCAACTTTCCTCCCAGAGGAGCTGCCAGACAGGAGGGATCTGGCAGCTGAAGATACAGGTCATTGGGTCTGTTTACGAAAAGGCTGACCCCTGCCCTCACCTGAAGATAGTGCAGGGGAACTCCACGTCCTCGGTCTGAAAGAACCCTGAGCATGAGCTCTGCCCCTATCACGTCTAGATCTGCCCCTAGACTGTAAATCAGAAGAAGGATAAGCCCATCCCTTAGCCGGCCAATTTCTGCTAAATTTAGGGGGCTGCACCTGTAAAAATTCCTTAACTGTCTGCATAGACTTAGCCTTGTCTTCCATTTTCTTCAAAACTGACTCCACAGGAAAACCAAACAGAACTTCAGATTGAAGGGGAGCATCCAAAATTCGAGCTTTAACATGCTCTGACAAATTCTGATCCTTAAGCCAGGCGTGCCTACGAATAACTGATCCAGTGGCAGCCACCCTGGAGGAAGCCTGAAGAGCATCAAAACCACACTGCAAAGAATGCTTACCCACCTGATCAGAGGCATGAACTAAATCTTGCAATTCTTTACACTCAATACCCTCTGCCAAAGCATCTACCTTAGATATTAACTGACTTAAGAGAAAATTTAGGTACTTCAGCATATGAAACTGGCAATTCAAAGCCCTCATCGCTAGAGTGGAAGAAGTATACACTTTTTTACCCCACCTATCCAAAGCTCTAGAATCTTTATCCAGAGGAACTGGATTCTTCACAATAGAAGCCCTGACACCCTTAGGTCCCTGGCTAATAGTCTCCGGGTCAGCTCTTGGGCTCTTATACAAATATTTATGAGCCTCTGGCACTCTGTAATACCTGTCTGGTTTAACAGGGGCAGGAGGTAAAGAATCAGGATTAAGGGAAGCTTCAGAGAAAACATCCTGTACATCATCCAAAACAGGGGGAATAGCCAAGGGCCTATGCTGTGGTAAAAATAAAAATTCCCTAAGCCTCTTTCGAGAATCTGAGAAATCCTGACCTTCCCACTTAAAATGCTCCCTCATGGAATGCAGGGTTTCTGAAAAAGAAAAATCCTCTGGAGGGAAAGCAGAAGGACATGAATCCTCTGCATCTGAATCAGAATAAGGAGGAAAATCCTGAATGTCCTCAGCCGAAGACTCAATCTGAGGAATGCTCCAATCCTTCCACCTCTGGCTCCACCCTAGGCCTCTTGTCCGGGGGGGGGGGGCATAGGACCCCTGATTAAAGTAATCAAATCCTCTGCCATCTTTAGCATATGCTTTTTAGGTACAGAACTAGGGCTGACACCAGTGGAAGACAAACCAGGCCTGACCTTGGAAGGTGCTTTAGAGACAGAAGTAGAAGGCCTAACCACCTTATGCAAAGAAGGGACTACAGAGACCTGAGAGTCCCCCTCAGCCTGACCAGACTCCTGAGAGGCCACATCCTGCAAGATTAAAGGCTCCCCCTGAGATTCAGCTGAAACTTCGGCTGGATCCACAGATACCACCGTAGTTTCCAAAGAACCGGCGTCCGTAACGGACGACTCATCCTGCTTGGACTTTAACGTTTTCTCTTTACGCTTCTTAGCGGTAGCGGGCGGAGGATCCGACGGCATATTGTAATTACACCGCTTACCGAAGACAAGTCTAGCACAATCTAACCTGCGTTTAATGGTGAGCTTGTTAAATCTAGCACAAAAGCGACACCCGACTACGTCGTGCTCAGGCCCCAAGCAAGGAATACAAAGAGAGTGATAATCCCTATGAGGTATCTGCTTCCCACAAGAAATACAATTATTTACTTTTTCTGACATCCGGATTTAACTGAGGCAAGTAAAGACAAAAATATTCCCCAACGGGGTACTTAGCCCAACTTGGTCTTCGGTCTGAAACTCAGAATACGAAAATTTCAGGACGCCGAACGGCACTTGCAAACGCTGCTTCTGCTTCGGACCATGTGGCAAGAAAGACTGAGGATATGGCGTCGGTCATGCGCTTTAGTACCACGGCGTACTGACGTCAGATCTAAGCGACCATGACCGACGCCAGCCTAACACTTTGGTATTCGGGCCGACCGAGGACAGCAGACTACCCACAGGTTATGACTGCAGCAATGTGAGATGAAGAACATCACCCCTAAGAGTTGACAAGTAGTCAGGGTTCTGGAAACATATGTAGACAGTAAACTGAAGACTTCAAAACTCATCTCCTAAAAGGTAATGTACTCGAGCAGGTGGTGTGTTGAGCTATACACGATCTAAAATGCAAAATGGAAATGGCATGGAGTTTTAGCTTGTTTAAAACAGCTGAGGGATAAGAATTCAGCAACAAAATTACTACACGTTACTTGAGCAGTTGCAAGCGGCATCACTAGGTATATATGCATATATATATATATATATATATATATATATATCTATCTATATATATATATATATATATATATACACACACACACACATATATATATATATATATATATATATATATATATATATATATATATATATATTTTTTTTTTTTTTATTTATTTATTTGCATTTGCTGTCTAGACGTTTACAGCTGGAAAGACCCCATTTTCAGTTTAGAACCTGGGCAAAATGTTTCAGAAATACTACATGCACAAGTGGCAGAAAAAAAAAATGAAATGCCAGTCCACTAACAGAAATCTCTGACACTGGAACAGACACTATATAATACCTTCTATAGGATCATAGGAAATACCAAGTCTTACAAACATTGACGCCGTAGCAGTGCCCACCCTTAGACTGTGCCTCCCCTCTCATGGCCATACAGGCCAGTCAAAACCTGGGATGAATTTGTTAATACCCATGCAATCATCCAGGTCTATGTGGTGAAGCCAACTGCCAAAGAATTATCATTCAAAGGTGTCAGATGTCTTGGTCAGGTCAGCATCCTGTGCTTCCCTTTTGAAGTTAACCAGATTGATTAGACAGCATCTAACTTTGACAAAGCTAAACTACTGCAGGTAAAGCCTGATAAAATTCTTAACACCCTAATTTACCAGGTCAAACTATGTTCCATAATTTTGCAAATGAGACTTGTCAGGTTGATTGGCCTGTAGTTACCAGGGTCAGTGATGTGACCACATTTATGGAGTGATATCACTACTGCTGTGCATCAAACCTCCAGGACAAGCCCTGTGGCTCGGCTCAGCTCAGATTACATAGTTTGAGGAATGGATCTGAAAGGGTGTGTTTAGTACTGTTTAAACAGCCTGGTGTATTATTAGGTCCCATGGAGGAAGTATTTTTGGTTTTGGAAAAGCACCTTTAGTGCACATTCCTTAGTGATGGGGGTTTGACAGATCCAAGGATAACTGTTTTTTGGATTGCTCTCTCTGGGGTGAAATTTGCACTGGTCTCTCGGGTAATTTTCATACTAAATTTATTAGTTAGAATGTTGACTACGGCTACTGGGTCAGAGTAGAAGAACAACCAAAACTGAGAAAAACACACTTTATAGTAGCAAAGCTTTCGGATAAAATCCTTCCTCAATACTAATACAAACAAATCTAAAAACCAAATGGTTTAAATACAGGTCACTGAAGTCACATGACTAGCAGTCCAAAAATCATGTGACCACAAGTATATAAAGCGCTCAAAAGTCTACAGGCGAGCAAAGATTTAGTGATTAAACAAGCCGATAAAGGTGGGGCTGTAGTCCTTATGGATCGGCCTAAGTATATATCTTTAGTTTCTGTTCTACTGAATGATGTTGAGGCTTTTAAACGTATTACATCAATAGATGTCAAAAGATGTATTAGTTATGTCAATATGGTGATCTATGATTTGCAAATTAGTGGTGATATTACTCTGGATTTATTTCATTTTTTTACTGTTTCTTGTCCAATTATCCTTTGTCTCTATGGGCTGCCTAAGATACACAAGTCGGTGACCAACCCCCCCCATGAGACCAATTGTATCAGGAGGGGGGTGGATCATCGAACCTATATCTATATATTTGCAAACACAATTGCAACTATATTTACCTAAATGCACTTCTGTGCTAAGAGATGCATCTGATTTCCTTTGCAAATTGCGTGTTTGGTTTAATAGTATTGGTGGTTCCTGTCGACAAAGTGAGTATTTGTTTGTAACGCTTGATATAGCATCCCTTTTTACTGTAATACCGCATGATTTTGGTATTGAGTCTATCAGACAATTTTTGATCTCCCAATCTTCTCTTGTGAATAGATCTGGTGAGAATATTTGTTCTCTTCTAGATGTAGTTTTGAGGAACAATATTTTTCTGTTTGATGAATGCTTATATTTGCAACTCACTGGTGTAGCCATGGGTACTTCTGTGGCTAACACTTATGCCAACTTGGTGTTATACCAATGGGAGAAAGCTTATATTTATAATTTGGATAATTCTTTTGTAAGTAATATATGTTTTTATCAACGTTTCGTTGATGATTGTTTTATGGTTTGGAAAGGTTCCCTTTCACAGTTGAATGAATTTGTTCATTATTTAAATGCAACCACCAGTTTCTTGAAATTTAAGATGGATGCCTCTGATAGTGAGATTAATTTCTTGGATGTTAAAGATACAACTACGTGAGGGTTCTATCCATACCAGCATTCACAAAAAGGAGATAAACTGTGGTAGATACATTAATTATTCCAGCATGCATGCCCCACATGTCTTTAAGGGGATTGTTACTTCACAGTTTAATAGAGTTAGTAGATTAAATACTGATGATGCTACATTTAAATTTACAGTTGGATGAGATGTCCAAAGAGTTTCTGGATAGTGGTTATGATCCTAAACTAGTCCTAGATTTAAAAAATAAAGTTTTAGTTAATAGGAGTTCCCACCCACCTACGAATTGGTTTTGCCTTTTCAATCTCCAGAAACTTACTAGGATCTAAAACCTTCCATTGCAAAAAAATAATACACCTGCAAACGAATTAAACTAAGCTAAAAAGGTCAAACTAAAATTAAGTAAAGAAACAAGCAGCAAACAGAAGCCAATGTCAGATTTAAAAGCATCTGCAGCTTAGAAAATAGTGAAAAAGTGAGAAGGTAGACAAGCCAATTCTGTCAAGCAGAAACAGAATTAACCGCCAAGCCAAAGAGAGATCTCTATGCAAGATCAAACACCTTCAAAGACTTTCTCTCACTGTTTCATGCTCTTTACTTATCATATCTATCCACAACATAAAGTCTCAGTGACTCAAAGAGCATAACTACCTCAAATGCATAGAATAAATGACTGCGAGTTCTTTTGTATAAGGCGCCTGGATTTGGGTTCCAGTGCTGAACAGTGGGAGCTCTGCAGTAATGGGGCACCATCCTTCACTTCAGACTCACAAATCTACATTTGTCACATGACACAGTATACAGAGTCCCTACCTTCATTCTGAGCTACCACCAACTCAGGAAGATGTCAATGATCATATGATAGTTACTGAAAGAGTCCAAGCACTTTAGTTTAAAATTACATAGCAGCTAAAGCAATACAATTACTATTACTTGCTTTAATATTCATAAAAATATTCTCTCATGCAAATATTTTTAAACACGAATTATCACGTGACAAAGCAAACTTACATGTATATAATGTAAATCAAACCACGTCGAGTTCATATTTACACATTATATAATATATAAGGAATATAATGGATGTATAATCAAAGCAGTATTACATAAATTATTCAAGTCACTGCCTTGTAAACTTTATTACTCCTCCAAAACATTTTTCTGCATATACTGTTCTCACCATTTCCATTTTTTCTACGTAATTTACTCCTACCATTTTCTGAAGATCCTACTTCCTGTTCTGTTACCTCTGTTACAGTATTCTCTCATGTAAACATTTAGCTCAGTAACACACAGAATGCATACATAATTTCGTTAGCAAACAAAAGAACAGGTAAACTTTCCTTGTGCCCTCATCAAGTTACATCTGTTTACTATGAATACCTCTCTTGGCCACTTGAATCTTCCTTCAAAATAGTCTACAGGTTTTGCGGACCTAATTTAGTCAACAAAATTTCAATAAAAAGACTATTGTTTATACCTCAGCCCCTATTAGTCAACATCCTCAATCCATGTTTTTCAATTTTTGTACATGGGATCAGGGTGTAGCATCAACTGTCATCTCTTGATTCAATGCCACTCTCCTACCTTCTTTGACAGTCATGCCTGACTGTTGCAGGTCTTCTGTAACACAATCCATTCATCTCTTTGCTGGACGCCCTGTTTTCTTTTCTCGTCTGTTGCAAATCTCCACCAGATTGTCTGTTTTCCTGATCATATGCCTGAACCATTGTAATCTGTTCTCTTTCACCTTATTTGTAATCTGTTCTCTTTCACCTTATCTGCAACTGAAGCTACTTGGACTTCTGCTCTGAGGTCCTCAGTTCATCTGTCCAATGGTGTGCATTTTACCACCAGTCTCAGGCACCTCTCCATCACATGTATCTTCTAAACTGCTCTGCCTTCACTGCCTATGTTTTTGTGCCATACAGTAGCACTGGGTGCACCACTGTTTTGTACATCTTACATTTCAGCTATTTTGGCATTCGTCTGTCATGCACTACCTCAGACACTCTTTGCCAGTTGTCTTTAGCCTCTCTGACAGTAGCCTTGACTTACTCATTCAGACGACTTCTCCTCAACCTTCTCTCTCAGAAACCTGAAGCTGCAAATGTGTTCTACTACTTCCCTTCTATCAATTTTCAGCTTCTTCTGATTTCCCCCATTTGCTGCCATTACAACCGTCTTATCTGTATTCAGTTTCATCCCATATGCCTTCAGTTTTCCATTCCATTCTTGTTCATTGCCTGCATGTAATGCCTCACCATATGCATACTGCAGCTTTGTTGATATGTCCAGTGCTACTCCCTCTATTACTACTACTAGATTAGAAGACAATGTGGTTACTGCCATACAGTATGGAGTCTTCTCCAAATTACCCTCTGCATTCTACTTGTTCACCATCTCTGTTAGGACCACCAGAAAATTCTTAAAGAAACTCGACACTACTGTACTCCTTGTAGAGCCTCACTGCACCAACACCCCTTCTTAAAGGCATCAGTCTCCTACAAGCTGTTCACATGCATGTATTTGGATTGTCCCTTACCTTAAAGATCATTTCTTCATCTGGACACTGGCTTGCATCCCACTACTCAAACATTGCAGTGCCTGAAACACTCACTGCTGCTGTCCCATCACTCAATTAATTCATAAAGGTAGTAGACACTTGACCTTTTCATGCAGCAGCAATTTATCAGGCTGTAGCATCCCCAATCTATGTCTGACTAGCAGACCTGGGCCTGCATGACTGGCTAGTGGGAAAGGTCAACAGGCAAAAATACAGTTCTCATTTGGAAGGAGCACAAGGTCTTTCAAATATGCCCTCAAGGAGGATATGGGCTAGCCCTAAATGATCAAAGCAGCCTACAGGAAACAGTGAAGCACAAGCTCATAGGTGACATGTTCAGCACCCCATATGTACACTTAGCCAGGCAATGTGCACTATGTCATCTCCTTTCTACACGGCAGGGGACATAGCAATGTAGAGCTACCAGATGGTGCAGCGGATGACAGTGCAGCAGAAAAAAATATATATTTTCTCAATTATCTGCCTCACTAATAGCGAGGTATTCTTCTAGTCAACAGTTGCCCCAGTTTTGACCTTTTACCAATCAGTTAAGACAGACCTAAAAGCCAAAAGGGGGAAGTGGGGGATGGGGGGGGCTTCTGGGATGTTGCCTATGTCTGGGGGTACAAATGGAAGCAAAAAAAAAAGTTATTCAGGCCCAGAAACAATATGATTTTCATGCTGTTCACAGCAGCATGAACTGCAATTATATAAAGTGCATTTATCTCCTAACAAATTAAAACAACCTTTCTGAACTTAAAAAAAAATTCAATAGTGCTACCTGTTCTGTCCCTTGACCAGCCTGCATACCTCTCAACCTCTTACAGCACGAAATCTGGACAAAGCCACAAAATTGGGGAGGTCAAAGGCCCAAAAATAGGGACATTTTTTAAAATATTGCTCTTATAAGCTTAGAAAGTAAATAGAATAACTAGTTTTGCATTAGCATGACTTTCTGAAGGATATGAAGTCTGAAACTCAAATGTTTATTATTTTCTAACTTCAGTCCTCAATGATTTGCCAAGTGATTTGCCAGAAAACCATAATGTGATGAGAAACAGACAAAAAATATGAGGCAATAAATCAGGACATTCTGCAAAAATCTGGACAGTTGAGTGGTATGCCGGCTTGGAGTGTCTAAAATCACAACCTCTGACCGCACAACTTCCAGGATGACAGAATTATGAAATGGATTGTAGCTGACATGCTCATCTTCCCTAATCTTATTATCGTGGCCTTCCCACAAGGGATAGCACAGGGGTAGATCTGCACTCACTGCTTATTAACAGCCTTACTTTAGGCATAAACAGACTCATCTGTACTCCTCATAAATTACCTTATTTTTACATCTGTTCCTTCTAGCCTTTAATCAAAAATGCTTTTAAGAAGAATATTTGAACACCTGCACCCGATTCCCCAATGAAGTCCCTGACAGTAGCTCTCTGAAAACAAAATAATCGCATCTCACAGGCCTGACAGTAACAGAACTGAGCAGTTTCATGCATGTATGCTTTAGAAAAAAAAATCCGTAGGAGATCAGTGAACCAAACTGCAGCAAAGACTGGTCTTCAGTCTGATATGGACAAACTTACAGCTGGAGTACATTTGTACATTTAACATACAAGCGGCCACAGTACACCAAAATAAGCAACAAGGATAGGCGAGTAAAGGTTATGTTTGCTTCAAATTGAAAAAAAAAAAAAGTCTTCATTTTTGATTTTAATACTATTTATTGCTGCCATCATGATACCTTAAATCTCAGAAATAATGCTAACTGCAGCTGTCCAATTGCCCAGACATTAACATCCTTCTATAAAAACTTTATCTGCTCTGAAGATGTAACAGCATGCTATCTACTCACTGTAATGCCATGGCCAGTGACTATCAATACAAATCTAAGCCTGATTCACTGAAAGTCTGACTCAAAAGAGAAACAAAACGTGTAAAATATAGCAAAAAAGTTAGCAATCTCATGCCATTACTGCCACGAGTGGCATGCATTCAGTATATGCATTTCATATGATCCTAATGACTTTTCCATATTTAGTTCTGGTAACGGTACTGTTTGCAATTTCTAGCACCAATTCTCATCCAGCAATAGGAGCAACTGTATTCCTACAGGACATGAACGTGAGATTAACATGCCACTCCGAGTGGTTACTATACACAACAGTCCAAGGATTGAACTCTTCCTGCCTCTATTCAGTGCATGCTAATGGTGAATTCTAGAATCCTATCAATATTCGAGAAAAGAGATTGCCTCACTAAAATAATATGGCATTGTACATGGAAGACTTGCAAATGTAAAAAACTGAATCACTAGAGAAGCCTAAACAGACTTCTTGGCGAGAAGAAAGCTCCATAGTGAGAGGCGAGACTGCATGCAGTAGCGAGTTCCACATACAGGTGGAGCTGTTCGGCAGGTTCAAGAGTTGTGAGGGAGTCCGGGGCTAAACGCATGCCAGGTTTGTTATAGTGAGAGCCATCCCCCAAACTGTGGTGGGGCTAATTTGCAAAATCCACATAATTAGAAACGGATTTAATTCCCTAGTGGCTCCAGCAATCGCATCCCTCATCCTGGACAGGGAGAAATCATCTGTCATGTCTGCATTAAATCAGTCCACTTACAGTTGGAACATATCAGCTGCACCTGGCATAAAGGTTAAGGTCTTCACCTCACAGACACAAGGTACACAGTTCGATTCTGACATGACTAGGCTTAAAATGGCCCTTCAGGTCAATTAGCCTGGTATTCAACTATGAATACACATACAAGTCTGGATGATCTCATGGACATGCAAATCCACCTGTGTATCAGATCTCGCTTTGGAGGCAGGCTCCCTGCTGCAATGTCAAGCCTGACTTATAGGCGGAGCTGCTGTAACAAAGGACCTCAGTAAAATTTGGTGGGAAGTCCTCTGGTAATTCCAGGCTACACTCATAATTGGCGATTAGGTTCATTAACATTAAGTGTTACAGGATATCATTACATCTTCCTTGCATAGTGTTTTCCTGCTAATTCAATACCTCAGCATTGTCAGCTACTAAACTGGATGACCCCACTATCCAAGGATGATGTCATCCTGAGGGGCAAGGAGAATTTTATGTCTAAGAGTAGTAATAAGATAGTGAAATCTGGTCACTCTTGCAATTTTTTTATTTACTTATTTATTTTTTGGAATTACGCCCTAGCCTAGACAAAAAGGCCACTAAACACAGGAAAGTTAAAGAAAAATCCAAAGGATGCATCACTTATCTTCAAACATATAACATTTTTGTTGACAGGAAACTGTATATATTTTTAAAAGTAAGGTGTAAGCTGTTGCTGTTTTATTGGGAGGGTGGCCTAATGGTTAAGGTGTTTCCCTTACAAACACAAGGTGCAGGGTTTGAGTCTCACAAGGGATAATTGGCCAGGCTTAAAATGGCTCACAAGGGCAGTTAGCCTAGTACTAATCTATGAACCTATAAAAAATAATCTTTGGGGTGGCTGGAAAAGGTATAAGAATTGAGGAGGTCAAAATCATGAGAAGGAAATCTATGTAGGTGGCAGTATGGATAAACATGACAGACTGAGACAGCAACTAACATTCTAATACATAGATGTAAACATAAGATTCCACTGAGGAGGTATAAAAAAAAGTTTTGAATTTACCTCTTAAAATTCAGATCTTTATAACACTGCTTCTTTTCATCAATGTAAAGTTCTAGAAGGAAACAAAAACATTATCAACTTAAAGCAATAAATATCCTGGGAATAGTGAGTTTATAAAAATATGTTCAAGTTTGTCATTTCTGCCTGTATGCACCTCCTGGAAGCCCACATTAAATAAGAAGCTGATTAACTGTATGAAAGTACTTTAATTTCTGTAATTTTTTGTTTGTGTAATGTTTTGTACTTCACCCGGGCTTAGCCTGAACTTGGTCAATACTGATACCCGGTGCACTACACTTGTAAACAAATATAAATAAGTAGAAGTCATAACGATAATCATTTTAGATGCCTTGCTGTGTATTAAAATATATTATGATTGTTAGAGTGCGTATTCCTTAGGGTTCCCCTGCAAAAGACAGTGAAAATAAATCAATGGAGCAAGCTTGGTAATTAAGAATAAGATGAAATAACTATGGTATAATCATATGTATTAAAGTTAAACACGTTCTTCCATATCAGATTAAGATGCATAAACTGTGAGTGGGAGGGATCAAGTGTGGAAATGGCTTTAGCCCATGCAGACATTGTAACCTGAATCCTAAGAAGTGGAGCTAAACATGGTAACAGGGGAAAAAATAAATTATACCCATTAGATGCACACAGCCAGAAGTACATGGTAGATCAACAATATTAGATTTCAGAAATGAATCAATCAACAAACTGATGAGCGTAAACGATGACAAAGCTGTGGCAGAATGCAGAAACATAACATATGAGCTGGAACAGCTAATTGGTGTTAAACTTAAAGTGGATGAACTTGATAATCACTTGGTGACAATAAAGTTGTATGCTAATGGAATATCAGAGGGAATCAGCAATGATCTGCATAATTTCTTCCAGACAGTGTATAACAGAACAAACAAGGAGATCAACAGGATACATGATGCTAGTCTTAATTGTTTTGTGATATCAGGACACAGACTGAAGATAGGTGAAAAAAAGCAACTACAGTGAATTGCCATTAAATCAGAAAATTCTACCAGATTATTCTTCAGTTGTTTAAAGAAACTATGAACGTTACACTTCTCTTTATCTTGGAGTAATAAAACCTAGACTTGGCTAGTAATTCCAGTCTGCCATACTCTGCTATGTTGGGTCTAAAGGACCAGAAGAAGCTAGAAGATTGAGCTGACAGATGGTTCACAGGTAGACAGCCAAGTACTAGACTAGCTGCTCTTGTGAGCCATTTCAAAGGTAAGAAAACTCTGTACCTTGTGACTGTGAGGTAAGCACCTTAACCATTACCTCGCAAACCCTTAGTAATGGCTCAGAAGCCACAATCTTCCTTTGCAAGAACTGAACTCATTCCATCAGTAACACTGACAGAAATATGACTAAACAAGAAGCACTGTCCCTGGGTGGGCTTGAACCACCAACCTTATTGGTTAACAGATAAACACTAACCAAATGCATCACAGACATTTGGGATATGGCAGATGGCCTCAGCATCAGCAAACAGATAGTGAACAAACCTAAAATTAACCTACGTGACTTCCACATGGAAGAGGTTAGGTGGCATAGAAGAAGGGACGGACAAAAATACATGCTTCACCCTTGCTCTGCAACTTAAGGATAGTATGTTGCCAAATGCAGCAACGGCCCTTTCTCTGAAGGTTCTACTTCAACAGTACGCCCACTGGTTGCAAACAGGACATGAAGTACCAAAGTTGGACAAGATGATGATGATCTGGTGGCCAGCTTAGACCCCACTACGGCTCCAAGGCTGGACAGAAGAAAAAAAGAAGTTATGTACCTACCATAACGTTCCATGTTAGTTGTCTCATCTCGCCTTCTTTCTTGCAGGTTGAGATCGGAACCGATCCTCAGCTCCGACTCGGCCATCTTCAATAGCTCGACAGCTGTTTACTGGCTCGAGGCTACCCCTTATCCCATAATGCCTAGCGATAGCTACCCAGATCTCGTTTGAAATAGCTAACTCCAGACATGACAAGAGAATAAACCAGTCAAAAGAACTGGTTGACTTATACCTCCCATATTGTCTAAGTCAATAGTGGAAAACAAAAGAACACTCAGCCAGTGAAACAGGAACTCCTCTCAGTCCACTAGGACATGGGGACAGAGAATGGGATGGAAGAAAGAAGGCGAGATGAAGACAACTAACATGGAACGTTATGGTAGGTACATAACTTCTTTATGTTAAGTTGTCTAACTCACCTTCATTCTTGCTGGTTGGGACAGCGTCCCTAACCCCTAACATCCTGGGTGGCTCAGTGGAACAGACTCTTCAGAGCAGTGGAACCAAAGTCAGCTCTGCTCCAGGAGACCATATCCAGCTTGTAATGAGAAATAAGGGTATGACGTTTTGCCCACGTGGCAGCTGCACAGATGGAATCCATGGACAACCTAGACTGAAAGGCTACAGAGGTGGCCAAGGCCCTAGTAGAATGACCTTTCGGTTTAATTGGTAACTCTTTGTTCCTTAACTGATAAATAAAAGTAATAGTGTGGGACAACCATCTAGATAAGGTCACCTTAGAAACTGGGAGACCTTGTTTGCATAAGGTATAAGAAAGAAATAATTGGTCAGACTATTTCTTTAGTTCTGTGCAGGTAAAACACAATTGTCTATGAACGTCCAATTGGTGGAGTTTGCCTTGTTGCTATGATTTGGGAAAAACATAGGGAGATCTATAGATTGGTTTAAATTATTTTCTGAGCAGACTTTAGGAAGAAACAAAGGATTAGTCCTCAGAGCAACTCTGTCCTTATGAAACACCAGGTAGGGAGGACGAACACATAGTGCCTGAAGTTCGGAGACACACCTAGCTGAAGTGATAGCTACCAGAAAGAGTGTCTTCCAAGACAGAAACTTGATGGAGCAGGATGCTGCTGGTTCAAAAGGGGGCAGAATTAAGGAAGTTAGTACTAAATTAAGGTCCCAAGGAGGAGGGGGACCTCTCACATGAGGCCTAAGAAGAGATGTCCCTCTCAAAAAAGCTTTACAGAGCTTATGAGACATAATGTTAGAATTTGACAAACCAACATGAAAATTAGAAATGGCCGCTAATTGTACCCCAATCGTAGTGGAAGCGGACCCAGAGTGAAACAGTTGTGCTAGGAATTTGTGGACTGCGGCAGAGAATGGATCCACATTCCTAGCCTCTGCCCAACAAGAAAAACGTTTCCATTTGCTAGCATAAGTTTTTCTTGTTGTAGACTTGAGAGGAGACTATAATCTCATGGACTGCTGGGAAATGCTAGGAAGCCTGGCTAAGGTTAGAAGTGGAGCAACCAAGCTGTGAGCTGGAGAGTTTGCAGGGATTGATGCAACCCGCCTGACTGATGAACCAGGAGGTCTGGAATTGGGTCCAGAGTCCAGGGCTGATCGAGAAGTAATGGTGCAGGAACGGGAACCATATCTGTCGAGGCCAGTAGGGAACAATGAGGATCATTTTGCAACCCAACAATATTGCTTTCTGCATGAGTTTCGGTATCAGGGGAAATGGAGGAAAGGCATAAAGAAGTCCCTGAGGCCAATAGTGGACTAGAACGTCTCTGGGTATGTGACCTGGAAGCGGAAGAAGGGAGAAGTAGTTGCTGCATTTGCTGTTGAAGGGGGTGGCAAAAAGATCACAGCAAGGCTGTCCCCATTTGCGGAAAATAAGATTCGCAACTTCCTGATTCAGAGACCACTCGTGAGGCATGAGGATAGCTCTGCTGAGCCTGTCCGCTATGACGTTGGATCTCCCAGATGTGCATCGCAATCAGAAAACGTTGGGAGGAAATCGCATACTGCCAAAGTCTGAGTGCTTCTCGACACAGGGGGTAGGATCTGGTTCCGCCATGCTTGTTGATGTACCACACCACTGACATGTTGTCTATCTGAATAGCAATGGTCCTGGAAGGAAGAGAGTCTTGAAGAGCTTGCAACGCCAAGAGCACGGCTCTCATTTCCAAGACATTTATGTGCAGATGGTACTCTTGAGGTTGCCAAGTATCTTGGACTGTCCTGCCCAGATAATGCCCCCCTATCAGGGAGGCATCTGTCATCACTGTGGCTAACGGAGGGGGTTGTATGAAAGGTCTGTCTTGAGTAACTAGTGGGGAGACCATCCACCAAGAAAGATGTCTTTTGCATGCCTCCGTGATCAGGATCATGCGAGTCATGGGTAGCTCTTGGAAAGACCACTGCATGAACAGAAGCCACTGAAGAATTCTCATATGAAAGCGCGCTAGTGGGATTAGAAGAATGGCAGCTGCCATGAAACCCAGAGTTTGAAGGACGTACCTGACTTGGATCCTTTTGCTCTGCATTAGAATTTGTACTTGTTGACGAACTACGGACACTCTTTCTAGTGGTAATCTTGCGAACATATCCCTTGTGTCCAAGTCTGCTCCTATGCAAGTGATAGGCTGACAGGGCAACAAGGCAGATTTTTCAAAATTTATTGTAATGCCTAGCTGGGTGCAGATTGTGATTGTATAATCCCACGCTTGTAGGAGTTGATGCCTGGTGGTAGCAGTGAGGAGCCAGTTGTCTAGATATGGAAACACCTGGAATCTTTGACGTCTCAGGTGAGCCGTGACCACTGTCATACATTTGGTGAACACCTTGGGGGCTGTGGTGAGACCAAAGGGCAGAGCTCTGAACTGGCAATGACTGGCCCCCACCCAGAAGCGAAGATATCTCCTGGAGCACCTGTCCATCTTGATATGACAGTATGCGTCCTGAAGATCTATCGAGCACATCCAATTGTCCTGACTCAGAAAGGGTAGAATGGACTGTAGCGTGACCATCCAAAACTTAGTTCTTTGGGCAGACCTGTTTAGTCTGCTGAGATCCAGAATCAGTCTCAAGTTCCTTGTCTTTTTTGGTACCAAAAAGAACCTTGAGTAAGTTCCGGATCCGTGCTGGTCTGCAGGGACTTCCTGGATGGCTCTTTTTTCTAGCAGTTTTGAAACTTCTATTACTGCTTGCTCCTTCAGATTGGGTGGAACATCTGGAAGGATTTTCTTTGACGGTAAGGGGGCTTGATTTAAGGGAATTTTGTAACCTCTGGATATAATGGATCGTACCCATCTGTCTTTTGTCAAATTTTGCCAGGCTTTTGGGTAAAGTGAAAGTCTTCCCCCAACTGCCTCCAGAGGTGAGCAGCCGGGCAACCCTTCAGGGATGCTGGAAGGGCTTATCAGAGAGAGATTCTCTGTTGCCCTGGTTCTGCAGATCCCCTCTGCTGCGAGGGCGGTGTCTATTATTATTGTTTCCCCCTCTGCCTCTGGAGGAAAAATCACTATGTGTGTCAGGCAAGGCTCCCTGAGATTTACGGAACCACATCTTACCACCCTTCTGACCCTTGGGGTAAGGTCTAGAGGGAGTGGAAAAACAGACTCCCATGGCAGAGAGAGTCTTGCCTTATTGCTTACACCTGGTCAACGTGTCTTTCACCTATGGCCCAAAGAGAAAGGAGCCATCAAAGGGGATATTGGTGAAGGATGCTCAAAAGGGTTCCGCAAAGTTACACAGCCGCATCCATGCATGCCTCCTAAGGGCCACATCCGTGCCTGCAGCTCTACTCGCCCCATCGGCTGCATAGGAAATGAGCCTCATGGAGGAGTTAACTACAGAATTAAGCGTCGCTAGCTGGGAAGCTACTTTGGCTTGTGCTCCCTCAGCTGTAGGATCTTGAAGGGCATCTCCAAGCTCTTTAAGGAGATCCCTTTGAAGTAGAGTAAAATGACATAGGTAGTTCAGCGACCTCATGGAGAAGGTCGCTGAAGCAAACATTCGCTTCCCATACCTGTCCATCGTCCTAGACTCCTTGTTAGGGGGATGAACAGATGAAGTCTCCGCTAACTCTTTTTTGGTGGCTGCTGCTACTACCATGGCATCAACGGGCACACCTTTAGAAAGGAATTGCTTATCCTGGGGAGCTGTAATACATTTACGTCTCCTCGGAGATGGTTCCACTGTATCCAGAGCTGACCAAGCCTTTCAAGCCACTACTGACATAAGTGGATCAAAAGGTGGAGAAACCCAGGAGGTGGAAGATCGGGAACCGAAAGCATCCAGGAATACAGACTCATCCTCGGTAGGGCCTAGGGAGGCCTCAAAAGAAGAGGAAACACCCAATGGGGTGTCCTGGAGCATCGGTTCCCTATGCTTGGGGTCTGGAGGAGGAGCAGAGGTTGGCACAGGCACTACAGGGGACGGAGCCGGTGAGGCTGATAGTGGAGCTGACTCAGGGGACAGCACACTCCACACAACCTCAAAGGCATCCCTGCCACGAGGCAGAGAAAGCTCCGGTTCCGAAGAAATAGGAATCTTTCTGCGCCGAGGGGGATGGCTCCGAGGCCGATGTTGGAGCCGAGCTCACCTGCACCGATGCTCCAAGAAGGAGAACAGGGTCGGACAAGGGTATGATGCCACTCGTCCCCTCAGAGCAGACAAGGGAGCCCCAGCGCCCAGATCCCTCGATGGAAGGTACCACCGAGGAAATCGGAGCAGATGTCGGAACCGAAGGAGATATGGTTATCGGAGCCGACGGTTCCACTACCCGAAACCCAACAAACTCCGGCTCAAAACTCATTGGAGTTGGAGAAGTAACATCAAGTGAAGTGGACGAAGCAGATACCTGTTGAGGTGGGCTGGACAATAATTTAGCTAGTGCCTGTGACTTTAGCAACCTACTGACTACTCTCTCCACATCGTGATCCGATAGCCTAGAGGATTGAGAGGAGTGAGAGGATCGGTGGCTATGCTCACTTTGAAGTAATGGAGACAGAGAAGCCGAATGCACTGACTCTAAGGAAGGGGACCTCAGCCTCTTGTGGCTCTGTGACGGCTACGAAGCATCCAATGGAGCCGACAGGAAGGTTGTCTTGTCGGTGCCGGCCGGAACAGACACTGGAGGTAAATCCTGCACAGGAGTTGGCTCCGAGAGTGGAGCCGACGGCTTAGTGGATTTTGGGGATTTCACTGCCTGTGAACTCTTTGCCGGTGAATCCTGGGGTTTTAACAGACCCCTAAGAATCAGTTTGTTCTTACGCTCCTGCAGGACTCTTGGACTAAAAGCATGGCAAATAGAACAAGAGTCCTGCAGGTGAACAGCGCCTAAACAGTAGACGCAACTAGTGTGCCCATCTGTCAAGAGACATTTTCTTACAGCAGGAGTCACACTTCTTAAATCCAGAAACCTTAGCTTCCTTAGACATGCTGTACCAAAAAAAAGGAAGACTAAGTAAATACAGACAACAACAAGAACAGTTCTAAACTAGACAAAAAAAGTACAGTTTTGTACCTACCATAAATGTAGATGTTCGAGGATTCCCTTGCTGCAGTCCTGACTATTGGGTATAGTCCGCGTCCCAGTCGGCCCGAATACCAGAGTATAAGGCTGACGTCGGTCATGGCGCCTTAGACTGACGTCAGTACGTCAGGGTACTAATGCGCATGACCGACGTCATTTCCTCAGTCTTTTCTTGCCCCAGATGTCAGAAGACCCAAAAAGACAAGTCCCAAAACAACCTGCACCAATAAACATGTACAATATATACAGTAAAATATATACAAAAATATAAGCATGTAAAGGCACCTACACAACCACCCTGAAACACAGAGGGGAAGGAGGGAGGAGTATTGGACTGCAGCAAGGGAATCCTCGAACATCTACATTTATGGTAGGTACAAAACTGTACTATGTTCTTCGCCTTCCCTTGCTGCAGTCCTGACTATTGGGTAGAATCCCAAAGCAGAGGTAAGGGAGGCTGGCAAATTATAAAGTAGCAGGAGCTGACAACATGCCTTGTAAAACAGCTGTGGCAAAACCAGCTCTAGACTTAGAGTATATAGGCAGGTGATAATGCCTAGAGAAAGTATGCACTGAACTCCAAGTAGCTGCTTCCAGAATATCCTTAGTTGCCACCCCTTAGAAATGCTGTTGAAGTGGCAGTAGCCCTAGTGGAATGAGGCCTAATCCCAGCTGGAACCTCTTTGCCATGATGGGAATAACAAAATGCAATGCAAAAGCCAATCCACCTAGAAATAGTTTGTTTTGACACAGGTTTGCCCTGTGAACTTAAAGCAAAAGAAACAAGTAACTGCTGAGACTGCCTAAAATGTTTAGTCCTGCTCAAATAATACTTAATTGCCTGTGTACATCTAAAGTGTGCAAAATCTTTTCCCCTTTATTTTGAGGATCTGCAAAAACGTAGGCAAATGAATAGTTTGGTTTAAAGCCACACTAGAAACCACCTTAGGCATAAAGGAAGGATTAGTGCGTAATGATACCCTGTCCTTATGGAAAATCAAAAGGGCTCTACTGCCATAAGGGCCTGCAACTCAGACACCCTTCTTGCAGAAGTAATAGCCAACAGAAAAGCCGTCTTCCATGACAAATATTTCAATTCAGCAGTAGCTGCCGGCTCAAAAGGTTGTAGAGTAAGTTTTTCCAACACAAAATTGAGATCCCAAGCAGGAGTAGGAGCTCTACGTGGGGTCTTATATTCTTTGCCCTCTAAGAAACTGCTTGAACAAAGGATGCGAAAACAAAGGTGGGTCACAATCATAGTGAGCTGAAATTGCTGCAGCATGAATCTTTATGGAAGAGAAAGACAAACCTTTGTCCAATAACTCAGTAAGATATTGAAGAGCCACACTCAAATTAGGCTCTGAAATCTCCAAATTCTTTGCTGTACACCAAAATAAAAATCTCTTCCATTTTTCTGCGTACACTCTCCTAGTACTAGGCCTTCTAGCTTCCATAATCACATTTAAAACTTGTTGAGGAAGCTGAGACCTTCCATGTTTCAACACAGAATATGCCAAGCTGTGAGATGGAGAGATTGAAGCTTGACATTGAGCAGATGACCGTCCTTCTGAGATAACAGATGAGGAATCAGAGGTAAAGGCCATGGAGGCTTCTTTACAAGACTCCTTAGAAGTGGGTACCAGTGTTGCGAGGCCAATCTGGAGCTATCAAAATCATCCTTGGCCTGTCCTGTCTGACCTTTAGTAATACCTTTGGAAGAAGAGGTAGAGGTGGAAAAGCATAGACATGAAGGTTTTTCCAACTGAAAGACAGAGCATCCACTTTCCAAGCTGTGTGATGAAACCCCTTTGTGCAAAACTTTGGCAGCTGGTGGTTTAGTGGAGAAGCGAACAGATCTATGTCTGGAGTTCCCCATGACACTGTCAATTTCTGAAATACATGAAGATCCAGTTTCCACTCGTGGGGATCCATGATTTGTCTGCTTAATACATCTGCTAGGGAGTTCTGTGCTCCTGGCAGAAACCTTGCCTGAAGAGTCAGCTGCAGGCTTAACGCAGTCTTCCATAAAATCATTGCTTGCCTGCATAGAGGATAAGAATGTGTTCCCCCTTGCTTGTTGATGTACCACATGACAGTTGTGTTGTCTGTCAGAATCAACACCTGCCCTGGAAGAAGTAACTCCTTGTACGCCATCAATGCAAACTGGACTGCTAACATCTCCTTCATGTTGATATGTAGATGCTGTAGTCTGGCAGGCCACTTGTCTTGTATCCACTTTCCATTTAGATGAGCTCCCCAAGCAGTGTGCGAGGCATCTGTCGTTAAAATCTGACTCGCCTCTGGCCGGGTCACAGAGAGACCCTTGTTTAGGTGACATTCCTGAGCCCACCACAAGAATTCCTTTTGAAGGCAAGGTATTATTTGAATGACAGTGTCCAAATCTTGGCAGTGCTGTGTCCATACATTTTTGAGATACCATTGCAGCTTGCTCATATGCAGTTTGGCATTGGGAAGCACCAGAATACAAGATGCCATGAACCCTAATGCTTGAAGGACTGTCCTTGCAGTCAGCACGGACTGATGAGATAGTTGATGGAAGTAAAGTGACAGACTCTTTTTGTTTGTCCGGGGTTAAAAAGGCCATCTGGGCTGCTGTATTCAGTCTCACACCCAGAAAGCACATGTCTTGAGAGGGTACTAGACTGGACTTTATTTCGTTCACAGAATACCCTAGGCATCTTAGCACTGCTATGACATATTCCAGATGCTGTAGAAGGTGTTCTTTTCCTTGAGCCAGAATCAGGCAGTCGTCCAAGTAAGGATAAATTTGAATGCCTTGAAGCCTGAAGTAAGCTATCACTGGAGCCAGAACCTTTGTGAATACTCTGGGCGCAGTAGATAAGCCAAAGGGCAATGCAGAGAACTGATAATGAAAATCTCCAGTTCGAAACCGCAGATACTTTCTGCAACAGCCTTATGGGCACATGAAGGTAAGCTTCCTTGAGATCCAAAGTTACCATCCAGTGATCCTTGCCCAGCAGAGGTAACAGTTGCTGTAACGTCAACATCTTGAACTTGGGAATGCCCAGATAAGTGTTGAGGATAGATAAATCCAAAATTGGTCTCCACGTGTTCCCCTTCTTTGGTACTAGGAACAGGCGAGAATAAAATCGAAGCCCCTTTCTGACACAGGGACTGGCTGAATAGCCTATCTGGAGTAACTGAGAAACTTGCTTGAGAGCCTCTTTTCTTTGTGGAGGAGGAACATCTGGCATGCCTTTGAAAGGGGCATTGTGTGGAAATAAAATCTGTACCCGTGATGAATGATATCCAGCACCCATCTGTCTTGAGTGATTAAATCCCAATTTTCTTTGAAAGAGACAATCTTCCTCCCAAAGGAGCTGCCAGACGAGAGTCCACTGGCAGCTGAAAAGAGCAGGTCATTGGTTCTGCTTACGAAAGGACTGACCCTGCCCTCACCAGAAGTCTGAGCAGGTGAACTGTCTGATCTAGGCCTAAGCGAACCTTGAGCCCTGCCCCTACCACGTCTAGATCTACCCTAGACTGGGAACCATAAGCAGGATATGTCCACCCCTTAGCAGGCCAATTTCTACTAAACTTCGGAGGCTGCACCTGCAAAAATCTTTAACAGTCTGCATAGACTTAGCTTTGTCCTCCATTTTCTTTAAAACTGCTTCCACAGGCGGTCCAAACAACACATCAGACTGTAAAGGAGCATCCAAAATCCTGGTCTTAACATGCTCAGCTAAATTCTGATCCTTCAACCATGCATGTCTGCGAAGAACAGAACTAGTAGCAGCCACCCTCGAGGAGGCCTGAACAGCATCAAAACCACACTGCAAAGAATGCTTACCCACTTGTTCAGACACATTAACCAAATCCAGCAATTCTTTACACTCAATGCCTTCCGCCAAAGCATCCACCTTAGATTTCAATTGTGAAAGGAGATAATTCTGATATTTCAGCATATGAAATTGACAATTCAACTCTCATGGCTAGAGTGGAAGAAGTATATACTTTCTTACCCCACCTATCCAAAGCCCTTGCCTCTTTATCAGAGGGTACAGGATTTTTAACAACAGAAGCTTTAACACCTTTAGGCCCCTGAGAAACAGTTTCTGGGTCCGCCCTGGGACTCTTAAACAAATACTTACGAGCTTCGGGCACCCTATAATACCTATCAGGCTTAACAGGAGCAGGAGGCAAGGAATCAGGGTTCAGAGAAGCCTCTGCAAAAACATCCTCCACCACTTTCAACACAGGAGGAATAGCTAAGGGCCTATGCTGAGGCAAAACAAGAATTCCCTAAGCCTTTTCTGGAGTCAGAGTAATCTTGGCCTTCCCATTTAAAGTGCTCCCTCATGGAGTGAAGAGTCTCTGAAAATGAAAAATCCTCAGGAGGAGAAGCTGAAGGAGTGGAATCATCCACATCAGAATCAGAATAAGCAGGAAACTCTTGCAAGTCTTCCACAGAAGACTCTGAAGCCTGTGAACACTGTTCAAAACTATCAAACTCCTGTTCCACCCTAGGCCTCTTATCAGGTGGGGGCATAGAACCTCTAAGCAGAGTAATCAAATCTTCAGCCATTTTAAGCATATGTTTCTTAGGCACAGAGCCCGAAATGCTAGGAGAAGCCCCTACAGAAGCTGAACTTGGCCTTCCTCTAAAAGAAGCTCTGGAAACAGAAGGAGAGGCCCTAACCACCTTGGGAAGAGAGGGAAGAACAGTTACCTGAGAAGCCCCCTCAGCCTGGCCTACTTCCTGAGAGGGCACATCCTGTAACAGTAAAGTATCTGCCTGAGACTCCATAGAGACTCCTGGCAAAACCTCTAGCTCCCCTGAGCCTTCTAAAGGACCGGCGTCCGGGACTGCGGTTCCTCAACCCTAGACTTCACTGTTTTGTCCTTGCGCTTCTTAGATGAAGCGGGCGTCGGAGCATCCGACGCATAATATAATTACAACGCTTCCCAAACACTAACCTAGCACAATCAAGCCTCCTCTTAATAGTGCGCTTATTAAATCTAGCACAAGAGCGGCAACCAACAACGTCGTGCTCAGGCCCTAAACAAGGTATACACAATGTATGATAATCCCTATGCGTATCTGCTTCCTACAAGAAATACAGTTATTCACTTTTCTGACATCCGGTAATATACTGAGGCAAGAAAAACCAAAATGTTCTAGCGGGGTACTTAGCCAACTCTGTACTCGGTCTGAAACTCCGGTTTCGGAAAATCTCAGAACGCCAACCACTTTTCATAAAATTGCTTCTGCATCGGACCATGCGGCAAAAAAGACTGAGGAAATGGCGTGGGTCATGCGCATTAGTACCCTGGCGTACTGACGTCAGTCTAAGGCGCCATGACCGACGTCAGCCTTATACTCTGGTATTCGGGCCGACTGGGACGCGGACTATACCCAATAGTCAGGACTGCAGCAAGGGAAGACGAAGAACATCACACTAGTACTATCTATAACTATGAAGGAAATCTAAGATATAATATAGTTAAAAGTTTTTTTTTTTTTTTTTTTACAATAAAGGGAAAAAGAAATAGGAGAGCCTCTAAGTTAAACGGCTAACCTAGGGATGGGGGAGGGGTGGGGAGAACTCTAACAAACGAGTTCTACAAAAAAGGAGAGACACTATAGAAAAAATAACTACAAAACGCATCACTAAATCTAAATAGAAACACAAAAAGTTAAATATACGAGCCTGAGCCAGAAAAATGGCACCCTCGCAGCTTAAGCGGCAAACGAGATCTAGGTAGCTATCGCTAGGCATTATGGGATAAGGGGTAGCCTCGAGCCAGTAAACAGCTCTCGAGCTATTGAAGATGGCAGAGTCTGAGTCAAGGCTCCCTTCCCAACCAGCAAGAATGAAGGCGAGATAGACAACTTAACATCAAAAGTTAATGGTCTCCTGGGGCTGACAGCTGACAACAGGGCAGAAAAAATACTAAAAAAGCCTGGATCATCCCCACCATGCCCCTCCAGGGTCATTCCATTATTTCGGGATTAAATGCATCCTCTTTTGAAAAGACCTATTTAATTGTCTTGCAAGATTATTACTTTATTCCTGTCCAGCAAAACTTTCCTTTCCTGTCCACTCTCCCCCTCTCTCTCCAGAGTCTCCCCCTCGTATATCCTTCCCATTAAAAGAATGGGAACCAAACAATACATCTAATGCTTACGTGTTTCTCTAGCACCACCTTCCATTCTACAAACTCTTATAAGTAATCCATGCAATTCAGGAACACTCACATGTAACATACACCATTTCACAGCTTCTCAACTACTGTGCTGGGGTATATCTTGGAAGAGATTATCCAGCAATTAGATGTTCTCACTCTGTTCCTCATATCACCCATCAGGACAGCCTTGAGGTCTTTCCCTGTTAACATGCTACAGGGAGTCTCACTAGTCCTCTTCTTCCTAAAAATATAGTGGTTAGCAGTGTATAGGTTTCACAGGTAAGCATTAGGCAATAAGTCTGCAGACCATTACAAGCCTAACCAGCAAAAAAAAAAAAAAAAAAAAAAAAAACATTAAAAATTTCTCTTCAGCCTAGAGGAGGGTACAACAAGATACGTCGGGGAGAATTTAAGGCTGCCCATTCAGTTATCTCAGGTTTACTTTAAAGAATACAAGGTTGCTACTGTGATACGTAGTACAAGTTTGTTCCAGAGGGGAGGAATACACTGGGATATGAATCTATCATACCAAGATGTCTTATCTTTTGA